>NC_079149.1:115335574-115935574 GCF_945859685.1 Eupeodes corollae
TCTGCTAGGAATCGGAGGGTTGCAGAAAGGTTTTTAATTTATGGAAACGATGAAGGTATTATAAATGGTTCTATTTCTCTTACAACATATAAAAAAGCGTCTTTTTTAAACAAAAATTACTTGTTTTATCAGAACAATTCTACATAATTTTCAAACACTGTGTCAGGTAAATCCAATATATTTGATTTATCTCTCAAAATTCGTCTTCTTATTTTTTCTCTTGAATTCTGTTCCTTTTTTCACCTAAAATTGCCAATAATATTGCATCAATCTTCAAAACAGCGAAAATTTTACTTCAGAAACAAAAAAAAAATGGATGATCCTTCAGTTCTGACAGTTCGAAGCAATTTCGAATTTTTCGAAATCGATCGTTTGAAGTGATTTCAATGCACTTTCGATCGAAATCCGAAACATGGTCGACTATATCAATTTGACATAGAAAATTACTAGACTTCTATTAATAAACCCAAATCAAACATGAATTACTTCATACAGTAGGTGAAGTGGCAGCGATTTTAAAAGTTTAAGAATAAATTTAGAAATTATTTTGAGATGTCTTAGTTAATTCAATTTTTTTGGTTCTTAACATGATGATAACTATGAGTTAAAAATAGAGTATTATATAAAAGTTGTACAAAGTTTTTATTATTTTGACGTAATTAAACTTCAATCGTAACTTCTTATTAGCATTTGAGTTTTCTTTTTTCTTCTTATTATCAAGTTGTTAGAGATTCTACATGCAAATCTTTTTCCAACTATAGCTTTTTAGAAATTAATTATATTTACTAAGTTTAACATGAAGACGCATAAAGTACCGGAGTGGGAATTGAAGAATGAACATTTTCTCACCTATAAGCGTTTTGTGTGGTAAATTAGAGCATCTTATTTTGGTATTGCTGTAGTAATTTGTTTGCGAAAATTTTCTCTATTTTTTTTTGTTGGTGTTATTGTTACTATGATTTTTATGAAACTTGAAGGTCATATATAAGTAAGATGATTATAATTTGTTTCTACAGCTAATTAAAGAAGATGAAGGTTGCTGGAAATTAATCTAATGAAAAAATAAGACGCACGTATACAAAACACATTCACTGATACATACAAATTGCAACTAATAAACTAAACATATGTAAAAATGAACAAACAACAGTATTAACAAATAAGCTGAAAATAAAAAATGAGAACAAATCTGGCTTTCAAAATTTTAAATGTCTCTAAAAGTAGTAGGTACCTATCTTTAGAAAAATTAGTATGATTAAATGTTAGTTGTTTATTTCAATTATTTTCTTTGCTATTAATCCTTTTGAAAAGGTATGCATTTTATCCTATTTGAAAGGTATACACATTTAAACCCTCACAGAGTCGGTTTAAGGCTAAATAGAAACAAAAAAAATATTCTTTAACAGATTTTCATTTTGCCATTAATTTTTTTTTTTTAATTAATT
This sequence comes from Eupeodes corollae, assembly GCF_945859685.1. Lineage (NCBI taxonomy): Eukaryota > Metazoa > Arthropoda > Insecta > Diptera > Syrphidae > Eupeodes > Eupeodes corollae. The sequence continues at coordinate 115,337,020 of NC_079149.1, forward strand.
AATTTTTTAATTAATTAATTTTTTAATTATTATGGAAGAAGGCTATTACGTCTACAAAAAGGCACTGTTTGGTGAACTCGTTGGTCCGAAGGTGTGATTGGACCTTACTTCTTCGAAAACGAGAATGAAAAGACTTTCAGCGTCAATTTGGAGCGTTGTGGTCATATGATAACCGACTGTTTTTGCCTGCTATTAAAGAATACGACTTGAATATTATTGTTTTCAACAATACGGCGCCACATGTCATACATGCCACACAACACCAGCGAATATGGCTTTATTGCAATTGGCATTTCCTGGCTTTCGCGTAATTTCAATACATTAAGGTTTGTCCACACCAAAGAAACATATCTGGAAATATTATTTAAAAAACGTTTCTGATATATTTACTACTTGTTTAAGAAAACATTTCTGAAATGTGTTTTGTTTAATTTTTGTTGCTACTTTCTTTATAATTTGTATTTTTGGAAATTTGAAACAAGGCATGGGTATTTTTGATTTTATTTTTAAAATTTTCCACATTTTCGTGGCGATATCAACTGGCCACCAAGAACATGGGATTGACACCACTGGACTATTTTGTGGGGCTATGGGAAATACGGTGTTTATGCAGATAAACCTCGAACTCTTGAGCACTTAAAATGCAAAATTCATCAAGTTATGGCTGGAGATACCGCCCAATATGTGTCGAAATGTGTTCGAAAATTATGCTTGCAACAATATACTGGTCGACATTTAAGTGATGTAGTGTAGTAAATGATAATAATTTCAACGTTCAAACTTTATAATTCAATATCATGAAAGAAAATATGTGTTTTATTTACGTTTAATTTTTTAAACCGCCAAATGGATTTCCTATTCTTAACTTAACTTCCTCGATCTTACCAAAAATGGCACATTTTTACTAATTTTTGTCAAAATCCAACCATTAATAGTAAAATTGAAAGTTTTTTGCCATGAAATAATTTTTAATCAAATTAACTTATTTTTGTTTGTTTTTGAACAATGTATGTTTTCTGATTACTTTTTTTAAATAATTAAAAACAAAGAGAATTTTTAAAATAAATCACTAAAATTAAGCCATGAAAATGTTTGTAACTACATATTATACTTTCTTTTAGAATGAAGTGCAAAATTTGATTTGGTTTCACATCTCAAAGTATTTGAATTATTTTAAAAATTTTTAGCGAAATTTGAATAACATCAAATTTTGTTTTGCTAAAAATTATCTGTCCCATTTCTAGGTTATTTAAAATGCAAATAAAAAAACATTAATGACAGGCAAGGTTACGAAAATTTTGTAGTTCATGACTCCGACCTTTTATTATTTTTTGGTTCTTAAAACAAAAAAATATATAATAAAATAGTTGAAAGAAATACAACAACTAAACTTTTTAAAGGTTCTCACTAACTTCTAAAGTGAAGAACAAAAACTCCTATAAAAATGGAAAAAGCACATCACAGTGTCTACTTAAAAATGTTAATTTACTTATTTCTTAACAAAAATCTCATGTTTTCGATGAAACATCACATATGCGGTTAATCGTATTTTTAAAACGAATTGCAATTGTAAATGTAAATGCATCTGATAAAACCCCATAAAATAAGAGGTCAGAGAACTCAAAGAAGAACTTACAAAATTTGTTCTTTCACTGCATACACTAATTTTTATTTTGCATACATTTTTAGGAAGAAACAAATAAAAACATACAAAACTACTTGAGTTAACTTCAACCACTTAAACGTTCCACAAACAAAACTTTTATCATCGTTCGTCATCAAACATAAGTTCCTACGTAAATCTTGGCATCCCATCCAAAAGAAACCAAAGTATGAGTTGAGTATGCGGCGTTAAGATTATCCATAAAACCCTCAATGTTCAAAGTTCGATCTTGTTAGTCATACTGTGACTGTGCGTTGTTTGGGATTCTTTTTGGATACTATCCGTCTGCACTCTCTCTCTGAAACATAGCAACAATTTTCTTCATCCTACTCTCATCTCATCCATAAATTTAATTTAATTTTTAAGGGAAATTGTTTTTTGTTGTTCTTTTCTTTTTTAACAAAAAAAAATAGTAAAATAATATCAAATAAAAAGAAGAGAAAATAAAATAAAATTGTTCACTATTTTATAATAACAAAGCTTCAGAGAGAGAAAAATTGTTTCTTTTTTGCGCCTGATGTTGATGCTAAAAATAGCTTACTTTATAGATTTTATATCTTTTGTTTACATACACTGCAGGGCCGTCTATACCTATGTACATTACACTGTAGAGTACATTCAACGCTAGTTCATTCGTTCGTTTGTTAGTTTAATTAAACCGCTCGGCCCACCAAACAAGAACTTGCACTTGCTTTCTTTCAATGTCATCCTTAGAAATGAAACTAACAGTACAATATACTACATGCAGCTGATTTATATAAGTTTGGAAAGATTAAATGAACGACGTGGAGTGAAGGTGGGTGAGAGGGCTGAAAAGACTGAAAAACTATGCCAACGAACGTGATACACTGCAGGCCAAGAGTTTGAGTCCAATATAGTCCACAGACTTCATTCATACCTGGGATTTTCAAACCCGGAAAATTGTTTACCTGAATTTTCACGTTTTGAAGTGATAAGCTTTGTATCGGGATTCTTCATCTATTAAGTAAACATCTATTTTTAAATGGGAAAAGTTGCGGAAAACAATATTGAAAAACGTTCTGAAATTAACACTCTTATTAAAAAAGGCAATTCGCAGCGGGAAATTGTTCTCAGTTGAGGAAATGGAAGGGCTCTGTTTAACGTACCGAAACGGGACGTCTTCTTGAGGAAAAACTAAGCTCATTTGACTTGAGGATCTGCTTATATTAACAACAAACGAACTAAACAGGCGAAAAACATCATCGGAACTTAGTGCCGAAATAAACACAACACGGGATGAGCCCCTGTCCTAGACACCAACAGTCAAGCGACGACGGCAATGAGATGCTGGCAAAATTAGGACGATCTGCAACCACTTTCGTGGAGACTGGACGGAAGACATTTTAAGCCGCGCTGCTTCATTTTTTGATATTGAAAAAGTAACGCTAACGCAGTGTTTTCAACATTAACTCTTAGCTGACATGCGGGTTAACTCATTACTCCATGATGAAAAACACCATTTAAACAAGATATTTGTACACATGTGAATATTAATCATGTCAGTTGGAGATTTCATCAACATTTCTTGTTTTGGTTTTGGTAAGTTAATTTAAATTCAATTTAAAAAAAAAAAAACATTTTTGTATTGAACAGCAGTTAAGGTCACATTGGGGTAACTTATCACCCTAAGGCCAATGAAACTATCCATCAAAGCGCCGCCATTCATTTTTTTTTTGCTAACTATTTAGCGAAGCCAATTCTTTAACTGTCACCAACAGATGTCATTTGTTGTCTTAATTTGAAAGGTTAAAGACCTCTTGATTACACTTTTTAAAGTCTGGCTTAACGAATAACTTCGTGTGGCCGATAAGAGTTAGGATTAATTGGCCAAGGATTAGAATTTCAAAAAGACAATGACTATAAGCATACGTCGAGACTTTGCCGTGATTAACTTAAAGTTAGAAAGACAAAGCAGTCTTACAATTCATCACATGACCGCCGTAATAGTTGGATATCATCGTCATAGAGTTTTTGTTGGCGGAGCAGGATAGAAGAGTTCGAGTCAATGCTCTTCATCGCCCAACGTCCGCACCAAAGAAACATTTCAGGAGAATTTGTTCAGAAAACGTTTCTGAAATGTTTACCAATTGTTTAAAAAATACAACATTTCAGAAATGTTAATGATTTGCTTTTTGGTGTAAACGCTTTAAAAAATATTTCTGTAATGTTTCTTTGTTTCCAATTTTTCTATTTATATTTTCTACCTTATCTTCTTCATAATTTTGGAAATTTTAAACAAGGCATCGGTATTTTTGATTTGATTTAAAAATGTTCGACAAGCGCAAAACCCAAAAAGTTTATTTTTGATACATTTTTATCAATTGAATACAATTCCCGTTGCTTCACACATTTTGAGTTTTTTTTTTGTTCTGTTTTTGAAACATTGTTTAGTTTTTTTCAAATTTGTTTCTTTGGTGTGGACGCATATAACATACGAAACGATTTAAAAAAACGTCTATCAAGAATGCACTTGAAAGTTTTTTTGGTTTATGGGCTGTAAGTTTGACTTTTCAAAATTAGAATGCACTCAAACTTTTGATCTGCAGTGTAAATAAGCTTAAAAGGGTGTAGATCGTTCAAGTTTGAAAAAGAACCTTCCCCCAACCACATCCTTCAACCCCCATCCACCCCATCATCGATTGAACTTTCTTCATTGACGGATGACAGCATTCCGGCCGCTGCCACTGTCACTGCCCGTGCAAAACGTTCAACCCATCACAAAAAAGGAAACAAGTGCATGCACTATGGTTATTAGTTTTTCTATTGCTTTTTTATTTTCTTCTTCTTTTCGATGTTTACAGCGACTTACAGTTACAGTTTTCATAGCACGATAAAGCAAAACAAAAAAGCATGACAATTTTCCATTTCGTCCATTTCACATAAGCCCTCGAAAACACATAACATCAGAACGAAAGAAAATATTGAAAATGGGAAAACACAATTTATCAAGAGCATATAATTTCTCTCTTTCTCTTCCCTGGCTATTACTCTCTTTCTCTATTTCTCTTTTTAGTTGTGTACATATCTATTGTACATAAATGATGAATAACATTTGAACAGCAAAGAACTTGAACTCTCTTTGGGTTTTTGTTGTGGCGCTATATTTCGTATACTCAATGGCACACTATGTTTTGGTTTTGGTCTTTTAGCCTGTAGCCTGTGGGGTTGGTATTTTCCGGAAAAATCGATTTTTTGTTATTGGGCGCACAGAAGAGAACTACATAGGTGTAGATAGGATAGTACATAATATGTAGTTGGAAAATGCAATTACGAGTAGTAGATTATTTTTAAACTTTGGACAGAGCTACGCGGCAGTGATGCAAGAGGGTGTATTTTTGGACATGAGTTGAGTAGATATGGTAAAAGAATGTTTTTTTCAATTTTGTTTCTTTTTTGAGAAAGTGGCATACAATTTAATAATGATGGATGTAGAACTATTAATTTAGCTACCTTCACTCTAACCTCCCTTTTTAAATTGTATTTAAACTTGATATTGAAAAATAAATGCAGTAATTTTTTGAACGAAATAATGATATGTACTTTAGGTACTTAAAGAACCGGCATGAAAGGTAATGGCAATCAATACTCGCACACGCCGAAAAATATTTAGAAAAAAAACGAATTAAATTATTAAAAATATTACTTTTTCTTTATTTTATGTTCCATTGTAGAATTTGGAAAAATAAGGAAAAGCTATAATTTTAAAAATGTACAAGACCAATCCAAAAATCTTTGAACTACTAGTCACAATAACCAATTTAGGTAAATAGGGTTGCCATTTTAAAAAGGTCACAATAACAAATTGATGAACATTTTTATTTAAATAAATAATAAATAAATTTAAAAAACGCTTTCCATTTCTAAAAAAAGTTAAACTCTAGTTTAGCAACTTTTTTAAGAACGAAATTTGGTTAAGCAAGTGACACGTGACTTCATACATTTATAAACACAATATTCTGTATACTGACACTTGAAGGTGACACAATGTTCTGAATAATAAAATTTGAGTTCCAAAAATTAAGGAATGTACAATTTTATTGCAAAAATTCTTAAGGCAAAGTTAATTGCCTACAATTAAAATCAAATGGAGTGTGACGTCACAATTTCAAAAATATGACATAAAGTCAAAACTGAAACTTGAAACTGATGAAATTTGACGTTACAAAGCTGGCACTAAAAACAAAGGACAAAATTACCTTCAAGTTGTTGTAATTCACTTATAAACCAAAATTTCGAAACTCACAACGTCACAATTCAAATGCTTTACTTATGCATAGGCAAAAAGATCACAACATTTGGCACATTCATATTTTGTGTGACTTTACTATGTCGGAACAACGCTACTGAATAAAATATTATTGAAAGCTTTTCAGAATGTTACAAAATAGCAATTTATGTTTTAACAAAGTTTTACTTTCTTAAACAATGCAAGAAATATGTACAGCTATGTAAAAATTGTAATACTTTTCACAATTTAATGAGTTTAAGTAAAAATATTAACCGATTCTCAATTTTTAGCGTCAAAATGAAGGAGCAATGAAAATGTGACAAAAATAATGTGCAATAAGGAGTCCAAAAATTTTGAAACTCCTTTGACAATTACTTACAAATATTATTCTAAATTGTTACAACCAAAAAAAAAAACACACATACAATTCAGAAAAATGCATGAAATATTTATTTCAATCGATAGTAAGGTCCATATAATTTAATGTTTGAAGCTTATTTCATGCAAATGTTGACCTCACGAATAAGTGCTTCAATGTTGTTTTACAATGCGTCAATTGAAGTGGGATTGTCTGTAGATACATGAGCTTTAACATAGCCCAACAGACATAATAGTCTAAAGGCGTTGAATCGCATGATCTAGGCGGCGAATTGACGCCCCGAACCTGAAATAAAATGTTCACCAAACTCGCCTCTCAATAAGTCCATTGTTGCGCGTGCTGTGTGGCATTACATGTGTTGAAACCACAGGTCATGCAAGTCAATTTCTTGAATTTTTGTCAAACAAAAGTTGGATATCATCTCACGGTAGCTCTCACCATTCACAATTACGTTACGATTCGCATTATCTTTGAAGAAGAACGGTCTAATGATGCCACCAGCCCATAAACCGCACTAAACTGTGACTTTTTTCTGGATGCATTGGTAGCTCTTGCAATGCAATGCAATCCAAAACCGAAAATTCTGCTTATTTACGTACCCATTGAGACAAAAATGAGCTTCGTCGCTGGACACAATTTTTCGGTAAAAAAATGGATCTTCGGCCAACTTTCTAAGAACCTGTATTTTGAAAGGCATCACACCTAAATCCTTCCGGAAAAGTTTGCACGTTGTTGAGTAACAGAGGACCAATTGCTCCGAAGTGACGATTCGATGATTGATGGTCATCATTAACACTGGCCGATACAGCTGCGATATTTTCTTCAGTTCGCACTCTACGTAAGTGTGTTAGTGGTTTAATGTCCAACCAATGTAAATTTGTGGGTCGATTAAACTGACAATAAAATGGAAGAAGCACGCGATGAAAGTTCTTCATAGATGCAATTCAATATTGCAAGCGTTGGTAGGACGATTGATGGTTAAATAATAGACCAAACTGAAGATGTTTGACAGTGAAACAAAACACGAAACGTGCGTCGGCTGTTTAAACCAGTGTTGCCTCAAAGATAATAGCTAGAAAATCATCCTTTACCACAACATAATGTTAGGTATATTAGCGAAATTGTGTTAGTATTTATGCATAGCAGACCTCCTTAAGTAAAACATTTGGCTAGATGTTCAACAATTTATAACTAATATGGAATTAGTTTTCGGCAAGTTTAACTGGACGAAAAATAAGAAACATTCATAAAAATGTGACTTCACAAAGAGATTAACAAATATTGAAAATCTAATTAAATAACCTAACTACAAAAAACTATTCTTAGTTGGACGAGACCAATTATGTCACTGATTTGTCTAGGTATAGTATTAACGTTTGAATAGAATCATACTCACTGACTGCAAAAGTATAAACAAATGTACTTAAAGCTGACGTCACAACAAAAGCCTGAGACATCAATAAATTTGTAATTCCGTAAGTTAATTAAAGAATTTTAAATTTTAACTCTTACATGATTATGTACCTATGTGACAATAAAGGTTAAATTTTTTTTTAAACAGATTGAATTGTTTTAACCAAAAGTCTCCCTGCTCCAAGAATACTTATCAAACATTTATTTCGGTCGTACTGTCAAGTAAAGAGATTTGTTCTTTAACCGTACTACGCGAATGTAGAATGCTTTACTAGTCATTTCAAAATTCATAAATACTCAACTCTAAAGAAATAAATATATTTCCCAAGATATCATTTTTGTAAATAGATTTAAGGAATATCAAAAACTAAGCCAATATTTTAAATAATAATTCAATTTCAATATCATAACCATAAAAGCCAATTTCAAAAAAGCCAGATTATTATTCTCCCAAAAAAAGTTTTTAAACAATTTTGTGGTTTTTATTTATCAATACCGTGTCATTTTCATCATGAATTTTCATTTGTAATTAAATAGTAATGACCAGAAAACCATATATAAATGTAGTTATAGTTAAGATCTTGTTGTTATGGAATTTTAAAGTATTGTTCTATTAAAACAATCAAATATAAATTTTAATTGCCAATGCAATCAAAAAAAAAACTATTTAAAACCTTCAATATGATGGTAATTGTTCGTGTCTGTTACTGACAACTGATAGACATACATGTGGACACGAATAGCAACCAAACATACGCTTATAACCCACTTATGGAGTTCAGAATTAAAAAAAAAATAAAAAAAAAAAACATCAGTCACGGATGGTCAGAAATACTTAGCAACAAAAACTACCATAAAATAACAAGCTAGGAAAAATCAATATAAAACCTCCATATCCACACACAACAACTCATCCCTTGACAATAACATTGGTTGAACTCTATTGCAAAGGGGATGGAATGGTTTTTGAGTCAATATTGAACAATCGACCAACTATAATATTGAGGAAGGAAAGAAAATGGTCTTTCAGTGTAGGTCAACATTCGACTAGAAATATCTTAACGACACTTTGACATAGTCAAACAGAATTTATTAAAAAACGAAATGAAACGATAAGAAAACAAAAAAAAACTATTATAGGGGCTTTTTGGAACGATTAAGCAAAAATAGAGGTCAATTATGTTATATTTTCTCAACCCAAGCCAACAAACTTATCGATTGGATATTGTATGACATAGCAGAAAATGCTTCTATGTTATTATTACTTTCCACAACGACAGCAGTAATTTTTGTGCTCCCAAAATTAAATACACGATATTCATAGAGGACATGACGGGCGCACCGCCTCGCAACATTTCGAGGGTAATGTGAAGGTAATGACAATTTAATAATATTGTATTACTTGCATTTAGATTTTTAGGGGTCGTTCTTGATTGTTAGGCAATAAAATAAAAAGAAACAATATCATTTGGAAAAAACACAAAAGTGTAATGTTTTAATATGAACCCTTTGTTTTATCTGGATTATTATCTTTTTGTATAAAATGAAGTCGTTCGTAATATTAAGATATCAAATATTGTGTTCAAATGGAGCAAAACGTGCTTTGAAATTTCATAGAAAGAACCAACACGCAAATATGAACTTAAAGAACTCTATGAGACCATTGAACGATAAGAATTAAAAAAATTACGATTAAACTGCACCTAAAGCTTAAGTGCCCGTGAAGTGGTGCTTAGTGTGTATTAGACAATAATTTCAGAGGTCTGGGTTTGACCGTGCCTGTGTGCCATCATCCAAATCGATTCTACTAATTGAAAAGTCAATCTTAAATAAGCCGTTCGGATTCAACTGCTGGAAAATGGAAACGCTCGTTTTCAGAAAAGATGTCTTGTCAATTATGAAATTAAGTGGTAGGTTTATTGTCACACCTAGCACCCTAAAAACCCGCACGTTATTGTCGAAAATCCAACGCATCCACAGAAAGTAACACTTCTGCCCGAATTGTGGAACATTTGACGAATCAGTAAGAACCGAAATTATGTCAACAATCCTAGAGTAACAAATCGAAACCATTAACAAGGTTTAAGAAAGTTACAGTAACAGTGGAAATGGATTTTTCATTGTATAACAACTTTTTTTAAAATCAAATTGGGAAACAAAGCTGTTTAAATTTTAGCAAATCATTTATTGAACGCTCTGATAAGGAGATATATAAATTAATTGTATATCAGCGTCTAGATGCACTTCAAGTTTTTTTTAATAAAATATAAAGATAAGTCATTTAATCTGCAATTAAAAAGAAAACAAATGTTAAATATTATCAGGTTTTGTTTAAGTGCATAAGAACCAAAATTAAGGTACAAAATTAGTACAAACGACCTTAAATTTATTGTTCTTTACTTCTAGAAGTGGATTAGATTACTCATTTCAAAAGCTTTTCATCCAATTTGGTAAGGAAATTTAGTCTAGCCATAGGCTGCATTACAAACATAAAACACCATAAGTTAATTTAATTTTAAAAGTTCCATTCAAAATGATTGCCCTTAACTTTGGACACAGTCCACGGAATATATTGACACGCACTGTTTTTAATTGTGTTTGTACAATGTGCTTCGGTTAATTATGTTTCAAGGCTTTACAAATTTCTATGTTAAGGCCACGCTTTCTGTACACACAAAAAAAAACAGTCTAAAATGGTTCAAATATGAGCTTTCCGAGGGGCCAACTTAATAGTTTGTAAAATCTTAGATAATGGACTACTCGTAAAGCCTGAGTTTTGATTAAGTTTTGTTTATATCACCAAAGTCATATGGAAGGATCCATCTATCTTCTTGTAATATGGCATTTTTTAAACTCTTTATCAAGCTTTCTACCACATCTTCCTGGTATAAGTTTTCAAGCGTTTCGATATATTTATTTTATTTTTTGCAAAATTGAAGAAATGTGACCTTTTAGTTTGACTCTAGAAAAAAGTCTTTTATTGAAGCATTGAGATAGCCCTCTTCGACTTTTCACTTTTGTGGTTCTGAATACTTTTCGAAAAAAAAGAAAATTAAGAAATAAGGTTTTCTTCTAATAAACAACGTGGATTATAAAGTGATCCAAATATACTGAGGTCTCCTCTTGGCTAGTAAGAAAGTTCGTAATTATTTCGAAAATATTTTATACGACTTATATTTTATATTGTAAGTAACCGTGGCATGATGGTTAATGCGTTGGAATGTCATGCCAGAGGTGTTGGGTTCAATCCCAGCTTGTGTCATCTAAAGTCCATCACGTTTACTAGCTCTTGCGAGGAATTAACAAATTCTCCAAGAGTAATTCTTGTGCTTTCTTAAATTAGCCGTTTGAATTCGGCCTTAAACTGTAGGTCACCTCCATCCCTGACAACAGTACTCGCATACAGGAATGGTTGAGAGTTGTAAGTCACTAGGCCCTGGTTCTCAAAGGACTGTTGCGCCACGTAATTTAATATTCGACTTATAATTATTTAAGTTATATAAAGCATAACTATTGACCATACTCAATACTCATCCTTCGAGAGTCCGTTCTGTTTTAATCTAAGCATTATTCAAATGTTCTTCTACATCTCAACTCTGTACATGACATCACTTTGCATTTCATCCCTCTTTATTTACCTAAGCCGGCAATTAAGGTACAAATTAATTCTGTTATTTTATTTCGGAAATTAATTATTTCAAATGTCATATGGCAACGTTTTGTGTAATTGATATTTCTGCTTCTCATATGAATTAGGCTCGACAGTTTGGCATATATGTTGTTGTATTCTTCTAAGAAGCAAAACTTTTGTCTTCTTCCGCTTAAAACATTTAACGATGTATTTTATTTGAAAAGACATATTAATCTTTGGCCCACATATTTTTTTTTACCTTCTGTATTATTTAAATGTCAAGTTTCTCAGACTGCGAAATAAACAAAAATCAAATTGAAATAAATTTGTATACTTAGTTATAATTTCATTTGGAGTATAATACTTTTTTAAGCTTAAACATTGTTTATCATTTCGACAACAATTTTTTAAGTATGGGACTGTCATGCTTAAACGGCACATTTTAAAACTTTTTAATACAACGATGATGCATAAACGTCTCTTAAGTTTAATTTAGACCGGAAACTTACTGAGGGAGTTCCAGGCTGGATTTAGACAAGGATATTCAGCAATAGATAACATTTTTACATTCAGGAGCTTGGCAGATAATTTATTGAAACAAAAGAAAAAGCTGTATGCATTTTTAAACGATTTTAAGCAGCTTTTGATACAATCGATAGAGGTGCACTATTCTATAAGCAGCGTATAGTCTTGGGATATCGTTGAAGTTTGGTCGCGTTCTTGAGCACCTATATAGAGGAACAAGTGCGGCTGTATGGACAGGTGAAGAACTGTCAGAATGGTTTAAAACCTCATCGGTAGTGAGACAAGGTTGTACATTAAGCCCAACTTTGTTTGCACTATTCATAGACGACCTTTTAGAGAACCTGCCGGGTGGTGTGGATTTCACAGGGATGCGGATTAAAGTACTTCTGTTCGCAGACGATATAGTCATGCTTGCGCATTCACCGGAAACTCTATAGCTCATGATAATAAGGGTTTACTAAGAAATTTAATAGTAAATATATGTAGATAAATCGAAGGTTATGGTAATTAAAAGTGGTGGTCGACGTAATGCATCATATGAAAAATGAAGCTTTAATCGCGAAAATATTGAATGTGTGCGAGACTATAAATACCTAAGCATTACTGTAACAAATAATTTAAATATTGAAAAACTCTTAAAGGAGAAATTGGTTAAGGCGAAAACTTTAATTAATATGACATGGAAACAATGCTTCAAGAATAAGTGTATAGCACATACTAGCAAGTTTAAAGTATTTGAAGCAGTAGCTGAGAGCATACTTTTATATGAATCGCAGGTATGGGGATGTAAAAAGTACAATTCGGTTGAAATGTACTTAATGCACTTTATAAAAATAATATTTCATTTGCCGAAAAATACGCCAAACTTTGTTCTAATGCTAAAAACGAGTCTTACTCCTTTATTTATCAAAACACTGAAATTACAAGCAGACTTCTTGCTTAACATTTTAAAAATGAATGATTCACGGGACGTGAAAAGAGTGGCCATAAAAGCGATACAAGATCAAAATAGTTGGTATCGAGAGTGGCAAGATCTTGCTCAGGAATGTTAAATTCATTTTAATTTACCCATCGAGGAGTTAACAACCGCTAAAAACATCTTATATGAAGTCATTTCAAAGGTTGATAGGAAATGTACACAACAACTTACAGCAAATTAAATCATAACCTTGCAGGGAACAACTATTTTAAGGATTCCAATAATGTACGTGTGATTTCTATGATGGTCAGACTACGTAGTGAACTAATGATTTAAATTTCATTCCACACAGATCTGATTTACACCTAGAGTGTAATATGTGCAACCTATCAAAAAGAGAGGTTACTGTCCACTTCTTGGGAAAATGCCCTATTCTCAGAGAAATCAGAAGGAATGTACAGTGGCTCCCATGGCTAATCGGACATAGAAAATAAAAATGTTAACAGTGCAATTTCTCTAAAATAATATAGGGGGTGTAGAAATTTACCTCAGATTTATTAAAAAGAAACCCTTAAGTGTCATTTTAATTAATAAAATCTTATTTTAAATAAAAAAATTAAAATATGTGGTCAAAAAACTAAAAAAAGCCAACTATTCTGACTCTCACATATAATCGGACACTTGTTATTGATGCACTGTAGAGTGCTCAGTAACGGTACTTTTCCCGTCAAATTGTGATAGGCTTAAGTATTCCTCTTTCACTATTCATTTTCATTTGTTTCTTAAAAAGTTTTTGTTCCAAAATCAAATCAAACAAACATCGGTTGAATTACGAAAATTGGTTATTTCGCATAGTCAGGATGGAAAATCAGTTCGCGAAATTGCCAAAATTGTCCAACGGAGCCATTCAACCGTTCAGGATATAATTTTAAGGTACAGAAATGAAAATAGGATCCTTAATATAAGCAGGATAGGACAGGGGAAAAAGTTGACTGCATACGAAGAAAAGCTACTTGTTCGGGAAGTCAAGGAAAATCCTTTCTTATCCTCGGAATCTCTGAAGGTTTTTTTGAAGGAGACCAGGAATAAGGAAGTGAGCAATGAAACAATCCGAAGAGTTCTTCGAAAACAAGATTTAAACGGCCGCGTGGCTCGAAAGAAGCCATTCATATGCGAAAAAAATAGAAAGGAAAGGTTAACATTTGCTAGGGAACACCTAACTAAGGATTCTTCGTTCTGGAATAAGGTAAAATGTGTTAAATTTGTATTGTTTGAGTGCGGTTAGACATTATAACATCATGAAATAGGTTTTGTTCACGGATGAGAGTAAATTTAACTTAAGGGATCAGATGGACGAAAATTTGTGTGGAGAAAAGCAAACGAAGAATTTTCCCATAAACATACACGGGCAACTGTGAAACATGGGGGTGGGTCTGTCATGGTATGGGGATGCATGTCGAGTTCTGGTGTTGGGAACTTGCACTTTGTGGAAGGTAAAATGGACCAAAAGGGTTATATTAACATTTTAAAGAAGAATTTGGTGCCAAGTGTCAACAAGCTGGGAATAAATGACAATTTTATCTTCTATCAAGACAACGACCCCAAGCACACGTCTTATACAGCAAGGTCGTGGTTGCTGTATAATTGTCCCAAAGTGCTAAAAACACCTGCACAGTCCCCCGACCTTAATGCAATTGAGCATATTTGGGACGAACTGGGACGTCGCATTGCACAAAAAAGTTACAGAAACATTCATGAGCTTAAGACTGGTCTCCAAGAAGAATGGGAAAATATACCAGCAGAAATTTGTAGAAAACTGGTGTCTTCAATGCCTCGACGCCTTGAGGAAGTAATAAAGTCAAAAGGATACGCCACAAAATATTAAATACAATGTGTCCGATTATATGTGAGACAGGAAGTTAGGAAGTTTTTTAAGTTTTTTGTTAATTGTTTTTAAATGAATATTCAGAATGTTGTTTTTGTTTACTTAAATTAAATATGAGTTAAATATGATTCTTTATGATGTTTAATTTTCACACCACCCATACATTTTATTAGAGAAATTGCACTTCCAAAATTCTTCTTTTCAATGTCCGATTAGTCGTGGGAGCCACTGTATTCAGAAAAAACTTTTTATTGGAAGTACAAGTGATTAGTTTATTGAATGAAATGAATGTTGTCAAACTTTACGAATTTTGAAAAAATTGCGCTTAGATATAGAAAACCTATAATAAACGAAGATTTCTGATTGCGTTTAAGTATTATTATTACAATTATTATGTTTAATCTATCTGAACTTAATATTGTTAAAAAATTATAAATACCTTTTTTAATATTGAAAAGAAACTACATATATTGAGTTTTGTTGTCAATCTGGCAGACAGCAATCGCCATGCTATAATGATTTTTGTGAACATTTTTGGTGTGTAATGTACATTTTACTTTAATTCAATAAAATCTGTATCTATCTATCTATCTATCATAACGACAACAAAAATTCACATTCATAAGAATTTTAGTCTTGTTTTTAGATTGGGTCCTCATAATTTCTGTTTGTGATAAATTAGGTATTTCTATAAAGATACTCAAGTATAAAAGATGCACCGAATAAGTTTTCTATAAGACTAACATCAAACGAACAAATGTTCGTATACTACTATAAATCATGTGAGCCTATTAAAATGTGTGTAATAACTATAACTTTTAAAAGAAAATCATAAAATATAAAAATTTAATTCACCGGCTCATGCCTGCTGATGATAGATTTACCTTCGCCTTAACCTTCAACTAGAACAACCACACCAAATGTCACATCCATACATACCATAAATATATATGAGAAGTACATGCACTTACTTTACATGCGCGTTGCTTCTCTATGAATTTCTATGGACATCAATTACACCACGTGCACATGAAGCGGGTGCCAAAATAAGAAAAAAAAACGTGACAATATACTATACGTAGAGTACCTACATAGATTATAAAGATACATAAGAGTATATAGATATATTGTTATCATTACAAAAGCTCTCGCCGCTTGTATGACTAATTTTTCTGTAAATTTAAAATTGTACGCTTTTAGATTTGAATAACAATTGAATAGGTGGTAGGTACCTACGCTACGATACGACGAATAAGTACCTGCCCTTCAATATTCTGTTTCCTCTACAAACCTATTTCTATTCTTTTCTTTGACTTTCATTCCGTAATCAAACTAAACATAATTTATAAATAAATAGGTACAATTTTTTACATTTAGCTCTAATGATTTACATATGTTACATACATAATTTATTAAATTTCTCATAACTTACGTAATAATATTGTTTTGTTTTTATTTTTATTTTTAGACCAAGGGAAATTTTGTAAAATAAAAAAAAAAAAAAACAATATTAAATAATTACGCAGAATATTGGCATAGCCCAACAGGTAGTACATATTCTTAAAATTGTTTGTTTTTTAATGAAAATATGGAAGGTTGTAATTTTTTGGTTACAAATACGCTTCACAAAAAATGGTTGCTAATATTTTGTTGTGTAAAATTAAATTAATTCGGAAGTGAATACTCGTTAGATTGATTGTACACACATTTGTTTAAACTAAATAGTCTTCATTTTTGTTTGCTATTTGTGCGGTTTGTATTTTGAAATACATAATTTATTTGTTATTGAGAAATTTATTAGTACGAAGGTAGTTTACATACAACTGACATAATGTAGCTTAAAAGATTTTGAATGTTAATGCGGATTAATTCGGATTTTTATCATTGAGCCCCTTTTAAATTAAATTTGTTATTATTGAATCTAGTTTGTTCATATAGAATTAAAAGCTAATATTCCAAATACAGCGAAAGCCCTTTAACATTTGACATTTAGACAAAAAAAACTTTGAGCAAGATCAGATGACATGAGAGATCTAGGGGGTTATTCCGTAAAATGATTATAGCCAAACGAAAGCGTTTTGACGATAGTCTCACTTCACGTAAGACGATAATCGTCAAAGTGATATCACCAAAACGATAGCGTTTGCACTATAGCTAAATAGGTATCGTCTGTCAATGATTTCCAAATACTGACTAAGCAAATAAAAATAAAAATGTTTCGGTGTAATTGAGTTTTGTTACAAAGTAAAAATTAAAACTCAGAAAAAAATTAAATTAATACTGTTATAGATATGGAAACAAATAAGACGTAAATGTATTTAATCATTTTTGTTTTTTCTTTCTCACTTGTAAAATAATCTTAACCATTATAGTTTTGTTCAAAGTTCTTCAAAAGAGGCCTTTATAATTTCAATAATATCAGAGATAGTTACATCGTCAGTGGTAAAAAATAAAAACGGTAACAGTAACAATAACAATAAACACCACAAAATAGTTGGTAAGTTTGGCCATTTGTTGCAAATTTTCACAACTTCCCATAAACCAAAACCAAGTTTAATAACACTTTCAATGACTGGAACAAGCGTTATATTTCGTTGAATTCATTTTGACATTTCAGTTATCTTATACTGAAAACGATAGACAAGACGATGGTGACAAAGTAATTGAGTTTGTTTGTTTTTTACACTTTTGTTTTTCTTATAGATTATACATTATTTCACTTAACTATAATATTGCCGACTTACAATTGGCCAGGCTTAGTGACAAAGTTACGTGAAGCAAATTAATATTGCAATTTTGAGGATATCGTTAATGATAATCGTTCTGAAAATTACGGAATGACTACCCTGTGGCAAGCAAGCATCTAGTATCTGATTTTCCACCTTCAAAAAATTACCTACCAATTAAGGCACCTTTATGTGAAGTTGACTGAAAAGTTCATCAAGAAAACCCACCTTAAATATGAAGTCAAGTCTACTTATGTATGTCAAACAGCTGATCATGTTATTTGTATTCAATTGAAAGCTGAACTTTATTACTCGGTGACTTATTTATTTTTTCCGCAAATTTATTAAATGTTTTGTGTAAAAGGGTTTGTTGTCAAATTTGAAAAGTTACCAGTAATATTTCCTTGCAATAAAAAATACTGAGAAGTTTTCTTTGTCAAACTGACAGCTGATCATGTTGTTTTTGGTAATTTTTGCAAAATTAACTAAACGTAAAGATTAGTGGAGTAAAGTTCCGAGTTTGAAATTAATAACATTTGTAAATATAACCAAATGCCTTGGTTTAGCTTTTGGGTGAATTTCAAAGGGTTTCCTTTGATTTTAGATGACAACTTTCTATGATTGAATATTTATTTGGCTTTTTAACTTTTGTTAATTGATTTTAAATTGTTGAGTGGACTTTAGTTGTATGACAGTTAGCTTTTGAAGAATCAGTCCAAGTGCAAAAGTGCTTGATGTTTGTGTAAGCAAAAGGCTCACTTTTTTTTAAATATGGCATCATACCAAAGACTAAGACCCACAAATCAAAGAAGATCGGTTGGCACCTGAAACATATGTTTTTCCAGCCTTGTGGTAGCACAATCAAGTTGTTGTTGTAGTGTTCAAACCCTACTAATGTTCTACAAATAAAACCGATCATTGCTTACATGTTAAATTCTCAAACAAAGTTATACAATGGAGAGGCCTCTTTTATTTCAAAAGAGAAACCGAGACACAGGCAACAACTGATTCTTTAGTCTAGAATTCTTGATCTAGAAGGGACACTATAGATACTTGGGTTGCAAAGCTAATCTGATCATAGTTTAGACTATAGACATAGTGAATAGTTGCACATACGAATATAATAGATAAGAGAACATTTAGAAAAACACAGTGACTGAAGTAAAAAGATCATTATGTCAGAACATTAGAATCCGAATGCGAAAAAAAAATTGTAAGCTTTCTCAAAGAGACGACACAGCAGAGGAATATCAAGACTCTGGAAGCCAACAAAAGTAGAATATGTCCTTAACCATCTTAAGTAAATGTTCAAAATAATATTCCGTTGCTAAAAACCCTTATTCAGTAGTCTTTCGATTTCCCTGATAATCTTGTGTTAATCCCAATTTAAGCAATACTCAATTTTAGCAACAACAAAATCCAGTAACTCAACAAGTTTTTAGTTATACAAACTTTAAGTTATCAACGTCAAAAATTTTGCATTCAATCGTTGAACTGTTTACACACAATCGATCATTACCCTTGACGTAATGCCAAAAACACGATTTTGAATTAGTCATTCTGTGAATGGAGTATAAAAATAAGAAAAATTATCATGATGAGCAGTGGTAGGTTATGAAGTGCCACATCAAAGGGGATATACAATTGTCAGGAATTCACAGAAAAATAAATATAAAACGCAAGAGCATAAGTGGTAATATGAATACTGATTTCCTTGCTAATATTGCTGTTGTTTTTATTTTTTTGTTTCTTTTTATGATTTTGATAAGATGCAACGTTTAAGATCAATGGCATTTTGTTTTAAAATAACAGCTGTTCTTCTTCTGAATATAAATATAAGACACATTTTTAATAAGTAGCAAAGCCGGAAGAACTACCAAATAATAGTTTTTAAATTGATCGAAATTTTAGTTCAACATAATTTATGGGGGTAGTCAATGATAGTCTAAGTTATATTAATAAGCATAGCTACACCCGGCTTTAAACTGAAATTCGGCGAAAAATTATAACCTGAACCTGAGATTTTATTCAAATAATAAAACCTTATAATTCAATTTATAAAACAATTCAAAAAATTAAAATAGTTGTAAAACTAGTCTCATTTCAACTGTGGTACAAATTTGATGCATATTTTGAGAATTATTTCAATAGTTTATATGACTTACTGCTTACTAATTTTTGTGCGTATTTTCAGTCGAATTCTATTTTTGTACTAAATACTTCACAATATTGAAAACCAAGCTCTATTTATAAAACCTTTTTGATAAGTATAATCTTTCATTATCTAACATTGAATATTCCTCTTTTGCTATAAACATCAGAGGAAAATTATTTTAAAATTGTTGTAAAATTCTTGGAAATTGAGATATAAATAAAATTGAACTCATTGGACTTTTCTAAGAATTTCAATACAAAGTGTAGGTGCAATGGCGCAAGAGATAAAGAGCTTTATTGTTGAATTAGAAGTGTGGGTTCGAGTGCACTTTTTTTTAATAGGTATAAATATCACCCAACTAAACGCCCCGTGGGTTTTAATGTGATAACAAACACCTTTCTACTTAATCCTTAGTGTCTAGAAAATCTCTTTCTTTTCCTTTGCCATTCGGTTCAAATTACATTTTGAAGAAAGACCTTGTCTTACAAGTATCTAAAGTAAAAACGTTTCTGTTTGAAAATAGAAGATTTAAAATTTACTTGAATTTCGATTACCTTGAGTACCAGATAATTACTTAAAGTTGAAAAATAAATAAAGAGTTCTACCAATCGATGGTGGTCAATTTGTATCGACGAGAAATGTGGTTTCTTTAGTTCAGCTCATGAAGACATATCTTCATGTCATGGTCAAATAAAATATAATTTCTGGTTAAGGTAGCATCATTACTATTTTTTTAAAGACATTACGTTAGATTAAAAACGTCTGTAAAAAGACGCACTCAAGGCCGTGAATTCCTCAGTTGTTATACGACACGAGTTAAAAAGCTTGATTGCTACTTTTTAAACCTATTTGGAACCCAGTGTGTGAGACAACGTTGGTAAATGTCTATGCGAATAAATCATTTAAATTATTTTTTGAAATTGTTTCTTTGTCTTCCCATTTATAAAGCTTCTTTTGAAAATATTTGCTTAGGTAAACTCCAAGCTTTGCAGCATGGTTAACCAATTTACACTTATTAATAAGTAGTATGTAATATGCTTAAAGACATCAAACACTTAGAACATTTTAGATCTAGAGTTGATCATCTGTTTAGTTGCTTTCAGCTTACAAAATTTTACAAATAGCCATCAGTAGGTTTACCAACATTAGTTTTAATTGAAAAAGTGGGTGATATTGTGACATTTTTGTTGAGTTCATCGGTTTTACAATTTCCTGGAATACGCTAGTAAAACAACCAGTAAAGGTGCCATCTCCATAAAAGATTGTCGAAATAGAAGGATTGTTACAATGTTTAGGACAGAAGCCAGAGATTAAGTTTGAGCAATATGGCAATCTGAGATAATATAGTTATCAGATAAGAATGTAGCTCTTTCTGAAACATGGTACAATGCTCCAAATAGCGGAAAGAGAAATTTAGATTTAGAATGCCCAAATTTAAACGGTTCTAAAGAGTTAAGAATTTTGGTGTGGCCATTTTTGATATTGAGCTTTGAGGCAACTAGAAGTATATAGCATCATTCTCGTTATTGCTTGTTTCAAGTAAATAGCTGGTATTTAAAGTGTAATACATTTTTTGAATGTTTCGCCAATTACGAAAAACCGATTGCTTAGCAGACAAATAGCGAGTTAAAATTTATTAAATCTTACAATTGAAGATCATGATATCGATTATATGTGCTTCCAAAAAGCCACAAAACCAGACTAATTATAAATGTATTGCGTGAGAAGTTTCCTGATTGTGTATTTTCACGTTTTTTTTTATATTGTGCGCGCACTAAAGGGGTTATAAATACTCTTATAATGATTAAACACAGTGCGATAGGATAAGAAAGAAGAAACCGATGCACATTAGTTTTAAAAGTCTTGCACATTGAATGGAGTGGGAAATATTGAGCCTGCTAAAGCATTCTTCATACGTGTCGTGAGGCTAAAGAAAGAATCTCTTTACTTCACAGTACGTCCGAAATTGGTATTGGTACGGGTATTACGATTAATTTGTTTAAGTGGAGGAATGCAAGTGGCATAGATAAATAAAAGGCATTAAACCTTGCGGCGGTGTTCAAGAGAAGCAAATATCTCGATAAGAGAACGATCTCCATTCATTTTTAGAGCTCGTTTTTAATTCTATCCAGAAGACTCAAGTACGTTATTGGAGCACCAACCCAAACATGAGAGTTTTACTCCAGTTTTGGAAGAATAAAAGATTTGTAAACTATAGCCAGATCAGAAGGGCTTAAAAACTTCTTGCATCGTCGGAGAAAACCTTAACACTTAACAGCATTTTAAGCGTCCACACCAAGTGGTTTGTAATACACATACCTAGGACTGAAAGCTGTTCAGTCTCCTCGATGCAAGTACCACTCATGGAAAGTGACATCAGGGGAGGGTTACGCTTTTGCGACGGAACGCAGCATTGAGTTTTCGAAGCATTAAGTTCTACATGCGGTTTTTAGTTAAATTTGTATCTATAGTCACGCAAAGATCGTGTTTACGCTAATAGTTCAAGAACTTTAGAAACATCAAAACACAAAAATACTCAAGTTATAGGAAAGACGCTGATCGAATAAAAGAAAAAAAAGTGTTTAAATTTACTTGAAAAATAGCATTTTGAGAATCTTCCTGAAATCGAGTATGAACCTTTATATATGTACCTACATATATTTTTGAAAAGATTTCAACTGTAACAAGGCCAAGTTTAAAAGGTCACCATAATTTACTTTAGCAGGGCGGTTGCATAACTCACTGTTTTTGCTCATCCAAATGCTTGATGGGTACAAAACAAGCTGTTATTGACCTTGTTAACCTACTCCTGAAAATTTGGTATAATTGACATTATCTTAATTTTAATGCACCGATTTCTACTAAGGTCTTATGATATTAATCTGAATGTTTGGTTGTTCATGTTTCATTTCAGACTAATAGACTATGCAAAGAAAATCGATTAATACCTTCAAATCCAAACAAAATAAAATACTTTTTTATATAAAAAATCTACCAAGAACATTACCCTGGTTTTTGTTCTCCAATAAGCGTTCGTCGTCCCCTAGCAAGGACGAAATTACTCATCATAGTCCTAGTATACGATACGAATACACCTAGTCAGAGTCGGCAAACCAAACCAATCCATCTGACGGACGAAGCCGATGGCCCCCATGGAAAAATTGTATCATACCCACCTACTTACTATCCCAACTAAGTGAACAACAAGGACAACCAACGACGACGACAACGACAACGAAGAAGAGGAACAGTTGGTTGTGCCATCAACATAGGACAACAAATATCACCAAAAGGAAGGATACTCGTTTGTTTGTCATAGAGCGATGGATACAAAAATAAAAGAAAGAAAAACCATGTGAGTAGGTATATATCCATACTAACTGAGAGACACTTGTTCTTTAGGAGTGTCCCCGTTGAGACACACAGAGCACAAAGAAGCAAGGATACGTAGACAATGTGTATGTATTTAAGTTGTATGACGTAGTCATCGCCCTACTTTCTGTGATCCAGCTCTAACCCCCCAACTAATAAAAAGTATTTTTTTAACAGCAAAAGGTTATTATGCTTATGAAAGACCTAAAGAACACAACAAAAAAATCCCCTTTTTAGCTTACCTGAAAACTTTCAACAATAAGAGTTGCAAATATCACAGCTACAAATAACAGTTTAACGGGAATGCAACGTGCGTTTCTGCATGCGGTTCTTTTTGTTGTTGGTGTTGTTGTATTAGGCATCGATACCGATATTAATCTACTTGAGCTACTGCTGCTGCTGCTGCTGGAGCCGCTTTTTAGCCTTGAATTAATCGACATTTTCGCAGATGTACCTATGCTTTAGGTATTTTTTCTTCAATTAGTTTTTCCGATTATTTTCCTTTTTGGGTTTTCCCCCAACCCAAAGACCAAAGAGTGTCAACCACTCTCACACTCTACTCGGTAGTACGGTACGGTACCTTATCTGTTGGCTGATGCGCCGTTGGGTGAACGGTGAAGTGGGGTAAGGGCTTGTCCAGAAGTAGATAGGTATTTTACGATTCGATGGATCGATAATTTCGAGGAATTTTCGTCGTTTGCAGGAAATCAAATTGAAATTTTCAACAAAACAGAACACAACACAACAGAAAAATAATAGAGGAAAACTAACAAAATAAACTAAGGAAAATTATAATCTGGGAATATTGTGGGAAGGAGGATAATTGGAGACATTCACAAAGTTCTTTGTGTCCAAATCCCGTTAACTTGTTTTTAATTATTATTTTATTTGAAATTTTTAGATTAAAAAAAACGTATTTTCATCCAACACTTCTTTTTACAGACAACACTGGAGGTGGTCTCATAATTGAAATTTATTATTCTTGTAATATTTTCTTTTATACAAAAGAATCCACGACGACCACGAAACGACAAATGAAAATGAGAAATTATGACGACGTGAACTTATTTTTCTCTACTCTCGATTTTTGTTTTACCGTTTTTTTTTTTTGTTACTTCAGCTTTCCATTTTTGTTTAGGGAATCAATTTATTAATTTAATATTTCTTTAAGGGAATTCAAATTGTATGTCGACTGACCACTTGAAGTTATCAAATTTAACTCGCGAATTTTAAGAAATTGTAGTTGGTTATTATCAATTGAATTTTGGAAGAGAAAACGTTGAAATTTTAATATAATCGAGGGTGTTCTTCGGGAGAAAAAAAGAACACACCTTATTCGTACAAAGTTTTCGTCTCGACTAAAAATTGTAAAACAAAAATTCAAATGTAAAATTATTTGTGCAAGATGTAATGAACGGGTTTTTCGATGAGAAATGTCAAACAAAATAACAGGATAGAAAGAGTCAAATACAATTGGTTGAATTTGAATAGGGGGAATTCCTATAAGAACAAGAGAGCAAAGATATTTGTTATCTTTTTGGGGTGGATGTGGTAGAAAGAAAAGAAGAGGTAGATGTGGAAAATAGATTTGTCTTTTTCTTGGTCGAACGTCAATGCGAGTGCAACCACTTTTGTGAATTGGTGATTTATGTACTCCGTTTAATCTGCTTCAATTGGATGGTTGTAGGTATCTTTATGTGATACAATCATGTAGTTGCGTTTAAAAGCGATTATGGAGTTTTCCTTCAAACTTAGTGGTTTATATTTGATTATAAGTTTAAATGAAAAATAATGTGAGGACTCAAATAAAAAAGTTCATTATGATATTGAAAAAACCCGAGGACGTTTGAGGGAGAAATAAAAAATGTTTATTTGATTGTTAAGAGGTTGTTCTTTCATTAAATAACGGAAAACGATAGGAGGCATACGGCCGCAGCTAATGGCTGAAACACAAACACGCTTCAGCTTCGGCTTCACCTGAGTTTACGAGTTCAGCCATAGGAATTCAATGCATTCTATCACAATGAAGCTTTGACCTCACGTTTTATTTGACAATCGTAAGGAAAAGAACGTAATGTGACTCCAAACGGAAGCTCTAGTTCAAATTTGTTGAACATTTGTTTTATCTGACAGCCCAACAGCTGTAAAAAAGTCAACAAACAAAATACATTTGCTTTTGGAGGGATTTAGATTGGTTATTATAGGCTATGTAAGCTACTTCCGCGATGAATTTTTTTTTTTTTTTTTCGATTTTAAAACTCATATTTTTTGTATGTTGAGAAAAAAATAATAAATAACATATTGGAAGTGTCATCCAAAGCAACCTTGAAGCAGGCGCAATGTAACGGAGACGAAGCCCAAGCTGAAGCGTGTTTGTGTTTCATTCAGTTATAAAGTTGCGGACTTCATGTACCCAAAGGAAAGCGTTCCAAAATGTTAATTCACATCTCGGTGCCCAGTTTTCATAACCATATCGAGAAATAACACTGCCAGGAAACTACGAACTGTGACTGTGAAGCTGGTCATACACTACCGAGCCATTTGGATCACGTACATTTAGACGCGGTGTAAGTTTGTCTGACACACACGAAATTGTTTCCTTAAATTGTTGTACGAGATAGCTAAATAATTGTTTAACCTGTAAGCGGAAATGGTGTAATCAGACAGAACTACTTGGTTCTTTGATTCCTCACATACGACTGAGCTGAGCCTTGGATCGTTGAATCGGGCTCATTGATTTTTAACTTGACTCTCTGAAAATCCAAATGAGTCTACAAAGCCAAGCCGATCCATCTAAGTTTCTCCACACAATGGCGATTTTGAATCGGCTCGGTTCCATTGGCTCCTTAGGTAGGTGCATAGCTAGCTTAAGGGTTTCATTATTTTTCTAATGTATATTGACAACTTGAATGAATTGTCAGAGCTGGTATCGCAACATTTTTAATACTGTCATAGTTTTTAATTGCCAATTGTCTGATAGTTGCAAAATTGGCACCATTTTTCAAAATGAAGTCTCTTAATAACTTTTAATGAGGGAAGGTGTTTCATATTTTAAAATATGTTTGACAAACGTGTTTATTTGTCGTAGTGGATGAAAAATAAAATATATAGATATTTTTGTTAATCCTAAAAAAACATTTTATTAGCACAATACAAAAAAATGGAACTACTTTTTCGAGATAAAATTTTTTTCTATAGACTTGGAAAATACAATATAGGCTCGTAACGGTAAAAATTCCAACGAGAAGTATTGTTTGACGAATGTGCCCCAATTCGTCAAATATTCAGCAAAACATATTTTAAAATGTGAAAGGGGATCTGAACTTTCCCTAGAACTCCGTATTGATTAAGTGAACAAATAGAACGTTTAACAGTTATTCATTATTTCCAAATTGTTACATAATTATCAAATCATTAAAAGTAATTATATCATACAATTCTGACAGACACAAAAATGGAAGATAGGAGAAAGTGCAAAATGTTCTTGCATTAGTTTTGCTTTCTCATGCTAAATGAATTAAAAGAAAGTACCAAGCAGACTTCCGTAACGTGTTTCCTTATTTAAAGAAAAACTTTATAATTAGTTAGTTTATCTTCTTTTCCAACCCTAAATATTTTTTTTTTTTAAATGCAAGGTTTGAATTAACTTCGTGCTATAAGAATATCACTCTTGAAAAATTAAACCTAATGCGCAGATCTAGAAAATTTGTTTGGAGTTTTCCTTTTATTTTTTTACTGACAGTACAGAGTTGAAACTGTGATGTTTGGCTTTAAAGTTCAAGTTGCCAAACAAGCATGCACGATTTTAGGCTTGGTTTTTGCGGGAATATTGTGTAAAATTTATATTTATTAGGCCCAATGAATCTTAGCCTTAATTATTTCTTTTCAGAACTTGTGAACATAGCTTAAGAAACTACAAAACTAATATGAAATCAAAGTAACGATTCGTTATTTTATAGCCGGTTCTTGTCTTGACATATAATACTTATTGTGCTTACCAACAGGTGGCACTAATATGAAAAACCCTGGCATTATGCTACAGGTTGTTGTCTTTTCAATTGTTTAAATTTATTTGCATTCGTTATGAACGTTTTGTTCTTTAACCACCATGTTAGTCAAATTTTAAGTTAGTTACATCGAGGAAGTAGACATTTCCTTAAAGGCCGAAATGTGTTTATTTGTCAGTAACATAATGTCTTGCGAAACGTTTATCAACATCCTACATAGGATTAATAGTAAAGCACTTGAAAAAGAAACATAACAGTTTGTTGATGAATTCGTAGCCACTTAACCTTATTCAAAAGAGACTTTATCGATCCGTTTTTTTTTTTATTTTATTTTTTATTTTTGTACTGACATTCGTAGGCTTTCTTCCTGGTTCTATGTACATTTTACGTAATTTCAATTTCAGTTGTTGTGAAAGCAAAATAAAGAGTGGATATCTGGGCATTTTTTGCTCCCGAAGTGATTTTGTTTAATTAGCAAAAAATAGCATAAAGTCGAATTTATTTCGTATAGCCGTTAATTATAGCATCTTTGACATTTAAGGATGATGCAGGAAACGCCTAAAGATGAAGGTAGGTACGTTATTTTTATTTTATTGTCATCAAAGTGATTGTAGGTCATTATTTGTGAAATGTAAACAAAACAGAACACGTAACGTTATGGACCTATCTTTACATCTTCATACTGTTTTGTTTTTGTTTTGTTGACATAATTAATTCGAATTTAAAATTCGTTTGTTTGGGGGAATGTTTTTTTAAGGGATGTTTTTGCAATGTCTCTTTTTTGAAGTGTAAGCACATTTTTTGTGATGAATTGTAGTCATATCCCTGAAGGAGTATTCACGCAATGAGTGAATGAAATTATATTATGTTTTAATTTAAAATTTTTTTAAGAGTGGATCGTTTGGTTTTAGGAAAGTGCTTAAGATTATTTCAAACCAAATTGTTCCATTTCTATTCTGAAGTTTAGCGTACTTTTGAAGTTGAATTTCTAAAATTATGCAATTTTAGGCGCAGAGGAAATAAAGATATATAGTATATAAAATATAGTTCAATAAATATGACTTAAAATCGAACCACAACAAAAGTGTTCATATATGCGTTTCAACCTCATGTAATGGTTGGGCTCATCAGAAGATGAACGTTGCACCTTGTCTTTTAAATCATATTTATTGAAATAAACGGTGTTCAGGAAAAAACAATTCGACTGTTAACATTCAAATATTTCATAAACTATAGTGTTTGAAATTTTATTTTTGAAAATAAGACAAAAAACTGTGATTCCAAAGCCTTAGCAAGAAATATTTATTATTCCTTCCCATCTTACATCTCTTTTCTTAAGGTTCAATAAAAAAAAACTACATCACACTCATAACTGTCATTTACGTACTTACCTTACCTAACCTACGTATTTCCATCGCGAGTCAAAAACGGTTAAAACTAGAATTTATGAGTTCACTGTTTCAAATTGAGTGGGCGCCTTCTGTTTTTGTTAATTTTCGTAATTATATAGAATATTGCCTTTGGTGTATGCCTGTTTGAGTTTGTTGTATGTGCAGTATTTGTTTAGTTGTGAAAGCAGACCAAACTTCAAAAAAGTACATATTCACAATCATCCTACGAGTACTAATGAACTGACACAAAGATGTGGGATCTCGTTAGAAGAAGACGCTTTTACCGATACCGACAGTTTGATAATAGGGTGTTCTTAAATAATGTTAACTAAAAATTAAATTAAATCAAGAAAAAACTATTTTTAGTACGTCTCCTTACCATAGAAATTATACACAAGAATGAGCTACTATAAACAAAATTCTTCGTAATTTTGTAACTTATTTAAAATTTTTAATTGAAATCATATAAAATACAAATAAACTATTAAACGATAGATGAGATATGTACATATATAAATATCTCGGTTCTAAACAAGGTTCTTATGGTTAAGGCAGCGAAGGTCATTTAACCTGGTTTTATTGTATAAAGTATTAAATGCTTATAACACTAGGAACCAAAATATTATCTGCTACTCCACATTAATATTCTTTCACTTACCGGATATTTTTCATTGATAAATTAATTAACTTATTAATTTATTAACTTCCCATAGGAAGTTATTGTATTGGGTCCGATTTTTCAAATTGAAAATTTTGACATTTCTTGACGTTTCAAGGTCCCTAGAGTCGAAATAAAAGATTTTTAAAAAGATGTTTGTGCGTGCGACGTTTTTTCGTCGTCCAAAGCTCAAGAACCAAAGAGATATCGACTTCAAATAAATTTTGTTATACTCTCAAGAAAATTGCGTGGGTGATTTTATTACCATAGCAGTTTAAAAAAAGGTGAACATTTTGGTTAACCCTAAATATCACACGAACCAATGACGCTACAGACTTGAATTAAATTGTATGTTATATATTTAAATGTGATACAAAATTAGTATATTTTTGAACAAAATCCAATTAGAGGTTCTTTTTTATAAATCGAAAAAAAATGTCACATCGAAAATTTACGAATAAAACATGACTTCATCCCCAAAATATTTTGTGCAACGAAAAAAAAACGTTTTTAACATGTGGTAAAATTTTGAGAAAAATAAAATTGACAATTTTTTTTATAAAAAATTACTAAAAGTTGGTAAAAATTGAATTTAGACTGAAATATTTTTTCAAAAACTTCAGATTATGGCTTCAAACTTATTTTAACTTATAAGAAATATTCTTTTCAACATTCGGTAAAATTTTGAGAAAAATTGAATTCACAGTTTTTTTACAAAAAATAAAAACCTAAGAGAAAATTTAACAAAAGTTGGTAAAAATTAAATTTTGACACAAATATCTTTTTAAAAATTTTAAATTATGGCTTCGAATAAATTTTACAATAGATATGAATGAAAAGTTTACATTTTTAACGAGAAACAAGAAAAATTTTATCAAGCCAAAAATCTTATTTCGTGTTTTTTTGACTATGAACGATTTTTTTTTTGGAAAATTGTTCTTCCATTTGTAAAAAAAAATAAACTTTTGTTTTTCTGATTCAACAGTTCGAGCTCAATTTTAGTCGATTTCATTAAATTTTAATCAAAGGTTTAAGTCGAAATTTCGTATAGCCTTTTAACCTCTAAAAAATAACCACGTACAAAGTTACAAAGTGGATCATTATGTACATTTATACATATGGAAATAATTTTTTTAACCTAAAAATCTTCAAAGAACAAAATTAATCTTTTATTAAAACAAGAATATTAACAATAGGTACTTTTCTTATAACCTTACTTATAATTTCATTAAACTACTAACAGCTTTTTTATAGAGTTCTCAGGTAACTCCAACTAGAAAAAAAAAAATAATCAAACAGTTTGGATCTGTGCATTTTTTAAAAGCCAAAATCGATAAACAAGGAATTGCCATTTAAATATGTAGATCTGTTTGTTAACTTTTTCAATAGTATATTGTCAGGCGAATACTATTATGACTTTTTAAAGATGACAGAAAGTTTGTAAAAAATAGAACTAATAGTGGTAGAACCATAGGACTAGAAATAAAAAGAGAATTTTGCATGTTTTTCCTTAACCTTATTCCACTCCATTAGCCCAGGTGGTGGTGTTCTATACAAATAGAAAATGTGAGCCATTATTCAGAAAAAGTTTTTAGTTTCCATAATTTGAGCATTAAAACAAAACATTCTAGTTTAAAGAAGTACCACCCTCTGAAAAAACATTGTACCAAAAATCAGCTTTATGATGAAGTTTAAAGAAGTTACACTGCGCATAAGGAACTACCAACTACAGAAATTATATGGCACAAATATAATGCAATGTAACAGGTTAAAATGAATGGAGTTCAGATGCATTCATAGTCGTTATAATGATATAATAGTGGGCTAATTTTCAGCGAGTTGCTTTGTGAAGAGTGTTTGCCAATGACATGTTAATCATTTGCAAATTATAAAAGTAGGTCATCAGTTATATTAAGAAGTATAGGTACTGGTTTAAACCTTTTATTAGAGCGATTTGCACTGAAAAGTTTTGTGATCTTTCAGCGCAGTGACTTTAGGAGTTAAAGATAATTTTTAAGGTGCGGATAATTTGCAGGTATTCCATAAACGTGAATATGACAAAAGAAAACTGTGTGACTACCACAATAATTGAAATATTTCACAATCTAACTACAACTTGATTTAAAGAGCATCTTCGTTGATTCTGTTTTAATTTTTGATTATTCGTAAGCATTCAGAAGAACATTTTCATAATTCTATTGGATAAAATGAAGTACGTTTACGAATTAATGGACCCCAGTTTTATAATTTAATAAAACAATAAACATGGACATATAAACTGAAAAGTCTATTTTTATGATTTGTGATGAGTTTTTGTTTGACATGCCAGTTTTATAGTTTAGACTGTAAAAAAATGGCGTTTTGACGTTTCAATATTTTATCCCATAATATTTGACATTTACCTTTGAAACTGGATTTACGTTTATATGCAACTTAAATTTACTCACAAATAGTTTCTGTTACTTTAATTAAAGTTTTGTTCAATACTTTACTTACTTTTAAGTCTAAGTCAAGTACGTGCAATTCAGAGCCATGCATTCAATTAACCCATTACTCACTATTAAAGAATTGCATTTTTTAATCTTATTTAAAAAAACACTCCTCATTATAACTTGAGAAAAGACAATAATAATAAATTGAAAAGAGGCGCCTTTTATGTAAAAAAAAAAGAAAGAATAATAATATAAAAATACTTAACATTAATTACGCATACGCCCGAGTGGCGTCTGTACCTAGTTCTGTCAATTTCTCAAAATGACATGAGTCGTCGTTAATATATGAACGATGCAAAGAAATAAATTCATTCATTATGATGCTGATAATGAATATTTTATTTTTTCTAAAAAAAAAACATAAAAATCACTTCAAAATAAATAAATTAAATTAAAAAATGTGTTTTGACTTCCAAAGTAGCTGATCACAATTTATTTATTATACAATCATCCCGGATTTAGTAGCCTTATAATAAGAACTCTCCAAAAAAATCTCTACAAGAATTGATCCACTTGTAGATTCTTTTGAATTTGACTTACGAGTAAGATCCTGGGGAAGTACCTTTTACATTTACCATCGTTATCATTTTACCAGCAGTAGTAATATATAGACCTATATTACGATAAGGCTTGCAAAACAGCGGTTTGAATCAATTAATATTAGGTAGTTTATATACATATCTCTCTCTTCCTATCTGATATCTTTATGTAAATAAAATAGACAAAAATTAACCGCACACAAGGCCCAACGATATGAAGAAAAAATGTAGATACTCTACAGCAGAGTTGCCATTCATTTCTTTTTTTCTTAAACAAAGTTTTCTCGTTTTAAAAATGTTCGTACGCGCTTGTTTATTCAGTTCTAGAACCTGAAACGTCATTTGACAAATCTGGTTTGGGTACTTAATTTGACAGATACTGATGAGAAGTTGGAGAGTTCTCAGATGATGAAATCATTATGTTCTCATGAATTGAAATTAGCTAGTGTTCAAAAATAAATAAGAAATTGGTAAATGTCAATCTTAAAAGACTATGACGTTTCTTATAGAGTACAAATAACGAGACACTTTTAAAAGTTTACAACGAGCCATCTATTTTATCGAAAAGTTATTAGAAATTCTGGCTTAAACAATCAAGAACTATTAATCCAAAAAACAAATGTCAACGAAGTAAGTTAAATCTGTGTTCAGTTAGAATTAGTTCGAATTTTGACATTCAAGTAAATGCAGAGCAATTAAAATGCGTCTTGCTTTACTTTGAAAGAGTTAACTAAATTTAACGAAACTTATTAAGGTATATAAAACTTAATCGGACTCATTTAAGCCAAATGAATTGGCCATTATTCCAAAACAATGCTTGAATTTGTTATTAAAATACTTCATAAAAGTCGTGCATAAACATAGTTTTGACATTTGGTAAAAAAAAATTTAAATAAACTGACAGATGTTGGCGACAGCTAAAATGGTCCCGTTTACATCAACAGGATCGATGTCTTTGACCAATCTCTACATCAAAATGTCAAAGCAAAGTGATCACTATTTTTAAAATTCTAAATCTAAAAAACCTATTAAGGTATCTCTAAAAATCGCGCTACTTTTTTGTACCATCTTATTTCAATACCTGGCTACAATAAAGTGTGAGCCGCACCAAGAGCACGAGTGACAAAGTTTTTCGAATGGAAAATTGAATGGAGAGTTCGCACTTTGGTAACAATTTTATTCTCTCTGTCTCCATACCTTAGCTTATACTCTCTTTTGGTTATAAATATCAAGATTGTATATTATATACGCGGCTAGCTTGCAGTCTGCTAGAACTTGGAGCTTCAGCTTATACTCTTTCCTGTAGCCATTAAATATTGTTGGAGCTCGGCCCGACGCGACGCGGTAGTAAAACAAAACTTATTTTATGGGGATCGACGTTATGGTGTACAAAACAGCGTTTGGTTGGAAGTGAGTGGCCAACAACAATAGTAAGAAAGAAAAACAACTGGTTTCTCAGTTTTGTTCCGCTGGCTGGCTGGTTGACTCTGGCTCTGACTGTTTCAACTCGTCATTCGTTATTAGTGCTATAAGCTATTAGTCATCATCGGGCCGAATACCTGGCAACGACTCAGATTGTTTGCTGCGTGCGGTTTAATAAACAATATATTTTTTTCGAAAACACATTACACAAAATATTATGTATGTTCATTAAGCTCTGGTTAAATAAACAAAAGGAAAAGTTTATTGTGTTAAAAGTGAACAAAATTTAAATAAAATACATATAATTAAAAAATATGTCAACCAGTGTTATAGAGGTTAAGTTTATTTTTTCGGGTTTAATTCCGTGAATTAATTTTAAACATATGGTACTTAAGTTCTGAAAATAATAAGTGATATTGTTGGAAAAAAAAGTGTGCTTACGAATTATATTCAACGAAAGATCTCCATTCAAAAATCTTTATAGAAACGAAGAGAGAGAATTAAACAATAAAAGGTAACATATTTGTTTCCATAATAACTTATAATTTCATGTTTTGTTGTTAAGTTATGGGGATTTATCTTTAAAGTCCGACTGGATTAAATATTATTAATTGGTGGCTTCTAAATCGCTGATGGCTTGACAATATTGATTCTTAAAAATGAATTTCAAAAGTTTGTTTATATTTTTCTTGTTTTCGTGTGTTTTTTTTATTTTATAATGCAGCTTAGTTACTGTTTCCAAAATGTTTTCGCATATCTCGATAACTTACTCGTGTTTCATTTGAAAGCTATACATACAGTCAAAGTCGTTTAAGTGTATCTCCAAAGTATTTTTAATTCAATTCATGTGCTTATTAAGAATAACTGTTATTTTTTAAACAATTTACTTCTCCGGAAATGAAAGGTTGACAAACATTTTTTGGGCGACTTTCCTCAAAAAATATAAATTTGATGAAGCATAATTTTCGATGATGGCTTAACAGGGTGCATCATAAATCGAAAATCTGACTAACACTTTATGCTTTGAAGGTTTCCATTGGTTCTTTATTATTAAATTAGGATCTATCTTTGTTTGATTTACCCTATAAAAAGAAGATGATCTTGAGTCTTGATTAATGAATTATTTTGAAAATGCCTGAATATAACTAAATCAGAATTGTTTCTTAAATAATTTGAACAGAATTTTCACTAATAAATTATCAATCTGACAGTTGAAATAGTATTGGAGTTGATGTATGTAAGAAATATAATTTAATACAAAATATTGATCCAGAAAGTTGATCTTGAATAAAAATAAATCAATTTGTTTTGCTCAATGGAACACAATAACGATGAAATTAATGGTTTAAATAAATTTTGAATTGAAAACATCAAACCAAAATAATATTTATTTTTTCAGTGCTGTGAATATTTTTGTACATTTGTTTTATTTGTCTTGCTTTGTTTGATAAAAGGTGCAGCAATAACCTGTTATCGTAATTTAAAAAAATGTAATGAAAATACACTATTTGTCGATTAAGTGGTAACTGTTAGGCAACCAATAAGGCAATGTACGTGAAAAACCTAATATAGATATGGTTTTGTAATAAGAAGCTTCATTTTGATATTAATAAAAAAAAGTATATTTTAAAAAAGTGAAATCACAAGATCTTGGTGTCCAATTGTAAAAATAACAGGTTCAGAAAACAGTGTTTTCAAGAATGCCAAATGTGACGTTTTATTTTCCCCCACTTTCTTGTAGTTTGTACTTGTTAAATGTCAAAAGATTACAGATTCAATAAAGACTGCTGCCCAAAAAGCGGGCTACTCTAGATGAAACCTCTAATTGTAAAATTATATAATGTCTTACATGAGTACTTTATAGAGTTATTAAAAAGTCACAGCTAAAGTTGTATCATTTTTAAGGAATTGTATACATAATAGATTTGTTTATTTAAAATACAAAATTATTTTAGAACAGAAAAACAATTATTTATTAAAATAATAAATATATAATAATTGTTGATAACAAGTAATATACAAAACGACAAAACCCAAAACATTGTGTAAATATAAAATAAGGTGGTTTATGTATTTTTATTTCGTGTCAATATTTCTTTCAGGAGGATATTTTACAGAACGAATATTCATAATTTAAAGAACTTAAACAAAATTTATTTTCTATAATTTGACATAAACTATAGGCATCTAACTTCTCCATAGATACATAATGTTTATAATTTGTAATTTTATAACTATAATAATAATGAACTTCATCAGATCTCATACTTAAAATTCACCTTGGTTTTGAAAATGAGATCTTTTTACCGAAGATAATATTCTGTAAATATAAATAAACGTTGTCTTCAACCTAAACCTATGTATGTTTTGTTTATGTAAAAATAATATTGTTATATGAAACTCATACTCAAGTACGATTTACTAAGAACAATAAAAAAAGCCATCAACGATGTGTTTGATGGTTTAAAAAAAGTTATTATATATATTAGAATATTTTTTTTCTTGAATTTTATTCGAATGAGTAATTAATTAGCCCATCAAATGTATGTATGTATGTTTTGTTTTAAATAAACAAAAAAAAAACCTTTGAGATGTTGATGAATTTTACGTTAATATTATGTTGTTAATTTTTAAAAGAACTTACTGTTAACGGCTTAGCGAATTAAGGAAATTTAAAATAATTTACTAACTAATTCCCTTTTAATAAAAACGGGTTATCAAAAAAAAATCAAACAAACCTAAATGTGAAGAACGGTCCCATTTATTTGTTATGTCGGAAACTAACCATAAGTCAATTGAATTTAGATGATTTTGTTATTTGAAAATTAATTAAATGCTGGGAGATATTAAAATGCATAGTTTTAAATTAAGTAACTTAATAAAATCGCTTTATGTTTAAAGCGAGTAGCTAAGTTCCAGAGCTACATATATTTAATTTTATTTTGTTTGACAAAAAAAAAGAAATATTATAAAACTCATTAAACTATAATAATAATTTGTTTATTGGAATTCAAAACCAGGTCAAATGTCAAATACCTGAACACGACAAAAACCGTGAGTTTTGATATTTTTGAATTAAAAACATAGTGACTATGAAATAAAGAATGATCTTCTTAAATTACTCACTGGTTACATATTTTTATAAAATATAACAAAAAAAAGAAAACATGTATGATTGTTTTGTTAGAAGGAAAAATTACTTTCACTTAAGTATACAAATTTAGTATATTAAAAAAAAAAACATACAAAAATCGAGTTTTGAGCACTTCTCCTGTTTCGTTTTATCTCAATTAATTGTTAGATGTGGGATCTGACTAACGAATAAAAATATTCTAATAATACAAAAGGGATTAATGAAAATCTTAAATACATACATTCCAGATACAATCATTTGACAGTTTAGGTTTTTCGAAAAAGTCGGATTTTATTTATGTAAGTCACATGATGTGAATGACTTCTTATTTTGGTGTCTTCTAATTTATGTATGGATCATTTAAAGTCATTTATTAAATTTCTTTGAATTTTATATTTTTTAGTTTTTATGATTTGTTCACAAAAACAAAAAAGTTTCATCTATAAATAAAAATTTGTATTATTTATGTGCCTTAAGATATTGACCAACTATAAATTGAAAAAACTAAGTATATGTTGCAATAAACTACTTTATATGAATATGTATTGGGATTTTAAACCCTAAGTAAGACAAAGTTCAAAAATATCCAAACATTCAATCAAAAAGACTTACTTATTTATTCACTGTGATTAAATTGCTCTAAAATTATAGAAGTTCGTAATTAACCTGCTGTTACCTTTTGCCTTGAAGGCTTACTCAGACAGTGAGTAATTGCTTTTTTGTTTTTTTTTTCTTCTTAAACATTTTATTTTAATTTTGTACGCGTGTATGTGTACTTATAATTGTTTTTGTTTTGTATATTTCTAAAAAAAATAATCAAAATATGAATGTTTTATTCCTACATAAACACTTCTGAGGTAATTTCAAATTTCATGTCAAATTGGAATTATTTTGCCTAATGGAATTGAATATTCCCAATTTACCAATTTATGTGTCTAATGAAAGTAACTATCTGATTATACCTAAAATATTTTAATTAAATGGGTGGTGTATCTACTCAACGTTCAAATTACAAATATAAGAGATGAACACATAAACCCACATAAAACACTATTATGCTAGCTTTAATATTGCTTACTCACTTAAAGGTTGGTATGGTTTAAAAAATTAAGATAGACAAAACATGCAAAAGTTAAAAGATATAATAAATGTAGAAAAGACGTAAGAGTACAAAAAGATATAGGTTAGAATTATCACAATAGGTTATCTTGACAAGAAGACTATATACTTTACTTGCGCTTTCATTTTTACAAATAAATGCTTATCAGCATTATTTACAGTACCTATGATAAAAAAAATTAAGATAACATCAAAATGAAGATCAAGACTTTAATAGATCTATCAAAAATAAGAGAGCACTTTACTTGAAAATAAGGTTCAAAGATCTTGAGGTAACAAAGATCTTGAAGATCAAGATTCATATGAAGTAATCTCACTCCTTTAGTAATATATTTGACCAAAAGAAATCTTGCAATTACTTTTGTGTCTTTATGAAAATAAAAGTCAATCTTTTATGAATATTTTTATTAAATAAAAAAAATATTATAAGCAAATTTTTAATATGTTTTTAGTACAGGTAAAACAATAATTCAAAATTTCATCTTCATTTATATTCATTGCATCAATTCAGTTTTAATTTTCAATTTAACTTTGCCGGGAAAATAAATACTCGTAGTAAGCAAATTAAAAAAATAATAAATAAATAAAAGAAGAAGAAAATAATAAAACAACAGTCATAACTTTCTTTTTCTTCTTGAACTAGGCTGTGGAACAAATATGGAAAAGTAAACTTGGGACGTGCTTCTATAACCTTACTTTTTAAAGTAATTATACCTATCTAACCTACCTAAGTAACAAATTTTATACTTTGAACTTGTTTAACATGAATCATAGTATTTATGATAATTTTGTATGGTTAACATTTAAGTGTTCTATATTTTAATGTGTATAAAAACTCATTATCATTTTGTTACATTGTGTATGAATATGAAAAGTTCTTTAAAGAGCTTACCAAGAGGTACCTACATAAATAATACATGCATTGTTTTAAAAGTTGGTAGTTTTTGTGTGTTTTTAGGCATTTCTTGGCAATTTTTTTTGTAAATTTCACATAGAACAACCTAAAAAAGAAGATAAGATGCAAACTCCACCGGCAACTTTAAGTTGGTGTCAAGATGTCATTTAAAGAAGTTTTATTTGTTTCAGAAATATTTACCATTTTGATATCAAGATTTAGATCCGATCAAAAATATTCACCAATTTTTTTAGTCGTTTGCGTTATTTTTTATTTTTTGTTCATTTGAATTATTTTTTGTTTATAAAATATTTGAGCTGAAAAATATTTTTGCCAGTCTTTTTTATGCCTAAAAAAGGGCAGGTGATTTTTATCTAATTCAAATCCTTTTTGTATAACATTATTAGTTACCAAGATAAATTCGAGACAAACCGAAAGCCTACTTTGGTTTATTTTCAATTTGACAAATCGTATCGATTACTTTTAAGGAGAAGTAAAAAATGGAGCCGGCAAGCCTTGAAGTTGGAACTTAAAGGCACAGATAATCCCACGAACTCAGGCTAAAGAAATAGTCTTTAAATAATAAAAAGTGCGTAAGACACAATTCTATAAAATTCTGTCTATGATTTAAGGAAGATTAGATATAATTTTTAACGAAAGCCTCTTTTAAAAAACACTGATTTGTTCATATGGATATTTTGAGGCTATGTAAATTCATGAAATACTATTTTTACAAAAAAATCGTTTAGTTTTCCATACCTATATTTTAAAATCTGAACAGCTGTTCGAATTACGGATTAGAAATCAGCGCTCCAAAACTTTATTTTCAAGGCCACGAAATTGTTAATTTTAAGATTTCTCAAAACTTCATAAGGTAACAGTAACTGTTGCCAGGCGTTATCTGACATTGTCATGCGATTATTTTTAAAAACTTTCGACGTGGATCACCAAGACAAGAGTGCAGCGATGAATTTAATTCTTTCTACAGCGATGAAGCTCTTCCAAAATCTGTTCTTGTGCCACAAAATTGGCCGTGAAAAAGATTTGTTCGCGTTGGATCCCTCATAATCTGGCAAACGCTCAAAACACGGCTCGTGTCGATTGGTGTAAAGAAATGATGAACAAATACGGTGAAGGTGCATCAAAGGCTGTGTATAATATCTACACAGTTGGCGAATCATAGATCTATGCATATAAAAAACAGCAATCGACTGTATGGGTCTTTCAAGATGAGCCAAATCCAACAAAAGTAGTTGGCGGAAGAAGCACATCGAAGCAAATGGTTGCCTGTTTCTTCGGCATTACCGGGCACATGGCAACAGTAGCGTTAGAGCAACGCGAGTTCTGAATGGCATACGACAATTTGTTTGCCAGAAGTCATCGGAGAAACTCGAAACATGCAAGCTCTCACACATCGGCTCAAAAAAAAGGAATTTTTGGCCAGCCAAAACATCGAATTAATGGGTCATCCACCGTATAGTCCTGATTGGCACCCAATGACCTCTTTTTATTCCCGCACATTAAACAAAATGTACGGACACCGTTTTTCGACCTCTGAAAAAGCCGTTGATGCATTCAAAAACTATGTTTTGGAGGTACTTCAATCGTAGCGAAAAAAGTGCCTCGAAAATTGGTTCAAACAGACGCATGCAAAAGTGTATTGCTCTCGATGGAAAATATTTTGAAAAACAATAAAATCAATTTTAATCATAATTCTTTGTTTTTTTTTCATTACTAGGTCAAGCCGTATGAAATTAAATAACTAGTAAGAATTTTCAGAAACTAACCAAGATAATAAAATTATTTCAACTTTGTGTAGAAGACTTGTTATTTGCAAAACCATCATGCAATTT
Source organism: Eupeodes corollae (assembly GCF_945859685.1). Lineage (NCBI taxonomy): Eukaryota > Metazoa > Arthropoda > Insecta > Diptera > Syrphidae > Eupeodes > Eupeodes corollae. The sequence continues at coordinate 115,377,446 of NC_079149.1, forward strand.
ATTGTTAAGGGATATTTTGGGCTTTAACCTTTTTTTTGAATGTGTTAAGCTTTTTAAAGAGACATACTTTAAAAACTTATAGTGATAGAAAAAAAACACTCAAAAACAGACTTTAAGGGAAGTGGAATTCCATATCATTTCTTCCTACATTTTTAATTTATTGTTTTTTTAAACCACTCGCTTATAATTTCTTGGTGCATTGGATTTTTCCTATTTCATTTATTTTTACTTTTGTCGTTTTTTTTCTATTCCTTTCTCACATTGTTTAGAATATTTCTATAAATGGTTTTGAGTGAATATAAGATAATTAAGAAAAAGTAAATATATATAAGACTTCGACCGAGACGAAAATCTTTAAATGTGTGTAACAACTTCCACTCAAGAACAATATTTAAGACATACCCATATGTCTTAAGAAAAAACACAGAAGTACAAGTTCCCATTTAAATTGGAACCCTTTTGTCGGAACTATATTGATAATCTTTTAAAAAACTTAAGGTGAGGCAAGCCTACATCGATGTTTCACTTATTTCTAACAGTTCACAGCTGACATGTCTAGAGATAAAAACTATAGGAACATAAAGAAAGTTTTATACGGTCTAGCCTACGCCTTGCCTATACAGATTGCGAAGAGAGTCTAAAAATTAACTACCCATAACGCGCATTTATCTATATTGCAATCATAAAAACATTGAGTAAAATTAAGTAAAGTACGATGCATTATGATGATGATGATGGTAAAGTACTGACTTTATTTTTTTTTGTTTATTTGTTTATTAATATTGTTACAATTTTCGACATTGAATTTTGTATTGTAAAATGTAAAACTCTATAGAAATGCCAACCTCATCCCATATTCAAGCATCGGTCTTTATGCTTGGCTACATCGATTGGACTCATGGCTTTGTATAGAACTTCAAAAAAAAATGTATATTTATTCCTTTCAGTACTTCGTACAAAATATGCTGATGCATTACACACAATGTTTGTGCTTCTTGGTTCGTGGTCAGATAATTACGATCAGCGAAGTGTAAAGTTTTTAATTTAAAATAATCAACATCGTCGTTATTTTTGTTTGTGTTTTTTGTTTGTATTATTTATTCAACTTGTGGTATACATTATTTATATAAGATTGCATCATTCGAATTGATTAGTCACAAAATTTTTATTCCTGCATAATTACAAACGTTTTTTGGTTTAAAAATACGAATAAATCTTAACTGACAATTAAGGCAATCCTTGAAGTTTCTCTCACTTGAAGGGAATTTATCAAGGTGATGTGTTTCCGACCACGATTCCATAAAATCAAAACATTTCTCATGCAGTTCGATCCTTAACTTTTTATATGAAAAATGCCTCAAATTAACAAAAGATGATCAAAACAAACATACCTTTTAAAAATACAGCGCAAAGTCAAACTTCAAAAGAAAAGATAATGGTGACTTACTCCCGTCAAAATTTATCTCAATAGGCGGATTTCTTTTTTAACTAAGAATAGAACTCTGAACATAGTCCGAGCATGCTCTGAACATCCTCTAAACAAGAGTGTTCTGAGCGTTCAGAGTTATTTTTGAAACAGGCCTGAACACTTGAGCTGTCACTATTTGACATTTCAATTTGTTTATCATTTTCTTCAGAAAACAAGAAATAAGATTCAAAGATTAAATAAAAATAGAAAAAATAATTATAATCAAACAAGCATTCGATTTTTTTTTTTTTTGAAGAAATTGAGGATGATTGGTCACTATCCCGACTATTTTCTTGTTCCAATTTAATTATTTGATCTTTGTTTGTTCAATTTAAACTGTCAAATGCTTGTGTTTAGCATTCAACTCGGTCTGCTCAGTTAGTTTATTCTGAGCTCATAGAAAACCCTCTGAACAAGTTCAGAATACGATCAGAACGAAAAAAAAACACAAATTGGAAGCTTTGAACTTTCAGAAGAAAAAAAGAAACACTATTTTTTGTTTGACAGTTCAGGATCTGCAAGAAAAACGACTAATAAATAGGGCGCTAAAAGAATCAGTCAAAAAAGGAGAACTGACTCAGATTGAATGCGTCCAGAAATGTATGTTGTAGAAAAATGAGCATATTCAGAATTCAAAATCTACTAAGGATTGTTAATTTTTAATTTGGTAATTGCTTCCTCTTCCATTCTCTATAAATATGATAGACACACATAGCTATGGCTTCACAGCGACTATTATTTTATTAAATATAGTTTTTGTTTTACACGATATGACTGAACGCGGCCTATTAAAATCACAATTCAGTAGCCTCAAGTATATTTAATTAGTTTAATTTTTTATAATGAAATCACAGGGTGCTCCAGGCCTAGCCAAATTTAGAAGAAGAAAAATTTATCCCTGAAAGAGACATCTGGATAAGGGATCTCAAAAAAAAACAAAAAGATCAATTTAAAAATTGAGCTCCGAAATGTAAACTGTAACATAAAAATCCTTCAAAAAAGCCCATTCTCTTTTCAGTTACCGTATAAATTGTAAACAACTTACAAATATACCTAAAGAAAACATGTAATGTGAACAAAAACCTTCACAAGACATGGGTGAAAGGCTACAAGTGTACAAACTAAAGCCATAAATGCTTTACAATTTATTTCAGGTTCCACTTAAACTACACGACATTAAAAACAAAAGTAAACAAAGACTGAATTTAAAAATAAAATAAAATTAAGGATGTTTCATGGCTTCTTCTTTTGTTGGCTGTTTTTGGCGGCGTGTTCGCGGTTAACAACCATCAGTGATCATTGTTCACTATAGAGTGCACAGAGCTATAAAACTTTGTTCATCGTACCCCGTTTTATAAATTGGGTTATAGTCTTAAAATTGTCTCTGTCATCATGATGTCCTATGCAGATGCAAACTTAAATTTTCTAAATTAACAAAAAACATACATGCATACATACAGCCTGTCAAAAATTTCTCATCAAAGGACATTGTGTAGGTTTATTTAATGAGAATTAAACCCACGATCGAATCGGTAGGCAGTTAAACAAAGTAAGAGAAGACTGTTACAAAATTCAGAAATTGGTAAATCGATAACGAGGTTTATTTTTTTGTGCTGACTGCGTAGGTCTTTTTGAAGCTTTAATATTATTTGCTGTCACGAAAGAGTATAAAGTAATATTTGTCTGCAATATTTGTTTATATTTCAAATTATTAAAATGTTCTGCATTACGAATTTGAAAAAAAAAAAAATATAAAAAATTAAATCATCATTTAAAAAAGTTAGTAGGAGCGATATTAAAGGATGAAACGTCTTAAATGTCAAACTGACAGATGGAATTTCCTAATATCGAACAGTTTGATTTTCAATTAAATATAAATCAATTTTTGTAGCCAGTAAAAATAAATTAGTTTACCAATGGAAAACATTCGTGAGATGTGTTTAGCTATAATTTCTTTTATTTCAAAGTTTTTTAACACTTGAATTTTCGAAAATACAATTCCAAATGTTATTTAAGGCTATTTTATATAATGATGTGAAATATAATGATTCAACTCATTAAATATTTACCTTGGACCTTAATTCTTTCTTTGGATAAGGCAATATGAGCAATTTATATTATAAAAAATGTTCATGTTCCCAAGCAAACCTATTGACAGGTAACAAACTTACTAATTGTTTGACTCTGGCAATAAATTTTATTCTTGACAAAAGTCATTATACTGCAACAAATTTATACCTTTGCCTTACCTTTTGTTGATTATGTGGCTTGAGACATTAAGCCATTGCTCATCATACCGGAGTAATTTACTTCCATTTTAGGTGACGAATACATCCTGCCTGACACCAAATCTGGTTCTGAATGTCTAGCACGCTGTCGCCGACCGTATCGTCTTCGTTGTTTTCGTCGCCACCAACCGCTCACCGCACGCCAATGAGATAATAATTCACTTTTATTCTTTCTTTGGTTTGTTTATTTTATAAATTATTTATTATTTTATACCTATACGAACTTATGTTCAGTTCCTGTAAAAAGAGAATAAATAAGTCTTATAGAAGTCACACATAAAATGTGTGTAAATGAATGGCAACTTCCCGTCTTAAAGAAAAAATACAAATTCGATGCGACCAAATCAAGCCTTAATCCATACATTTATTTATGGAATTATAACCGAAGATTTCCGGTAGAGCGTGACATGCACATTTGCATTGGACAAAAGAATTTTTAACCATCATATGATGTTCATTTTCTTTATGCCTTTTATATGAGGCTCTATAGCCAGTGAAAGAATAATGTTAGAAAACAATGGTCGTGGTTGATCTTAAAACTCGAGACTATGACCAATAAAAGTCTTAATACATGTTGAGTGAAGTAGTACCCGTGGCATGGTAGTTAGTGCATTGGACTGTCATGCCAGAGTTCTTGGATTCAACATCCTGATGCCAGTGCCATATAAAGTTTTTTTTCACGAGTACTCCCTCTTGCGAGGAATTGACAAATTATCCAAGAGTAATTCTTGTCATGCCAAATGCTTTCCTAATTAGCCGTTCTGATTCGTCTTAAAACTGTAGAAATGGTTGAGAGTTGTAAGTAAATAGGCCCAGTTCTTCTTAATTTATTTTATTTATTTATTTTACATGTTGAACATACTTCTTAATGGACTTCATAAAACTGGCAAATTTCTGACATCTGGAAATCAGAGGCTAGAAATGCGAAGCTATCATTTTCTCTTTCTATTTTTGACAGTTTGTGGATAAAAATGATATTGTCAAAAACAGTCCTATGGAAACCAGTAATACTCTAAGCTGTTTTTTTTTATTTTGTTGGATCTTTTGAAGTCTTATTTTTTGACAAATCGTATTGAAGTTTTTTACAATCGTCCTTCTTTTTCAAATCAACAAACTATTTTCAACTGTCATCTTTCACATTTTGTGTGAAAAATACTGTAAGTTTTATCGTTGAACTTTATATAAAACCGATCCAGGTTTTTATGTCTTATTATGTCAAAATGTCAGGTAATCATATGTTTTTAAATCAACTGTCAGCTGAACTTCATAACTTTGCACAATTGTATGTGTAAAGGAGCGCCTGTCATAATGGGAACAAAGAAAGCCTTATCAATGAAAAACAGTCAAATTACAATAGATGATGTTCACATAAAACGCTGTATCTCATTCCCACTTAGTATAATGAGGCGAATCGAGTTCAAATGACTCTCCTAAAGAGTTCAATGTTAAAACCATCATAAATCCTTAATGTAGTTTTTATTTGGCATCTCGAAATCTCTCCCCCGTACAGGGATCCCAACACCTAACTGAACGATTATTTTAGATTCTGACAATTCTGAAGTTTAAAGTATAATTTTTTATAGGAAACTAAAAAAATTGTCTTGAAAGAAAATCATTTCGTACAACTTTTAAACAAAAAATGACAACTGTCGATTTGACGTTTAACAATATAACTTTCCACGTCTTCAAAATCTGTTAGATCTGTTTGAGAACTCCTTCCAGTTCACCAATGGAAAGCGCCATAAATAAGAGCGTGTGTTTCTAATTTGAATTATCATTATGTATATTTTTAATACGCAAAAACCAAAAATTTACAAATGTAAGATTTTATCATATCTTCCATCAAGAAAATATGTTTATTCTTTTCAAATCCAAGTCTTTCTCTTAAAACATGAAATAAACCGAAACGAGTACGCGATAAACATCCATCACAACCCACCCATCTATACTTTACTTATACTTGCGGTAAAAGTGGGTGGTTATGGATAATACGCTGCGGCAGTCAGCAGTCACATCTTGAGCCTTGTTAATATTATTGTACGTAGAGTTGGAGTACCCCCAGTTAAAGATACATTTTATGTTTTAGAGAGAGGGACGCCTACATTAACTTTTCATAACCAGTTGCACAAAAATGTTGTGCAATGAAATGTAAAAAACAACTACATATACCTCCTTACATCTACATCGATAGAAAGCCGAAGAAAAACTGAGTCCTATAAGCTGATGATCGTTAAAAGACCATATTTACCGGACGGACAGACAAATCAAGTTCAATGGAACATGCAAGAAGAGCTTACACATCTCAAGTCCATATAATCCCCCAGCTTGGTTTGATATATAAAAAAGAAAACATGTAATCGGTGGCCGTAAATAACTTGTCAATCGTAATATTTTCTACGCTACACGTCGCGTCGTCGCCGGGCTGCGCTGCTGGGGCATCGGGCATCTAAAGTCGTACACTCACTCAGTCAATGTTCTTCCTTTTTGCGCGCCTTTTTTTCTGTGACTGTTTCATTGCTGGAACCGTTTTTTCTTCTTTGTTGAGAGCAGTTGACAGAAAGCAATCTGTTGTATGGCGCATTATTTTAGCTTGAAAGGCCTCGAGAAGTCGCAACTGTAGATTTTATATGTAGGTACCTATTCGAGGTTTAATTTCCTCGGAAACCACAAATGTGGGGTAAAATCTCAATTCGTGTTTCAAACTATCTATGTTTTCCAACGCGCAATTTGCGGTCTTTTATTAAACGTCAGATCGATTGAATTTTGTAAAAAAAAAAATGGAACGGATTTTCGTTTGCCACACTCAGTTCGTTTGTAGATCAAACTGCAGCAGAGATTTGATTTGCCACAATTATAAAAGTCGTAGGTACACTTACATCATTAGATAATTAATCATAGAATATTATTGCTGCCAACATTTCTATAACAGCAGCTGTCAGAGCTATATTGCATTTTATGAGTTGATTACCAATCTATACTAATGCTATACGGAACGAAAACTGGATTCGATAAGATGAATCATCACCAAAGACGAACGCCAACATGAAGAAAGATGATTTTTTGTTTATTTAACGGTAACATCTTGTGCTCAATTTAAAGTGACATCTTGAAAATCCGATTAATGTTGAGTTGGTTGATTTGTGTAGAGTTAATTACATTTACATTATTTCTATTTCCATTCCATAATCAGGATTGTCACGTTATATAAATTTGAATATAAGACATGGAAGTAGATTTCTTGTGTTCAACAAATGGTGAGTTGGGTTAGATATTTAGGTCAAACTAGAGGTCCTGCCATTGAAATAAAAAGCCGGGAAGTACTCACCAAAGTTGCTTTGCCAAATGATTTCCCGAAAATAAGCAGATTCAGACAACAAAAAAGATTTCATTTCCAGTCAACTTCACTCTTTGAATGTACATTTTTCACAAGGGAGCTAGTTAGTTTTTCAAGTCTCATGAATGTCAAATACAGAACTTTACTTCAGAAACTTTTATTTTGAGTTCATAATACAAAAACTTCCAAAAGCATTACTGTCTACAAAACACTCCTCGGGCAAGCTAGAAGTCCATCACGATACTGTAAAGAAATATTACTTATTTCTTTTCAAAAGTTTCATGGAACCCTTTTACAGAAAACATTAAATAAAGCTGTGCAGAAAATAAATAAATCATAGGGTAATAAAGTACAGCATTCAGTTGGATGAAAAAACACGATCAACTCTCATTTTGACAGAAGCAGACATTACTTGAAGTTAGGTAGATTTTTCTTGAATAATGTTCCAGTCAACTTTCCAATAAAGTTTCCTTAATTGGAAGACAAATTTTTGGCAGCTGACCAATCAGATACTAGAGACTTGCCTTACTTCAAGTCCCTTATGTCGACTGAACCTGATCCACAAAAGTCATTATTAACCTGCATCGCCAGGCTGTGTCAACATTTGACACAACTTGTTTGTATTTGGTGATCCAGAAACTCTCTCCGATCTGAACTCCTAATTAAATATGTAGTTCTTGTTTCATTTTGACATTTGGTGTGATTGTGAAGTGAAACTTATGTATGTGTTGAAAGACATTAACTCAAAAACAGAATTAATTCTCAACAGAAAAAGAATATTTTTTTAAAAAAATAAGAGGAGAGGAAAATGGCAAGTTTTGCTTTATTCACTTTCTTTCTAAAAATTATACTTTTTTTATTTATATAATGACAGCTTGAGTTTGACGTTTAAGTATGTAAATGTTATTCCTTCTGATTTCAATTCCGATTCCAGATCCCAATTTTTTTTCCAATGATCGTTAAAAGACCATATTTACCGGACGGACAGACAAATCAAGTTCAATGGAACATGCAAGAAGAGCTTACACATCTCAAGTCCATATAATCCCCCAGCTTGGTTTGATATATAAAAAAAGAAAACATGTAATCGGTGGCCGTAAATAACTTGCCAATCGTAATATTTTCTACGCTACACGTCGCGTCGTCGCCGGGCTGCGCTGCTGGGGCATCGGGCATATAAAGTCGTACACTCACTCAGTCAATGTTCTTCCTTTTTGTGCGCCTTTTTTTCTGTGACTGTTTCATTGCTGGAACCGTTTTTTCTTCTTTGTTGAGAGCAGTTGACAGAAAGCAATCTGTTGTATGGCGCATTATTTTAGCTTGAAAGGCCTCGAGAAGTCGCAACTGTAGATTTTATATGTAGGTACCTATTCGAGGTTTAATTTCCTCGGAAACCACAAATGTGGGGTAAAATCTCAATTCGTGTTTCAACCTATTTATGTTTTTCCAACGCGCAATTTGCGGTCTTTTATTAAACGTCAGATCGATTGACTTTTGTAAAAAAAAAATGGAACGGATTTTCGTTTGCCACACTCAGTTCGTTTGTACATCAAACTGCAGCAGAGATTTGATTTGCCACAATTATAAAAGTCGTAGGTACACTTACATCATTAGATAATTAATCATGGAATATTATTGCTGCCAACATTTCTATAACAGCAGCTGTCAGAGCTATATTGCATTTTATGAGTTGATTACCAATCTATACTAATGCTATACGGAACGAAAACTGGATTCGATAAGATGAATCATCACCAAAGACGAACGCCAACATGAAGAAAGATGATTTTTTGTTTATTTAACGGTAACATCTTGTGCTCAATTTAAAGTGACATCTTGAAAATCCGATTAATGTTGAGTTGGTTGATTTGTGTAGAGTTAATTATATTTACATTATTTCTATTTCCATGCCATAATCAGGATTGTCACGTTATATAAATTTGAATATAAGACATGGAAGTAGATTTCTTGTGTTCAACAAATGGTGAGTTGGGTTAGATATTTAGGTCAAACTAGAGGTCTTGCCATTGAAATATAGAAAGCCGGGAAGTACTCACCAAAGTTGGTTTGACAAATGATTTCCCGAAAATGAGCAGATTCAGACAACAAAAAAGACTTCATTTGCAGTCAACTTCACTCTTTGAATGTACATTTTTTACAAGTGAACTAGTTAGTTTTTCAAGTGTCAAATACAGAACTTTACTTCAGAAACTTTTATTTTGAGTTCATAATACAAAAACTTCCAAAAGCATTATTGTCTACAAAACACTCCTCGGGCGAACTAGAAGTCCATCACGATACTGTAAAGAAATATTACTTATTTCTTTTCAAAAGTTTCAAGGAACCCTTTTACAGAAAACATTAAATAAAGCTGTGCAGAAAATAAATAAGTCATAGGGTAATAAAGTACAGCATTCAGTTGAATAAAAAAACACGATCAACTCTCATTTTGACAGAAGCAGACATTACTTGAAGTTAGGTAGATTTTTCTTGAATAATGTTCCAGTCAACTTTCCAATAAAGTTTCCTTAATTGGAAGACAAATTTTTGGCAGCTGACCAATCAGATACTAGAAACTTGCCTTACTTCAAGTCCCTTATTTCGACTTAACCTGATCCACAAAAGTCATTATTAACCTGCATCGCCAGGCTGTGTCAACATTTGACACAACTTGTTTTTATTTGGTGATCCAGAATTTCTCTCCGAACTGAACTCCTAATTAAATAGTTCTTGTTTCATTTTGACATTTGGTGTGATTGTGAAGTGAAACTTATGTGTTGAATTACATTAACTCAAAAACAGAATTAATTCTCAACAGAGAAAGAATATTTTTTTATAAAGAATAAGAGGAGAGGAAAATAGCAAGTTTTTCTTTATTCACTTTCTTTCTAAAAATTATACTTTTTTTTCTTTATATAATGACTGCTTGAGTTTGACGTTTAGGTATGTAAATGTTATTCCTTCTGATTTCAATTCCGATTCCAGATCCCAAGTTTTTTTCCTTTCAAAATCCTACGTTAAAACTTTCAAAAGAAACTAGAAGAAATCTTAGAATGCCTAAAATTTAAGCCTGAGTCATATAAATAAGTTAGGGCTTAAATTGTAACTATGTAACTTGTTGCACTCCTGAATGTCAGTAAGTGCGTAAGCTTTAACATTTTATACACGTAACTATTTGTCAACAACTGCTAGTTGTTTTCGTAGAAACTTAATAGGTTTAACTTCGAATCGTTCGTTTCGCTCTTAAGAATAAACTAGGTTAAGAGTTAAGACTCACTTTTATTTTATTTTGCATAATATAATACTCAATAATCAATTTTTCTTTTGAAGAGCATCTTAAGAAAGTAAAATATATTTGACTTATTGAGAGCAATGCAGCTTATGACAATCAATCATTTTTTGTAGAAGGAAAATGGACGTAAAAGTGCATATGGAAACTGTTATTAAATTAAAATCATCATGTATATGACATTTTGTACCTAGTATGAATGTTATTCCAAGTGTGATGTGCCCTAATTTAATTTAATACGAAGCCAAAGCTTAGTTTTGGTATAATTTTGTTTATTCAAATAATTATGTTTTGGTTTCCAAGTTTATTTGAATAATTTTATGTGGAAGATTTTTTACTTTTTATTTTTGATAAGAATGACTTTTTGTTACCACACCTATTTGGGCTATAATTAAATTTGTTATTTTTTCGTTTAAAATGTATGCATGCACATATTTTAATTGTTTAATTAAAATTCTGTTTTGATTAAATGACACCTTACCATTATATGCATACATAAAATGACAGATCAAAAAAGAATCCTTTTTTACTCCAAATCTTCCCTTTTATCTGTAAGTTTGCTAAGTTGTAATATGTTTACAAAATACCATCAACACGCAACGTTACGATACACCTTAAAATATCGCCGTAAAGCCAAAAGATAACAACTTTTGTGGAAAGCCGTCAAAAGACCTATTTTTGTAGTGGCGGCATAACTTAAATAGGAATACTTTACCTCCCCTACATGAATATCAACATTATGAACATATAAGTGATTGAATTTCTGTCTGAAATTGCTTATCAAAAACAATTAAAACGATGCACAAACAAATTGATAAACACAAACTTAAACCTTTGCTTTAGGAAATGGATAATGGATACAAGATCGTACATGTTTTTTATTCATCAATCAATTTTGAAAATGCCATAAAATAAAGTTATATGTATAAAAAAATATTCATTTAATTTGTATTTCCTTCGGTGAAAACATCAAACAGTCATTCTACAGTTTTTATATGACTTGGTTTTTTTGAATTTCTAAAAATTGTATCATACATATGAATATTTTGGGTTTTTACAATTGAAGGAGACAAAATGACACTTGGCAGGTATTGTAACATAACGACTGTCAATAGTCAATTTGTTTCACTTTTAACCAAGACTTACAACGAAACTTAGCTTATAAAGGAAAAACATGTTTTAACCTATAAATAAATATTTTTTTTTGTAGTTTTGTCTCTATTTCTAATTATATATTTGTTTTCCTTTTGACAGGTTAAAATTTTTAAGATTTTAATTTAATTTTCTTTAAAAAAAATCAAACCTAATTTGAATAACATACGGGACGCTGTTCACATTAGCGTCTTTGAAAGGTGCCTCAATTTGACGTTTTATTTTTTCAACTGAAGCTTTAGCCTATTTCTTAAATACATATATTAAAAATGTCAATTCTATCTTCCTTTTTTAACTATCAAGTTAATAATGAGCTATATGAGACGTCAAAATTAATCACTTCAAAAGAGTCTAATACAAACAATATCATGGAAATTAATGAACAACTAATGTCAAATTGTTGTTTTTATGAACATTTCAGTACGATTTTTGTTTTCAATTTATACACGAAATATTTTGTTCATCAGTTTGTCAACCTTGACGTAATAACTTATGCAATGGGAGTTTCCATCGGTAAAAACAATCAATTTGTTTTTCATCTAGATCATGTAAAATACAAATGTTTAATGTACCCTGTTTAGACAAAGTTTAATTTAATCCATAATAATCCCACTTAGTTAAAGGAGAATCCCGCTGCTATGAATAAAAATGAACTATAAATAAAATGTGAAAACAGGATGTTCCCAAAACCCCTCTTTTCCCCCCTCTGCACTAATACATATATAATTTTTAAACTTATTTTTAGCTTTAAATTTGACAGCTCTACTCCATTTGTTGGGACCTGAACAATGTAAGACTTATACAAAATAATTTCAGTCGTGTACCTCGAAAAAAAAAATCAATTTTTGAAAAAATCTAAATTTACCCATGAAAAAACCCATAATTCCTAAATATGACCTTTGGATTATGATGGAAGTTTGTATTTCTTGACATTTCTGACAAAAACTTCTCATAAGAATAAATTTGGGGTTATATCTAGTAAATTACTTAATTTTAGTCTTATTGTCAGAGGCCCCTGACCAATAGAATAAGTATGTGTAACAATGTGCTTAAACAGTATACAAATATACTTTAAAAATCACTACAGTTATAAATTGAAATTATGTCCTGTCACTTTTGTGAGTTGACGTGTGCCATATATTTCTTAGAGTCATTTCCGGTTTGGCGTACGCCATAAACAAAGCGTCAATGAACTTTAATAAAGGATAATTTACCGCAGTCGTGTATATTACCGACGCTTATTTTTGATTATAAATTATTTGGTGCTATTTTTTAAGCATTCTATGCAAAATACTTATACGTGTCAAAAAATGTTTCTTTACAATTATTTTTTTGAAATTATCTCCATAGATGATACGTGTACATTTCGCATTTACAATTTTAAGATTTAGAAAAAGTTTAAACAAGAGATTATTACATATTACTCTTTTATTTTTATTACCATAGGTACATTATGTTTATGTACATGATACAAACCGTTACCTTGTTTCTATGTAATACATAATGTTTGTATGTATGTATGTATGTATATAAAATATTATACCTTGTAAGTATTCACCTATAGTAGACAAAGTTCAATTTTAGCCATAATAATCCCACTTAGTTAAAGGGGAATCGCGTTGCCATTAATAAAAATGAACAAGAAATAAAATGTGAATACAGGGTGTCCCACAGTTATCACCCCAGAAGAGAACCATGGCTCCAGTAATACATTTTAAATCGAACAACTTCTTCTGTAATTTGGTTGTTACAGCTTCTTTATCGACTAATAATACTTCTATGAGATTTGGTCTCCTTCCTAACTTTGACAGATTGCCACCGATTCTTTTGAAGCTAGTACCAACTACCAGTTACCAAAAAAAACATCAAAACGAGTAAATTACTTTATAAGTTTTTTGCCTTTAATTTGTGACTTGGTCCCAATGCTAGCTCTTGCGACTCTGTATCCCTGCCACAACGACTTTGAAACACCCTGTATGGTGTACCTTATTTAATGTGCAATGTGCACCACCTGCTAAAGACTCCATGCACAAACATATTATACACCACAACAAAACAAAATTTACGTTACCCTAACAACAGACATTAAAACATACATTAGATACAAAAAAAACTATAGACTTGGGGGTAAGTCAAGGATAAATTCGTCCTTAAGATTTATGTATGTACAAGTATATGTTTAAAGGTACGCATTTTCACCGTCAAAGGTATTTAACGGAAATACAAAGGTATATGCATGCAGTTCAAAAGGACAATGATTTCTATATGTGTATTTCTTATTTGTCAAACAAAACAAAAACCATTTCAATCAGTTCCAATAACTTCGTGTTAAGGTAATGTTCTCTAGTTCTCAATTGTTGGTGGTGATTGTTTGTTTTAAATTTGTGCACATAATAACAATTATTATTTAAATGGTATATCTATCTGTGGTAGTGTTTTAATAAAGAGTGTGAAGATGCTAAGTACACAATTTTGGACATGAACAATAAAAAAGTTACAAGCAAAATTTTAATCTCACTTTGTTACGGGCAAGAAGCTTTTGTCTTTAAAAAGGGACTGGAATGGAACATTTACAGATTACATCCTTCAGAAGTACATAATTTTTAAATAAGGAGTTTTTGAGTAAAGGTTTACAGATTGAACAAATAAATAATCTTGAAAGCATTTTTAAATTTTGTGAAATAAATCAGCAATTTTAACTATGTAAGTCTTGCATAGAAAAAGTTGTGCCAACGGACGAAATTTTTTTTTAAAATGGGTTTTCAAATTACAGCTTTCTTGAATCTTCTGTGGAGCATTGTAGCATTAACATTTTCTTTTACGTGACCCCAAAGAAATTATTCTAATTGGCAAAGTGTGGCTGCAAATTGTTCACCATTTTTGTATTGAATTTTAAAAATTTGAATGCATTGTTGAAGCCTAAAATTTTCCATTTTATAAATTGGTGTAGTTTTTGCTTATCTAAAGTAAAAATTTGACAACTTGGATTGTGACAGCTATCTAAATAGCTGGCTTTCTTAAATGAAAGTTCTTAATGTAGGACCCTTTCAAAGGGGTTAGTTTTGAAGTTGAAATGTTGGGTAAACATTTTTGAAAGTAGGGTTTAAATTTTAAGAAAATAAACAAAAAACAAATTAAAATTCATTGAAAACTTTACTTTTAAAACTGATATAAGATTTTATCATAGAAATAAAAGTAATTTTTATAACTAAAAGCTACATTTTAAGGAAAACTCTTGTGTAACTGATCCAAAGTTTGATACTTTTGATGCTTCCAAAAACTGAGGTGGTTAAAAGGAGGAAAGAGGAGATCCGCTAGAGCTGAATTATTCTTCTATATTCCACTGGTAAATTTGGTTTCAAACAAAAAAAATTTTGTGTGCAAAACGTTTAAAAAAAATTGTTTATCAGTGGAGCTGTCAAAATTTAATTCAATTTTTTTTCTGACATATATACTTACAATTAAAAACATCACGAACTATATCCAATCAATCTGTTGTTTTTAGTTGAAATAGGGTGAATCGCATGAAAATTTAGATTTAGAAATTTGATTTGAAATGAAAAATAAATCAATTTATTTTTCTCAGTAAAATTAAAAAAAAAAGGTTTTGACAGATTAATGTAAATGTCAAAAAAAGCCACCGAAAAATGTTTACTGACAGAAATCCGTCATTGGAATTGTGTGAAATTAGAACACAAATCACAATCAGTATAACGATTCGTTTCACTTTTGAACATAAAAGTATCAGCTGTTCAGGAAAATGAATTTCCATCCGGAAAATAGACAAATACTTTTTTATAGCAAAATAAATGCGCAATAATACTTTTTTCACAAAGAAAATTCTTTGTGTGATTTCCGATCGATCGGTATATAATTTCCATTTCCAACCAAAGGGAAACACCGTCAAATATCGATTAAAAAATGTTTCCGCCTAAGAGTTAATGCTCATGACAAAAATTTCATTTTCTGCTCGGGCACAACAGTTCCATTCTCAATTCATTCTGATTTATTTATTATGTCCTTGTATTCGAACTGGAAGGTACTTTTGTATCGCTGTGGGAGTTTAAGAGGCCATTTATAGGTTTCATTGAAATCAATCCGGAAAATTGTTTGAATGAATATTTGACATTGTTTCCTTTTGAAATTATGTTATTATATATTTCGCTAAAAAGGTATTTTTCTATTTTCTGGACGGAAAGTCATTTTCCTGAACAGCTGATATTTTTATTTTCAAAATTTGTATTCCAATTTCACACAATTCCAATGACAGATTTTTGTCAGTAAAAATTTGTCGGTGGATTTCAATTAGACAGATATTTTTTCAGATATGTAGCTATAAGAAACCTGTAAAAAAATGAAATGATTTGTTCCAATGATATTTATAATTGCTGCCTAAGTCAGAATTTTATTTTCAAACACGAATGTTCCAATTTTGCTATTCCGCAAATCAAAATCAAAAAGTGGCCGTGAGTCGTCACCACGCATTTAGACACGAAGTGTTGTGGGCAAAAAACCCGACAGGCACTTTGAAAACATCTTTTTTGACATACTCATTTTCGTTATAAAGTAATACATCAAATTCCTTCAGAAAATGCAACTTATTGTTTTTCTGTCCCAGTTTCGCCATTATAAAAATATTCACCTAGTGTGTTCAGATTTGTGCACTAAGTTGGTAGACTTTCAAAGGTTATAAATAAAAATGCATATCTTTAAGTGAGGTGTTGATGTTGACCCAGTTTTCTAATGCAATAAATGAGTAATAAAAAGTCTGCCACTTGAGTTCATTCATATTTGCCATTGAATTTCTATTGAAGCCTATATCATAGTAAAAGCATAGATAAAGCGGATTTTGATAAGAAATTGATTAAATCGTTTCTTATCGATTTTATTTTTTACCAATGCAGCCTTTCAATCTTAAGACTTTCTATAACCTGCTAGTAGTAAGCAGAATTCCCTATAAAGAACAGGAATTTTTAAATCCTCTTTTAAATTTGAATACAAACCTTTTTCGATCAATCCAAACATCATGCCAATGGTAAATAAATTAATTAATGTTTTTGTTTTTATTTTTTTTTCTTACAGACAAAATGTCGGAATATTTTGAATTTCAGATGACCAAACGTTACTTGAAAGCCGGTTCTATATCATACATGGGCCGTCAACAACAATCGTTCAATAAAAATGAGGCACGTGATCGACGGAAAGCATTAATAGCTCTTAAAGATATGATTGGAGCAAGCATGAATTTCGCCTTGAAAGACAAATCGTGCTGCACCGACGATGACTTTCTAAATAGATTTCTTTATGCCAGAAAATTTCGATGCAACGAAGCCTTTGAATTAATTATTAACTATCATTCGTATAAGCAACGTAATAAAGTTCTCCTACAGAAGCTTAATATCTTCGATGAAACCATCCAGATGGCTTTGAGAGATGGGAATCCGTGTATATTGAAAGAACGTGACCGACGTGGTAGGAAAGTGATTCTATTCAATACAGTCAATTGGGAACCAACAAAATACACAGCTGAGGATGTTTACCGGGCCTTTCTGCTGACACTAGATAAACTGTTGGAAGAGAAGCAAAATCAAGCATTGGGTTTTGTGGTGATTGTAGATTGGACAAACTTTACTCTGCGACAGTCATCGCACATGCAGCCAAAGATTCTGAAATTAATGATAGAAGGATTACAAGTGAGTTTATCCTCTATATAACTTTTTATCTTCATGAAAAACATCATTTTCTTTTCTGTAGGATTGTTTTCCAGCTAAATTCAAGGCGATCCATTTCATTGCCCAACCCTGGTATGTCGACATCGCTTTGGCTGTGATCAAACCATTTCTCAAGGACAAAACTCGTGAACGTTTCAAGTTGCATGGCACCAATCTCGCAACCTTACATGAATGCATTGCCAAGGACATCCTTCCTCCAGATCTGGGCGGTGAAGGACCAAGTGTCAAT
This sequence comes from Eupeodes corollae, assembly GCF_945859685.1. Taxonomy (NCBI): domain Eukaryota; kingdom Metazoa; phylum Arthropoda; class Insecta; order Diptera; family Syrphidae; genus Eupeodes; species Eupeodes corollae. Next base: position 115,394,938 of record NC_079149.1, read on the forward strand.
ACACTCGATTGGTATCATGTTCTTCTCGAATCTAGCCAAACTACCGAAGCACCAAAATCATATCGACTCATCGAAACGACAGTTTATGCAAAGGCTCCATTCAAGATACCATCGTCGAATGGTATTTCAGAGAAAAGTCAGTTAATGATTGAAGCGAATCACAGTAACTTATGACATAGTTTTTCAACACAGAACGAAAATCAAATTGTGTGCGCTTAAAAAATGAAAGTAGGGGAGAACGACATAAGCGATTTATGCAATTTGTGATTTTTATAATGACATTTAATATTAAGAAAATATACATACAAAAAATATCATTTTATTATTTATCACTAAGAATTTTTAAATGATTCTCATTTTGTTGCTATGCGAAGGGAGGTGATGTGAAATAATACCACAAAGAAACTTTTTTAAAAACCATTGTTTCAAACCCCGACACTTACTTTAAAATAAATTGACGTCTCGACACAAGTTGAAAAAAATAGTTAATTATTCCCAAGAAACTTAACTTTTAATAACCATCCAAAAATAAGACTTTGTATTTTTCTTTTGTAAGGAAGAATTTTATTTGACTTTGCCCACCGGCAGAAAATGGTCTTATTTCACATCACACTCATGGAATATAAAATATTTTGTGTAATGCGATATATTTTAGGTACACTTATGTATTTAGATTGTAATGTAACTAATTAGTAAATCGTAGTATTCTTATGATTAAATTAAGTAATCTCCAGTCTCATACATGTATTTTTTCTAAAAATAAAAATAAAAATTCGAATATCATATTTATATTTGTTTTATTATAGTTATAATTAAAATTTCAATAAAACACACCTTGTGAAGCCACTCAGTTTATCTACACTTGATTTGTGTTGTCAAAGTAAAAATATCAACAATAAAAATCAGCAAATACCTACAGCAATCACAATTTAAAATGGGTCGTTTCACTGTGCCGTATGTTATTTTTTTTTATAATTAACGGGCACTCAGGGGTTATTAATACCCTTAACATGTTTAAAGTTTAAACACGGTGCGGGCTTTGGGAAAATAGGGAAGGATTACAGAGGAGATACCGATGCACAGTGGTCTTAAAGTTTTTAATATCAAAATGAAAGGAAAAACAGAGCTAGGTAAAACATTCCACATTCTCGATGTGAGGTTAAAAAAGAATCTCTATTCTTGACAATACGTCCAAAATCGGGCTCAAGGTTAAACTGATGTGCATTCCTAGAAGTACGAGTTTTACGGATGAATTGTTTGAGGGGGGAATGCAACTGGCTAATTCCACGGAACACTGTTTATACAAATATTGGTAGAACAACAAAAGGCATGAAACATTGCGCCAGTGTTCGAGTGACGTAATTGTTTCGGTTATAGTTCTATCGCCTATCATTTTCAAAGCTTTTTTTGGATCCTGTGCAAAATACTTAAACTTGTTTAAGGGCAAGATCAGAAGAGGGGAACAATTTCTTGCACCGTCGGAGAAATCCTAAGCACCTAGCAGCATTTCTGGCAATATCGAATATGTGATCATTCCATAAGAGGTGATCTGTGATACACATACCGACTACAGAAAGTTGATTAGTTTCCTGGGTGCAAGTGCCGCTCATGTTTTGAGTCATCGGGAGTGGGTTACGCTTTAACGACAGGAGACAGCATTGAGTTTTCGAAGCATTAGATTCTACACGGTTTTTGATTCCCTATTGTACAATGCTGTCGAGATCAGAATTTAATGAGCTTATCTTTGAACAATTTGTTCTTGGAAAAAGTAAAGAGTGATAATTTATCATCCCTGCTCTGAATGTGTTCCTTGTTTCGGTTTTCCTTATTCAAATTTTACTTGATATGTTTATCTATGTAAATTTTTATGAAATTAGTACAAATTATGTTTTAAAGTTTCAAAAGCAACAAAATTGGAAAGAAAATTAATATCGAAACCCCCAACAACAACAAATCAACATTTTATACCAAATATAATCGAAATTTGGAACCGAGGTTAATGTACATGTTTATTTTATTCTTAAAAGAAGTGGCAATATAATATTTTCTAGGTTTAAATTCTATTTTTATTTACATCGGGTAAATGACACGATTTTGCAATATTTATTGACGATAACAAAAAACGTAAAAAGGTAAGTCTAATTTATTTTTATTTTTGCGATTAAAAAAAGTAAGTACCTATCTTCAAAATTAAATGTACATTGAGATAGGTATAACACAATAAAGCATCGAAATGGTTATCGTTTCAATAAAAATAAAAAGCAGGCATTAACTTTTAAAGTGCGGCCTGTTAGGTTAAAGTGCTTCACAACATAAGCCAATTGAAAGTTATTGAAAAATAATTAACTAATTGATTTGCAATTTAGTAAATTAGTATGGTTTGTGAGTAGCACAGTGAAATCTCTCGTTTTCGCCATTTTTATTAAACGATCACTTAACTTAGCTGGAGATGTTCATGACCCTGACCAACTTGAAGGTATTTTCAAACTTTGCAACGACATATATATGTATGTATGTACATTGTACATAAGTATCTACATTGTTCTTAGGTAGGTTAGGTTAAAGTGGCTGTCCATGATGAAATCGGACACACTTACATACGCAAGTGTAATGGCTCATTGTTATAGCACATGAATCTTGAGGCTTCCTCCTAAGCTCAATGAAGTTTGAATCCATTACGAAACATGAGAGGCTGATTATGCTAATATCATTTTGATCGTTTATATCGTTAAAGAAGAATTCTCCTAGTAGTAATTCTTGCGTTTTTGAGCTAGAGCAGGGCATACACAGAGAAGGTCAAAAACTGTTTCCTCCTCTTCCTAGTGCATACAGCTTCTGCTAAAGTCTCGGCTCAGAGATAGCAAGTACCTTAATAGCTTTGAATCTAGTGTTGGCCAGTTGTTTTTTGTGACCTGAGACGTGGTGATGTTGTTCCACCTGGTGTTTGCCTTCTTCATAGCGTCTTGCATTAGAAATAGTTTACAAGTAGCGATTTGTATGCCAGCATTTGCCAAACGTGTTAGAATAGGCTGTACTGTACCGTTCCTGTCGAGTTCATTTGCATGTATGCTTTGGAATTGACTCTAAATTCTAGGTCTAGGTTCAGACAACATAAGGGACTTCATTAGCAGTCAACTTCATTCTTTGAACGTAAATTTCAACCAAGGCAACTAGTTAGTTACCTTCATTGTCCTTGGCAATGGTTTTTCTTGAAGCATTTCATAAAGCCTTTGCAACTGTTATTTGTGATAACTTTATTTGCCCTTCAAAAAAACAATACAAAATATTGGTATAAACACTTTCACATTAAAACAATAGTAAAACTTGCATGACTCTTTTTATATATTTTATTTAATTTATCTTCGCATCTTAAATATTTTTTTTTTCGTTTTCAATTGAACTCCAATCAAAATAATTGTTCGTAGAAAAAACTGCCAAACTTCCTATTCATTCGGGGCTAGTGATACCACTTTTCACGAACTCCGAATTTCGTCGCAAATTTTTTTAGTGCGACGGGAGCAATGATTCTTTTTTTTGGGGTTCGTACTACGAATCTATTACGACGGGACATGTGATAAGGCTGATTATGATAAATGTTTGAGCTTTTGTTGAAAAAAAAACAATGTCTTTGATATTTTTGTGTCAACTTTAACTTAAGTATTTTAAAGCCACAACTTACTATTTTAGTAAAAATTCAATATTAATATGCAAGCAATGCACATAAACGGTTGAAGTATAAAATTGAGTGATTTTTGAAATAAAAAATTTAGTTTCATAAGTAAAAGTAGTAATTTTTTGTTTAGCTAAATAACAGTCTCTATTAAAAAGTATTTGTATTATTATCTAGACCTAGATATAGACAAATATCCCCTTACCACTCTATGTTAATGGTTGGATTATCTTTAAACCGGCTGTAATATTTACGGCGATTTATTCACATTTGATTTTGTACAGATACAATCGACAAGTTCTTTCCCATTTGCGAGCGAAAACTAAAATGTTTTAAATTAAAACAAACATTACTTTTAGTATTTTCACATAAAGAAGCATTTATTATTTTGTATTTAAAAATTAAACAGAACCATTATCCAAAAGAATATTATTATTTTTGCAAAAATTCTTATGGCAAAAAGCTTTTAATAAAAATTATGTGGGGATCCGCTGAATTGTCCAACAAATCAACGGATCCCCATTCAAAAGCCATGGCCTTGTCCGCATCCGCAGTCATCGTTTGAATGGTAATCATGAAATGCATTTACTGATCCATGGTTTCCACAGCTACCTGTGGATCGTTTGGGGGTGGACGTGGCTCATCTCCGTCATCACCAGGACCGGCTGCAGGTGCATCTTCTTGACCTCTTGATGGACCTGGGGCAGAGCCAGCCTTAGCCTTTGCCATATTTACAAAGTGCAAGTTTTCTTCGTCATCGAATATTTTGAATTCCTGACCCTTGCCGACGATGGCAATTGAGATGTTCTAAAAGAAATTTATCAAAGAAATGTTTGTTGGAATCGAAAATGGTCATTCTTAGAATTCTTACCAAAAGTGGAGACTGTTCGTCCTTAGCCAATAATTCATCGTTGGGAAGAGTTCCTCGAATAGCCTGGATACCATGGCAAATCAATTCATCCTTAGTGCAGTCAGCGAACTCACCCAAATGGCGCTCCAAGTAGGTACGAGCACTCTGGGACCTGGATCCAATTGACATAGCCTTGCAGTTGAAATAGTTGGCCGATGGAACAACTTGGTAGATGTGTGGTCCCTGATCATCGTAACCAGCAACTAGGAGTCCAACACCATAAGGACGACGATCATAACGCTGAGTGGTAACCTGCATTTTGTTGCCCAAGTTCATAATCAATCGCGACACTGGGTAAGTTGTATCGTACGAGTACTTGTAGTTCAAACATTCCGAACGGAGGTAACGGCTCAAAACACGAGCATCGGCAGTGATTCCAGCAATTGAAATACCCAAATGGTCATCGATTGGGATGATTTTCTTCTGACTGGACGAGAGCTCAGAAGTTGCACGACGGAGTCCCACCAAAACGGCATAGTCTCGGTTTTTCAGACCTACAGTTGCGGAACCCAGTTTGACTGCTTCCATGGCATATTCGACTTGATGCAGACGACCCTGGGGACTCCAGACAGTCACATCACTATCGTATTGGTTTCGGAACTGTGGTCATATGCGGCACACAAAGCAATTACAAAGAAAAAGGAAGATTGTTTGCAAAGAGAGGTTATGAAAAGAAATACAAAAAAGTAGATTAAAATGAAAACTTCTCTTCATTTGAAACAATTTATAATTGAAATACGTTTTAATTAAAACATTTTTTCAAACTTACCATTTTCTTAATACAAAATTTAACAAAAAAGAAGTCTCTTTAAAATGGAATGACAAAACAAAATTCCAAAATTTGCACCGCTTCGCTTATTGGATGAAGGATGATGTACTCAAACTGTTTAAAGTGAAGTTAGAAGCAGTTGGTAATGAATTAATTCAGCTACATTTTTCCCAAACTAAACATTAAGTACAGAACAGATGGAGCAAACAGAAATACTTCGTCTTGACGTTTAAAACGAGTGTAGCCCATAACAACTTATTAATATTATAAGAGCAATGATTTTAGTTATACTGCATTGTTCACATAATACATATAGGGTTAAATATAAATTGTTGTGTAAAACAACACATGTTTTGAACACTTTGCATTTATTTTGCATAAATCTTTAACTTCAAGGTACATTTTTAATTTGCCAAGAGTTGTTAAGAAGCATCACGGTGTTATAAAATCTGATTTTTAATTAGCTTCTAGAAGAGTAAAAGAATATTGATTATAATATGTGTTAGGCTCGGCGCGCACATGCAAATTTTAGTTTCGAAACTGTTTGGTTTCTAATCTGAGCACTATAGACTTATACGAGAGTCCGCGCACATGCAGAAACCATTCGGTCGCCCATTCGAGCAACTTTTTAGTTTGTGTTTTGACACAAACTAAACGATCACCCCAAACCAAGTAATTAGTTTGTGTCACAAGGAATTTTAGGTAACTGCGCGCACATTCAACTAAATCGTTGAACAATTTTCTTTAAGTGCAAGAGAGAAAAAAAATTAGGCAATGTTTTCCTTTCACAAAAAATTCTGAGGGAAGAGTACCACCTTACATCTCAATTTCACTAGTTTTCTCTTTCATACATTGATTGCGAAAATTTATTAGTTGCTTAAACCCATAAAAAATTTCTGTATCCTACTATGATACACGTAACTGCGCGCACATGCAACTAAATAGTTTCTTTCGTATGTTTGTATTAGTGCATTTCAGTGGAATGATTCTTTAAAGTGTGACGAGGTTAGTAGGATAGTTCCAGACGCGCAGAATAATATATCCTTCTTGTATGTTTGTTTTCATAATTCAATTGCTACTTTTTAAACGTCAAATGTATTTATGAACTGAAAGGAGGTGGTTATTATTATTTGTAACTCAAAACAAAACATATTTTTTAATTTTTATTTTATTTTCAGATTATTATGTACTTCAATCGTATCAAAGTGCGTCATCGTTTAAAAAATGGAATAAAGCACAATTATTTCAAATGATGCTTCGCCTCTCACAAATGGGAATGGCAAAAGTAAAACAACGCTGTCGCCGTCGAATGATATCAACCAGACTGCAAATGGAATTGTATACAATAAAGAGTAACATAAACAACATTGAAACGGAAAAGCAACCACGGGAGCAGCAGTATCAGGAAGAGGAGAATTCTATGATGATACTAATCGGAGCAAATCTTCATTCGAAAAGGTTCCTCTACACACAGCCTTCCTAGTATATCTTGGCTTTTACCTGCTCATGATATTGGGCTACATCAATCAATTTATGTGTGCCCGAAAAGTAGCTAAACAAAATAATCGAGAGGTAAGATGACGATGACGTGGTACCCGTGGCATGATGGTTAGTGCGTTGGACTGTCATGCTAGAGGTCTTGGGTTCGATCCCCTGCCTATGCCATCTAAAGTCTTTTCACGGGTACTGCCTCTTGCGAGGAATTGACAAATTCTCCAAGAGTAACTATTGTCATGAAAAAGTGCTTTCTCAAAATTAGCCGTTCGGAGTCGGCATATAAACTGTAGGTCCCCTCCATTCCTGACAACATTACTCGCACACAGGAATGGTTGAGAGTTGTAAGTCACTAGGCCTTGGTTCTCAACGGACTGTCGCGCCACCCAATTTATTTTTTTTTTTAAGATGACGATTTGAATCGATTTGAAATTCACGAACTGACATATTGAGTCTGAAATTCCATTTGTTTCCAGGGCTATGTTACGCTATACGATACCTTCGAGAATTCTATTCACGGTATGTCTATTGCTGGAATTTCCCAATTTGCAGTGTCCCTGGTAGGGAGGTAACTCTCAAAGATCGCATAACCAAGGATTACGGTTGGACATTTGAGTTCACTGGAAAAGAAACAAGATGCTTGAACAGCGTTGCAGAACAGACGGCTTGGCTTTAGACAGTCCCCGTTGTAAAGTGTGTTGGAGTGTTCGATTGTCCGAAGTTATTGCATTGAAGAAGAAATACAAACCTTATTTGCATTTGTATGAGACGCATAGTGTGGTAGCAATGGGACCAAATGGTCGCGGTACTGTCGACTATTATGGCGCCGATCCGAAAGATGTTGATATTCTAATGGGAAAATTTAAGAGCTTTGGCAGTGCTGGTGGTTATATTGCTGGAACAAAGGTAAAGATTGTTTTTTTTATTGATTGTTTTTAAATATTTTGTTTTTTTTCTTGGTGGTCTGTTAAATATTTGGTTTTATAATAAACAAATATAATTCTTTTCTCTTTTAAAATATATTAGTTATCCCAAGCGTTCACTTTGAGTCGAATATTATTTGATTATTTATTTGTAAAATGTGAATTATATAAATTGTATTATTTTATTTTACAGAACTGTAGGTCGTACACAAACTTTGCGTAAGGTAGCGGTTGTTGGAGTTGGGTTTCCTGCCACTCCAATTGTGGATTGACGTACATATACGCTTAAGAGAAGTTTGATTATGCCTTACAAGTGAATAGTGATTGATGAAATAAGTGATTCAGTAATCAGTTGGCCTAAAGTATTCATGTAAAGTAAGAGATTCTAATCCGATTATTTATTAAGTTAAAAGGAATAAATAAATAATAATAAATAAATGAATAAGGTCATTTTATAATTCGTTTAATAAGAATTTCATTTATTTGATGTATCTTCCCATATACATATATATAAGTATAAAGTTAGTTACTAAAGATCTATTATATTTCTATCACTAAAAATAAATAAGTAAAGCAAAATTGAAAGATGTTTTATTTTCATCGCAGTAGGAAAAAGCGGAGTTCTAGATACATTTTTTGAAATTGCCCTTTTACAAAGCGTTGTGAGTTCAACGGGTGAACCCAATATTGCCTTTTGATTGCAGGTTTATTCCTTCTTTCTAATTCAAACGCACATATCAGTGCCATTATGTAAAAATCCATGCCTAGAAAATTTTGACCTTCAAAAAACAAAAAATATATTTTATATAATTTTGTATTCCAACAATATATCTACTCTTTTCTTTCATAAGCAAAAAAATAGGACAAATTTGAAACTATTTTGTTTCGTGTATATGAGATAGAAATAGTGAATAAATGTTTTCTGTGTATTGGTTTATTTCGTTGATTACTTTTGGAGTTGCTTATGTGCGCGATGTTTGGGCAACTGACGATCAAACTATTTGGTTTCGAAAAAGTTGCATGTGCGCGCCTACCCTTAGTTTGAGAAACGAATTCACTTGTTCTGTACGAAAGGAATTTATTAAAAACAAAAACAACCAATCATTTTACCATTAAGATAAAACGAAATTAAAATTTATTTGTGTTGCTTTAATTTTATTAAAGTGATTATCAACAGATGTTTAAGTATAAAAAAAGAGCTTTAATTTTGAATTTCAAGATATCTTGATAGCTGTCACCACTTAAGCTAAAAATGGAATTGTATACGCTTTAACAACACATCAAATCGGTAAAAATTCATTACAGGAATATAAAACATTTGACAGTTAATGTTCGCAGTCAGAATTTCGCAAAATAAAGCTTAAAAACTAATTATTTCTCGATCCCAAGATACACCATAAGGGATGGAATTCGTGAAGTTATTCAGGGCATACATTTCAAAATCCGAGAATTGATCATACAAAATTTCATAACAAAAATAAAGTGTTAGAAACTTACTCTTTTGTAATACCAAAACAAAACCTACATGCGGAAAGCAATATGTCTAACTTTGTTTGATCAGCAAGTAATTATAACAATAAAACAGCATATTGGTCTATATATATTGAAAGTATTTGTGAGTTTCAGTAAAAAGTTAAAATATTTGTTTTATTTTCTTTGTTTCTAACTGATTATTAGTTTTCGTATCTGAACATTGCCTCTGCAAGAAAATTGCTCACTCATCACCACTGAATGCTTTCATCATCATCCAGCTGTTAAATGTCATAACTGAGCAATTTTTTTCTTACACAAAAATTCGTGAATAGTAAAGTTGTGGCGTATTGTATATTTAGTTCGGAAATTTCAATTTTCTATAAAATTCTACTTCGTATTTCTTTTGATATCACAAATTCTATACAAACATATAAAGTAAAATAAAAATTAAACAATATTCATAAGCCTTACAACGGAAGCCTTATTAAATAGTTCCCTTAGAATGGCTGGTGTTAATGTTGAAACTCGAGAAAATCGATGGAGAAAGGTAAGTCTTTTTTACTTTTTGTCTTCTTTTATTTGTTTTTTATGATTATCAACTGTGTTTGAATTAATTTAAACAAATACGCAATGATTAGTCATGCATGACATGCAAATTAAACAAAACAGACAAAATTGTCTCAATATTTTGTTTTTGCAATATCTAACTTCTGACCGAAATACATAAAAATGTATGAATTGTCTAATATCAAGTATTATCTATGATTCGAGATAAGAATTCTCAACTCCACTGGAATATGATCATAAAATAAAGCCTTTTCCCTACGATTACGCTCCACTGCACATCAATTACCTTTCTACATGCGATATCGCAGATATTTTTAAAATCTTGTTTACTTAATTTAATTGTTATAAGACAAGAAACTAGTAGTAGGTGCTAGTACTTGTAGGTAGCTACTGTTTTTAATTTTGTTGTTCTTTTTTTACTTTTGTTTTGCAGGCAATTGTTGGTCCATTACCTCCAGATTTTCTTCGTATTTCAACACCAAGGGAAATTCAGGAAGCCGTCGATTGCCAAGCTGCAATGGCATTGTATCAACAACAAGCTATGCCGCAATATGTGGTAAGTCTAAGTAATAATAATAATAATAACAAATGAAAGATCTTACAAAATATTGTACATGTATGTATGTGTATATACCTAGTAGTACGTATGTATACAATGAAAGTTGAGAAGTGATAGATTCGAAGGAACAACAACAATAAATATGTATTAAAAAAATAAGAGACTGTAGGAAGCACCACAAATGCTGTAATAATTATTTACATTTATAATTCAAATGATGACCAGATATTGACTTAGTTTATTTAAGTCTTTTTATTTTTTTTTTACTCGTTCGTCATCACGAGATAACAGGCATTGATTTTTGAAATTTTCTTGCTTTTATAAAATATTGATAGCTTAAGACGTAAGAACAGTTTTAGTTAGAATTTTAAGTTTTTGCCATTCCAATTTACTTAGGAAGTATGGTAAGTTATCAATATTTTTAAGTAATAAAGAGTATCTACTATAAATTCTATATTTTATTATTTTTTTTTAAGTATGTATGTATGTAGTTTTTATATGTTAAATTCGTTTAGGTAGCAAGTTTGAAGGCATAAACCCACATTAAGTTCTTGAATAATCAGGAACTGAGGACACCAGATCAACCAATTAAAGTTAAAACATACTGTATAATTTATACCATCGTATTTTTTTAATCAAGTGATTGATAGTAAAGTAAACTAGAAAGAATATAATAATATAAGAATATAAAAATATAAGAATCTAAAAGAAATAAAAAAAAACAAAACCTTAAGTTCTTTTTATATATATATGTGCTGAAAAAAAACTTATTAAAAGATTTTGAAGCACTAAAACCTATCAGTCACACGCATAGCTAATTTACGGCCTTTCACAAGTCATTTTCCATTACTTTCAGAAAGAACTTGCAACCAAAAGTGATAAAAGACTTAAACAGAACTATAATTGGAGAGGACGATATTTAATGAATTAAAAACATTTTCCATCAGCCCAGTATTGAATCCTTAATTTACGATTCTTACAGCTTTGAGTTCAAGATAAGAGAGAAATATTTTTTAAAGCTTAAACTAAGTTATGTAAAATGTAAGTGATTGATACCCTGCTGAATTGATAGGGTAAAAGTTAGTAATAAAGTGAAAGCTGATGTTTTAAACCAAACATGAATTAATTCAAAATGGAACTGTTTAAAAATGTTAAGTTAGTTTTTAATACTTGTATGGAAATGAGTTCTTGTTTACCCATTCCAATCTTTCCCCGTCGCTTTTCATAACATTTTAACTCCGCTGCTTATTGGTAAATTCAAAGCAGCACATAAAACTGATCTAGATCCCTGGAAACGTTGGCAACCGTTGCAATGAGCTCGCGGATAAACCTGCCAGCCTTGTAAGCAATTCACGAACCTACCTTTATAACATTCATACCAAGAATGACCTTGTAAAAATTTGCAAGAAAACCGATCAGCTTCTATGTAAGAGTGTATCCAACAAAATCAATCCCTATATACCCCTATTCTTATGAACCTAAAACCTTTCCAAAGAAAAGAAAAATATTTTATCGCAAAAAGTCTAGTTATTCCAAATTCCCTCGTTCTTGTTTGAATTATTTAACCTAATCATCAATAGCTTACATAAGTTGAATTGTGTACACCGACATTTCTACTATAAAAAATATGATAATCACTTATCATCTTAACCGATTTCAATGCAGAGGTAACTTTCAGTTTTGAAGGCCTCAAAACAAATTTTTCCTCTACAACCTGGCAAATAATAATAGTGAGATCTTCCTGGATTATCAGGTGGCATCCTAAGTCATATCTTCAATTTTCACAAAGCTTAACTGTTAAATCTTTGCCAAAATTAGTTGACACAGAGTGACATTGATGAGAATAAAATACGAATTTCACTATAAGAAATCACTACTTGATCCAAGCCAAAGGGTATTGATTTTGCTCCATTGGAAAAAAGTAAACAGCGTTTTATTGATAGTGTTTGACACATGTAAGGTTTCGAGAAAATTATGACAGAATATTTCCAACAACAAAAACAAAACAGAATAGAAAACAGAAAATTAGCAGTCCTCAAGTTTTTCTCTGGGTTAATATTCTTACGTTCCCAACTCAATGAAAATCCACATATATGTACATACATAAGCATGAGCTCTCTTTTTTTTCGATGTTACCTTAAATATAATATAAGGGATCAGAATACATCTATCGTAATGTACTTAGCATAAACTTATTTCTGTCATTAGTCAGAGACATCTACTTATCAAAAAGTGATTTAAGTAGAAGGTGTGGAGATAAATGTAAAGATCACTTCATTTGTGAACGGAGATTAATTCGAAAATTATTATTAATTTTTACGGCCTTTGCGGATGTCTCAGGATTTAAATTCTTCAAAAATTCAGAAGAGTTCAAAGAGGCACCCTAAACTTAATTTCCATCCACTTTTTCTTCTAATCAACTGATCATCTTACAGGGAACATATTATGTTACAAAAAAAATTTGTTTTTAAAATTAATCATTAATGAACTTCATCCAATACAAAAAATCGTTTAGTAAAGAATTTTTTGCACTTTTAGTAAATAAAACATTAGCTATTAAATTACCTAAACAAATAAAATCAAGCCAATGACTGTTTTGTTGAAGATAATTTTTATTTCAGACCTAAGGTCTCAAATTTACATAATTCCCAACACCAAACTTCCCAGATTATACGAATTACATGCATTTAAATAAAGTTAAACATAATGATTACATTTTAGTCGAACTCAGTAGCTTCAGAGCCCTTGTAAGTTGTGCTCCCAAATCAGGATGAACTTGGGTAAAATTACTCAAAGCCTTCACTTGAATAGTTGGATTAGCATTAATCAAACTTGCAGCAATATTTTCAACTAATCTTCTTCTCTCTTGACAAGAGAGAACATTCAACCAAAAATTAGTAACTTGTGAGAAATTATCCTCATCACCACTACGATAACGATCTACATCTCCAGTCACTGAAAATCGTTCCCGTAAATTTCTAGCACGTAGAGATTCCTGGGGTCCACCAAAAGAATTCGGATAGTAATTTGGAGCTCCATCTTGATTATCCGTGAAACACATTCTACCATCACGTTGGTAGTTCTTAACTGCCACACGATAAGGACAATTAACAGGCAACTGTAAATAGTTCACTCCCAGCCGATAGCGTTGGGTATCACCATAAAAGAGCCTTCCTTGAAGCATTTTATCTGGAGACGGTTCAATGCCGGGAGGCATGTGAGACGGAGCAAAAGCAATTTGTTCAACTTCAGCAAAGTAATTTTTAGGATTTCGATTAAGCACCAATTTTCCAACCGGAATCAATGGGAAATCCTCATGTGGCCAGATTTTAGTCACATCAAAAGGATTATATTTGTAGGTTTTGGCTTGCTCAAAGGTCATAACTTGAATGTACATTGTCCAACTTGGAAATTTTCCCTCTGCAATTGCATTAAACAAATCTCGTGTGCTGTAGTCTGGGTCTGATGAAGCCAATTCTGCAGCACGCTTGGGATCCAAGTTTCGTATCCCTTGATCGGTTATATGATGAAACTTGCAGTAGACAGGTACGTTGGAGGAATTTATCATTTTAAAGGTATTCGATCCATACCCATTCATGTGACGAAAACCATCGGGAATTCCTCTATCTGAGAATAGAATTGCAAACTGATGTGTAGCCTCAGGTCGGAGAGCAAAGAAATCCCAAAACATATCTGGGTCCTTGAGATGTGTTTGAGGATTGCGTTTTTGTGTGTGAATAAAACTTGGGAATAATGTTGGATCCCTTATGAAAAATATTGGAGTATTATTCCCAACAAGATCCCAAATTCCTTCTTCTGTGTAGAACTTGACTGCGAACCCTCTCGGATCACGCACAGTATCAGCCGAACCGCTTTCGCCTCCAACGGTGGAAAAACGGACAGCAATTGGTGTTCGTTTATTCACACCTGCAAAAACTTTTGCTGCACAATATTTTGTTATGTCATGGGTAACTTCGAAATATCCAAAAGCTCCAGCGCCCTTAGCATGGACCACACGTTCAGGAATTCGCTCACGATCGAAATGTGCGAGCTCATCGAGAAAATGAAAGTCTTCGAATAGAAGAGGTCCTCTCGGCCCCACTGTGAGAACTGCATCCTTAATACCAATCGGCTCCCCCGAGCTGGTCGTAATTGTTGTCGCTGCGTCACCTATGGACTTTTTATAATCCAGCAACTGGTTTGTTGCTTTATCTCTATTAGCCATGATTGAGTGTTTTTTTTAACCACAAAGCAAAAAAAAAGAAATATTTTCTTCACACTTAGCACAAAATTTGTTAGAATCTATTGATTCATTGACTGACTTTTTTAGTCTCAGCAGAAATACGACTTACCCTACTCTTATATGCAACGGCTTCAGCTGGGTTTGAAAACGAAACAATACTGTTTATTTACCTTGGCCTAGCTGCCTAGCCACTAACATGGTTTCTAAATACTCAGCAGTAGCTATATGGGCGTTATTATTCCGGATTACTTGTGCTACAAATATTTAGTATTTAATTTAATGAGCGCAACTACTGCAGACTACATCGATCGTGGCCAAGAAGAATTCTTCTTTATTGCATTGCAAAAATTGGTAGCCAATTGTTAAATGATTCATTTAGTCTTTAAACGGTTTGGATAGGTGTTCGAATGCTTGCAGACAAAAGAAAATTACAACTAACTCCTAACTCGTTGATGTAATTATTACAGCGATGAAAGACTTAAGGAGTAGATTTGCGCGAGAAATAAAATGTATGTACAATTAATTCTCCTTAGTAGTTAACAAAAGTTGTTTGAGACAATGTAAGGTGTTGATTATATGCTTCATTGAATATTACTTTGTTTTTATACTCAAAGGCATTTTAATTTTACAATTTTTCTCTTACTTAAATTGCGTCTTTTGAAACCTTTAACAAAAAAATGTGTTTTTGTTTTTAATTAATTTCAGGCACCAAATCATGTCGGACGCCTTAGCATTACTTGTGCCCAAGCCCGTTTAGTTCGTAATTACGGTCTCACGCGAATGGATCCATATGTTCGAGTTCGTGTCGGTCATTATGTCTACGAAACACAAACCGATCCAAATGGTGGTAAAAATCCACGTTGGAATCGTGTCATTCAATCTCAGCTTCCTGTCGGCGTGAATTCGATTTCGGTTGAAGTCTACGATGAATGTAGTTTTAAAATGGACGAACTAATTGCATGGACTGAAATACGAATCCCTGAATCGGTATTGCGCGGCGAAACCCACGAAGAATGGTATCCATTGAGTGGCAAACAAGGTGAAGGTCTCGAAGGAAGCATCGATATGGTTTTGAGTTTTGGCAATCAACCTGTGACACCATACATGTATCAGGCTATATCTGCAGCACCGATGGTTATGGTACCACCAGGACGACCAATGCCAATATTTGTGGCCCCGCAACAACCACAAATGCCACCTCCAATTCCACAAATCAGCGAAGCAGATCTTAAACAGGTACAAAATTTAAAAATATGAGAAACCAACAGAATCGGAGTAAAATTTAATTATTTGTTTTTTTTTTTTTCAAGGTCCACGAAATGTTCCCAGATATTGATAAGGAAGTAGTAAAGTCCGTATTCGAAGCAAATCGAGGAAACAAAGATGCAACTGTTAATTCATTACTTCAAATGAACGAATAGAATATTATTTTTCTTTCTTTATTTAATTTGATTAACAAAGCATTCCGGCTTAGTGGAAGTGAAAAAAAGATACCAAAATAAATTTAAACGTACACAACACACACACCCCCATTAACATTTGCGCGCTGTCTTTTAAACATTTATAACAGCAAATTATAATTTAATCCGATATTTCCAATTTATTTATTTTTAAGGATGAGATAAAAATCAAATTATTATTATAATACGAATAAAATGTAATTTTAATATATAAAACTGAATGACTTTTTCATATAAGATTTGTAGTGCTGTTATAATCGAGAAAACTAAGAAGGACAAGAAGATTTGTATTCCTTAACAGTTGTATTCTTAAAAAAAGTGGAATTAATGTGTAGATACTACTGCAGCTGTTTGGGATGGTTCGTGTTTGTCAGACTTCTTCCTCACTATGAAAGTTGTTTGATGTGCGCTAAGCTCTCTTCTTTTCGTTCTGTTTTTAAATGATCTTCATGCGGAACTTCCAATTGGTATTGATCTTAAAATTAACTCCCTCTATATGCGGACTATATTGCACTAAAATAAAATTAATTGGGTGGGGCAACAGTCCGTTTGAGAACTAGGGCCTAGTGACTGACAACTCTCAACCATTGCGAGTACTGTTGTCAGTGATGGAAGGGACCGGACCGAATGCGAACGGCAAATTTGAGAAAGCACTTTTCATGACAAGAATTACTTTTGGAGAATTTGTCAATTCCTCGCAAGAGGCAGTACCCGTGAAAAAACTTTAGATGACATATGCAGGGATCGAACCCAAGAACTCTCGCATGACAGTTCAACGCACTAACCATTATGCCACGGGTACTAAGGCTATGCTGCTATATTGTACTGCTGTCAGATAATCCTTCCAATTTGCATCTAATTGACGGTTTTAAGACTTACTGCATTCATAAAATCTTGAAATTTATCTTGATAAGTCGAAAATAGTAATATTTCGCAATGGTGGAAGAAGAAGAAGAGCAGCGTGAGAAAAATGGTTTTACAATAATTCTGAAATAAAGGTGTCTAATCAATACAAATATCTTGGCGTATTGTTTAATTACAATATGTCATGGAAGGAGTATCTAAAAATTCCATCAATGCAACGTGATCGAGATTGTACCGAGACAATACCAACCAACACTCAACAAAGTTTAAAACATACAATGCCGCCTCAAAATCTATTATGTTGTACTGTGCTCAAGTTTGGGGATACCGCGAAGATAACCAAGTGCGACGTTTCTTCATTAAAAGATGCTTTTTACTAGCCGATAATACGCCTAACTATGCTCTGCACATTGAAACAAGTTTACTGAAGGGTTTTCTAACGTCCCTCCAGATACTTTTTTCTTTCATAAGACAAAATCTAAATCTTTCTAATAAAAGATTACCCAACATTTTATCGAAAGCCATTATAAACAAGAAAATCTTCTGGGCTAACGAATGGTTGGATCTTTTTCATGGATGTTCGTTGGATTTTTCTTTTGACATGAATCTACTTTGATGGCTTAGCTTACATAACATTCTCTTACTGAAAATGAAAGAAAAACACTGGACCTAATTTACTGTTAGTGCGACACAGTCTCAATTGCACTATACCATTAGCAGCGGCATGCTTTTTCACTCTCAACGTTCTTAATGGTTACTGCTACTCAAACTTATATTACTTCTTAAAGCTTCAATCAAAAATCGCATTCTTATTATAAATGAATTTTCCACAAATTTTGATTTTTTTTGTATTGAATTTGTGAAAGTTGCGGTGATTTATTCAATAAACAATATAAAATTTAAAAAATGGAATCAATTATGGTGTATATTTAAATCAATTAAAATAAAGCTTACAAAAATTTTGTATAATTACAATAAGGAAAGCATTCACGAAATCGAACAGTGAATAATAACACTTTGTCGCCTGTGAATCCGCCAAAATATTAAATTTCGTCAGGGTAATGCAATACAAACATTTTTGAAATTAATTTTTAGGGGGAAGGGTTTGGTTCAGAATAAAATGAGCCCCAAATTACTCTATAATTAAATTTTTTTAATTTTGTTTGGTTTAGAAAGTCTCTAAAAATTTCAACTTTGCAATACAATTTAGGGGGTAAGGGGTATATTAATTTGGAGTTTCGCTCCTTAGGAGCCCAAAAAGAGACCTAAATTCCATCATCAGTTTTTTGAAATTATGAACCTAAGTTTGTGGTGTTTCTAGCTTGACGTCAAGTTGAGAACACCACAAGTTTGAAGGGGAAGCGATTTTTGAACAAAGTCGAGATTAGAGCACTATGTTAGCACAAAAAGAGCCCTACATTTCTGCATCATTAGAATTTCGAAATTCGATTGTGCTGTTTCCAGCTTTACGGACCTGAGTAATTTGTGGTGTCCCTCAGGGTTCGATATTAGGTCTCTATTTATTTATAAAATTACCTTCCTGATGATTATCGTGATATTTCAATGAATATCTGTACTGATGATTAAATTCTCAAGACCTATTGATCTGATGGAAGACTATGTGACGCCAATGAATGAAGCTTTGGAGTGCAAATACATATGCTAATGTAAGCAAGTTGCAATTAAACTCTCAAAAATCTAAGGGGATAGTTATTTACCAAGACTTTATTTAAACTTTTACTATACTAGACCTTCTTTTACACAATGTCACAGTACCCTAAGTAGAAGAAGTTAATAATCCTGAAATTATTGTAAATCGAAAACTCTCAAATCATATAAACTTGGTTGTCAGGGTGGAGTATAAGTTAAAGCAAATCTTCTAGTAAAATCCTTGAAATTACCTGACGATATCGTGATACTTGCTGAAACCCCTGAAAGTATCCAATTGATGATAAACAGAAAAGCTGAAAATTGCTACAAATGGAGGCCCAGTAAATTAAAGGCCTTAAGGAAAGGTGAAGATTTAAAAATGAGGATTAAAAGAACCTAGGATTAAAAAAATCAAGATACCTTAATCTGAAAAACCATATGGTAAAAAAACTGGCCAAATCAAAAAGCGCTCTTAATATAACGTGGAGGTTAAATATGCATAACAAGGACGTCAATTTAAATGTAGTTTCGCTTTTTTTGAAATAACAGTATATTCTTATCATTCCATCTCTTGGAATTTTTAGGAAGTTATTTCTGAATACTTACAAATCGTGGCTACTTAAAATTAAAACTACCCTTGTTTTTTGTATTGGAATTACTGCCTATAAAATGTGCTGTTTGTAGCTTTAAATTATTCAAGGTCAAAAGTAGTACATTATATTTTCGATCCACAAATTTAAAACAAATATTCCGTTTATAGGGTAGAATGAATAATATGAAGTTTATTTATTGATTATAATAATATGAGTAAATTACTATTTTATTAGCATCCAATTAAGTTGGAATATATGGACACTCACTCAATAATTCGAATTGAAATAGACTGCTTAAATATAAAGAGAATAAGTTAATCCAAGATAATAACATCAATCTTGCCACGTTTACCTCCTCCCGATGATGATGACGATGACGAGTTACTTCCTCCTCCTCCTGTACCTCCTCCCCCTCCACCACTAGAACCTGGCTTTTGGGCATTTTCATTCATTTGCTGATTAGCTTTCTGTCTTTCTGCTAGCTTTTGTTGCAGAGTTTTTACTGGACTTGTTTGCTGAAGACCAGGGGTTATAGATGGCGGTGGTGTTGGAATGGTTTTGGGTGTAATTCTGCCTCCTTGTGGTGGAGCACTCATTGACATAGATGGTGGTGGTGGTCCCACTGACGTTAGAGTAGCTGGAGAATTGTATGTCTTCATATTAAATGGTTGCTTGGGAGTTTTTGAAGTCGATGGAATCATTGTGATTTGTGGTGAAAGCGACTTCAGGGCCGATTCTACAGCCGCATGAATGTCCTGCGTTGGTTTCTTCGGTTTTGGTTGACGATTGCGTTTGGCGTAGGGACGTTTCTGGCCAAGCATTTGGAATTGTTGAAATTGGGACATTTGAGCTATTTGCGAGACCATGGAACTATCGGTACCCATTCTTTTTAGGAGGTCAGCATATTGAGTGAGCATGGCAGCTTGTTGATTGTAATTATCCATACTGAAGTGGCTTAACAGTGGAAACTGTGGATTTATGCTGGCTAGGGAAGCCAATTCCGCAGTTGTTAAACCAGCTAGTGTAGTTGCTGGATTTGTGGGATTCGAAGGAGGAACAGAAGGAGGACGTGAATAGGGAGTTTGTTGAACTGGTTTCTTTTTAGAAGAACTTTTAGCTTTGCCTTGAGGTTTGTCGGGTATTTTCAGTTCGGGTATCATCGACATGTTAGGTATTTTTTGAGCCCTAGATTTTTCAACAGGGAACATATTAGTGGAAGGTGTTATCGATAGAGATTTTGGCAGTTCGGGAAGTTTTGGAGGGAGAATTGATGTCATATCAGACAATGGTTTGACATAGATATTCGGTGAATGTGCTGGAACTTTTGTGACCGAAATAGACGATGCTGTCGATGGCATCGATGTTGAGAGTTTAGACGAACCAGTCGTTGGTTCCTTGGGGTGCATTACTTTTGACGAAGTGGGAGTTATGGTTAATTCACCTCCACCAATGTTAATGGTGGTAGATTGGTTGTGCGATGATGTTGCAGTTTTTGACACTTGTGATGCTGCAGATGCAATAAGATTTTTAATATCAAATTGTGGGATTTTTGCAGTCGATATTGGTGGCGACGATTCGGGAATATTCGGAGTTGTTGGTGTTTTAGGAGGTTGCAAAGCTGCCAATGGATTAAGAATGGGATTCATTGATGGAGCTGCTAGGTTAGGAAGCAACGATGCTGCGGATGCAGCTGGTCCCCCAAGCAAAGCATAATATTCTGCGACGAGTTTTTGGAAAGCAGCTTGATCCTGGTGAAGAAAACATTATACAAAAATTAAATAGATTCGTCTAAATCGAACGAGTTTGTAATTCTTACCGTAGTCATTGAATTTGTCATTGTGGGATTCGTATAGATAGACATAAGAGATGCCAATGATGTTTGATTTATAAGATTGCTGGCTGCCTGAATCGAAGCTGATGAAACAGTGGGCTGTTGTTGTTGCTGCTGTTGTTGTTGTTGAAAGGACGATACACTGACTTGTGGAGGTGTATTTTTGCTGCCTACTGGACGACCTCGAGCTCTGGATGTAATACCAGGAATTTGTATTGTTTTATTAATCTGAAAAAGAATTCAAACAATTAAATTGGTTGTGTTCATTAAAACTGGACAAAAAGAAAAAAACATACGATTGGTGGGACATTTGCAGTTGTAACTGCTGGCTTCGGTCCAATCGGTGGGATTTCTCCCGATCCTGATGTCACAATAGTTGCTGGTTGTTGTTGACCACTTGCACCACCAGCCAAAGCCTGTTTTTCTTGATTCTTTCGTACAGAAATCTCTTGCAGACAAAGCTTTATAGCCAAATCCACGAGATTTAAGTTTTCTGGCATTTTAACGACTTTGTCTTGGATGTAGAACTTATAAACATCAACAAGCAATTGAATGAAAAGGGGTTCTTTTTGATTCATGTGTTTAATGCACTTCTTATGAGCTTTGTAAATATCGATGAGTAGATTTAAAGTTTCTACATTGTCACGGGTTTCCGTGATGTTTTTGAGGATATTTCGCATGATTTGAACACAGAATGTCATTGCTTGTTGATATAGTTCCATTCGCTCGGAATCCTTGATGTAACGTCTAAATGAAGGAAAATTTAAATAATTTATCATGTTTAAAAATTGAATATTAAGAATGTCTTACTTATCATTATCCGGAGTACGATATAGTTGCAGGGCGACATCTATGAGAAGCTTATGATTATTTGACTTCCTCAATACCTGAATAAGAATGCTAACACATTTGACTAAATGCGATGAAAAACTTCCAGGACGATCAATTTCCGACGAAGGAATTCGCCAGATTCCATTAAAAATATTATTATTCTTACGATCGGAGAAGAGACCGTTAATTTGATTGCCCAAATTGGTAGTATATTGACCCAATAGAAGTTGACGACATTTTTCAAGGTCCTTGAATTTTTCCGGTGCATGTAAGTAATGGTGAACTAAGCGATAAACAGATTTGTAGTGTTCTGGGAATCGAGTAACGCATTCTTCCAAGTTTCGAACACACGAACGATAAATAGCCTCCAATTCATGTTCAGAGTAAGGAGAATTTTTGTCACGTTTCTTGCCATCATCAGTGGATGAGCTCTCAGAATCTGAACTATCCGAATCGGAACTCGATGAATCTGAGGTGCTGGATGAAGATGCTGAACTTGTAGTTCCAGTAGCTGTACTTGAAGAGTTTGTAGCTGAACTTTCCTAAAAAATAAGAACAAGGTTTAAAAAGTGGTACACAATATTTAAAACAAAAAACAATATGAAGGATTTTTCAAAAGGCTCAAACAAATCGAAAGCTTGAAGCTTTTCTTTTAAAGAGGGTTAAATTTAAGTCCCTTGTTTGTTCTTTTTTTGTTAGCTCTCTAATTTGTCCCATACAAATTTTCTCTGAAACCTCAATATGACATGGCATACATTTTGTTTTAAATACATTTTGTCATGAATAGGTAAATAAATTTACACCCTTATTTTTGTAATTTCCGGTTCTCCATTAAGGTTTCCCAACTGCTGACATGTTTCCTTTCAATTAATCGTTTGTGTCGAAGACAGTGCATACGTTCGCCTCTCATAACTCAATCAATTAACCAAAACGCATAACATGCGTTGTTCAACTCATTACCATTTTCAACCCCCAATCTTCAAGCCATCACAACCAGCCAATTCAGCCAACACTAATTAGTTCCATATTTAATCAAATCACTACATCATAGAAGTATGAATAGAAGGAGTCGAAGGCAACTTCACCTTCGAATTCGTACTCGTACTTTCTCTTCATACATATTCAATTGGAATTTTCAAAGGATATAATTAGGCGTTTCCTTGTACTGAATAGTTTCGTCAATATACTCTCTTTTGGTGGAAAATTAAACATTTGAGGTTCCATAATATAAGTAAAAATCTTCTTCTTCTATTTGTACACCACACACAAACATACTATGTTTGTTGTCTTTCATTCGACTCCAACACCTAAAGAAGGCATTGATCCAGGACAACTCTGGTACTGGGATATAGGGATGAAGATGGGTACTTCCCCAATCAAAATATTTAATAGTTCCCCATAATCATCATCATCTCGTCAATGAGGTTTTTTTGTTTATTTCATTGCTCTTATTATACACAACAACATATTCGACACCATAGATAGACAGATAGTATAAAATTGAAGACGACTCGTAGGTCTTTAAGGTGAATTTTATAAGTTGTCTATTTAAGGTCTAGAAGATGATTATAATGGGATTATCTCTCATAGTAAAATTAATCAACTGTTTACAAATATAATCCAATTTTTGCCAGGTTTTCTTAATTTTTTACTAAAAAGAGTTTCCATTGGTAGTTTTGGAATAAATCGATTGATAAGTTGATGATTGATTTCATTATTGGCCCAATGGAACAGGATTGAATATAAATTTGTTTGTCATATTGTTGGTTCCTTATTTTGACAATTGAGAAAGTGTCAGTGAATTTGTCACATTTTAATTGAATCCTGATAGACTTCAGATGAATTGAGCTTCAAGAACCAACTAATTCATTACCAACTGCTTCAAGAGAACAATTGAAAACAAATCACTTGTGACAGTAGTCAAAATGACAGATACAATTTATTTGATTGGTATTTTGATGTAAGAAAGGGTATATTTTCCATAAAGTTTAGATTTTGATTTCAAATCAAAAATAATTCAATTTATATTTCCAATGGGATGCAAAAAGGAAGAAAGTAAAGGTTTGACAGATTTAAATAAAAAATTATTTTTTTTTATAAAATAAGTTAATTTTGTTTCAATCTATCAACAGCCGATTTTCTCAATATTAACAAAAAATAATGTTTTTTTGAAAATGAGAAGTCAATTTTATAGATCTTGAATTTCTATCTGAACCGAGGTTTGTTTGATTCTGACAAATCTTAACTAATTTGGTTGATTACGTCACAAAAATGACAATGTCACAATTGACGTTTAACTGTATGAATGTTTAAATTCTAGTTTCAATTCTAATTTTAAATCCAAAAGTTAATTTTGCTTTCTTTTTAGAAAGTTATTACTGTTATTGTTTTGCAAGATTGTCAAATAAATTCAATATGATTGTCATCTTTCAGTTTGACAACATGTTTTTTTACAATATTGAGTGTTCGATTTGATAACTTGAATTTAGATCAGAAAGTGTTTTCCCCGAAAGAATTAATAAGTTTTCGTCAATAATTTTGTATCTGTGAAAATTAATCTCTTCAAACTGACAGCTGTGGAATATTTCAGATTGATATTTCTGTTAGAAAAAAAAGTGTAAAAACTGAGAAAATCTATATGTGAAAAATGTATTGTCTAATATTTATAAAAATAGTTGTTGTTTTGACAGGTCCGAATGACTACCGTTTCATAACAAAGTTGAATTTTGATCGAAAAATAATTCTTTTCGCCCAAATTGATTTGTTTTTGTCATAAATATTCCAATTGTGAAAATGAATTCTTTAAAAGTGACAACCACGAAATATTTTGAACTATATCAATGTGTGAAATATTGTTTCTTACTGAAAATTCAACTTTTGTTTAATATTTTTAAAATCGATTTTTTGACAGATATGAAACAGTCAACTTTTGTCTCATATTTAAAAAAGAACTGTGTTTTGACAGATCAGAATAAACAAACTGATTTTTTATTAGAATGACATTTTCTGTTCTTAAATCAACTTTTGTGTAATATTTTTAAAAAACTATGTTTCGACAGATCTGTATACAAAAATTGATTTTTTACTAGAATGACATTTTTCGTTCTTAAATGAAGGTACTTAATATGATTAAGAATCAATATCTTATTGCTCAATAAAAATCGAACTGCTGTTCCGAATAACCTATTGAAAATTATACTTAACACGTGAAATATGTTTGTTAAATGAGTTTCTAAAAGTGAAAACAAAAAATATGTAGCAAATAATTTCAACTTGACCCTTTTTACATTGCTCGTGAAATTTCCCTCATGTTTGGCCAAGGGAAAAACACCAACGCCGCCACCCATATATTAAAACATTTAAGGGGAGGCATTTTTCTGCAGGACCAAAAACATACAACCCGTTTTAATGTCTACATATAAGAGATAAAGGACGAGTGTATTTTATCTATAATCTGTGTGTGTAATTGCAGCACTTCCATTGTGCGGTGGTGTAGGACCGGGCGGACGAAGTACCAAGACAACAGTGGTTCTAGTTAGATGGTAGCGGAAAGGGCTGAAAAAGGATCAAGTTAGCAAAAGCCGAATAGCGCTTGGTGTATCATTTTAGTTGAATTGGGAGCTGGTTTTACTAAGGTACGGCAACGGCAAATGCTATATCCTTCACAGGACATATGATTGAGGAGAGAAAACAACTTAAGCGAGAAAGGAGCAAAACGGAATTTGTAAAACACGAGGACGAGGCTAAAGGATATCTACAACTACAACCGACTACGAGTACTGAGTAGGTATAACGTGCAAGGTAGCCAAATGGAAGGACGACAATTTTTAAAGGCTGATGATAATGACAAGAGAACGACACGGCATGATGATGACGTTGTTGGTTGGGAATCGGAAGTGAATTCCATCAAAACAAATTCTGGGTTTTTGTATTCTGTTTTCTGTTTTTTTTTTGCCTTATTTTTGTTGTATTGTCAAGTAACGTGGCATTGAGAGGGAAAAAAGGACAAACATTGCACAAATACAGGAATATGTGTATAAAATATAAGGGAGAATGTACACCAAACATAAGGAACCAAAAACTCAATGGGAGAGGATATTCTGCTGATATACTCGTATTGTGTCACCCTTCGCACCTACCCTATTGTATTTTACGGATGTATGGAATTAAATGCAGGAATAAAATTTATATTTGCGGCACATGCGCGTTGGGGTGGAAATTGTGAAATTAACTTCAGAAAAAGTGTTGCAAGAGTAGATAAATGGTAGTAGAATGTAGTATTGTATTGAAGGAAACAATATAACGTAATTTCCCAACAAAGAAAATATCATGGATCTATCATGTCAAGGGTCTGGGTTTAATCGTTGTTAATCTTGTCATGAAAAGAACTTTTTAAATAAATCCTTCAGATTTGGCATACAAACTTAAGGTCTTCTCCATACTTGACATTACTCTCCCACAGGGTTGGTTGAGAATTATTAGTCCCTGGAATTCGTTGCCTTATTTATTTGTATTTATTTATTTCAACAAAATAAAGGTAGATGCATATTGCATACCCTCAATGGAACGTCAAAATAAGTCACTTCATAACAGGTCAAGAAGGTTGAAAGATCGTTGGTTGAATTAAGAAATACAAAATTTGTATGTCAAATAAAAAATCATCGACACAGAAACTCAATAGATATACCACCAACACATAGAATTTTTGTAAAGACAATTGTAATTTGCTGAAATTCATGCCTTTAAGTGATAGTTGACAGTCTATAGTTTTGTTTTGACAGTCCCGAACTTCTATTTAATGTGGAATTAACTGATGTTTAGTTGACCGTTTATGTACGTATGTATGTGTTTAAAACTTATAAGTATGCTTGTATTATTATCCATTTTCATCTCAAAAATAATGTAAGTTAAAAGAAAATCTCTTCATTTAAATGACCACTTTTCAGTTTGACGTTTAAGTATTACGGTTTCATTCTGATTTCGAATCCAGAAAAAAATATTATTATATTATAATATTATTATGGCTCCCAATTTGACGAGGAACCCTTTTACATTAAATATTAGGTCCGTTCGCGTACCCTTCTAAAACAGTCCAATTTTGCTTACCCAAAAATTTCGTAGTTTTTTGTAAAAGAGAGCGCTCACTAGAGCGCTCAGAAAAGTGTCAAATTTGATAGAACTTCAAATAAATTAAATAAACGTCTCGCTTTTACTGTCACTTATAAAACTAAAATATGTTTTTTCAAAGAACAGCAACAAGTTTGCAATTTTCATGTTTCAATTTTAATTAAGTTTTTTTTATTAAAAAAGAAACAATGGACTAGTATGATGTTGCAGTTCAATGTTTTCCAAAACAAATTTCGAAGAATACAAACCGGTACGTTATCGAAGTGAAGTATTTTTAAGTAACTGAACATTTTTAACTTTACTACCTTGCAGACGATAGTTACAGAAATGAGGTGCTTGGACAGATACTGGAATCTAAATCGTCATCATCTCTTTCAACACAGCATTCAAGCACCAATTAAAGCTCACGTGGTCTTAATTTATCCATTTACAAAAAATAAAATTCTAAACACGAAATAAAATGATGATGTTTCAAAATTTATATATTTTTTGACAGTAAAATTTTGGGAAAAATTTGTTGTTTTCCCGTTCGCTTACTTTTTTGTAGTTTTGTCATTTTGTGAGAGAATTTCACCCCCACTCTTTGAAATATCTGTTTTTACGAATTTTGGTGCAGAAAGTACGCGAACGGACCTATTAAATGAAATTGTGCAGAAAATAAATAATTCACAGATTAATAAAAACATGAAAAGCTGTCATTTTGACATAAGAACATTAGGCTTGATAGTAAGGGAGATTTTTCTAGACTTCTAATCAATTTTACATAAAAGTTGCTTTAGTTGGAATGCAATGGTCAACCAGATACTAGAATTAGTCTTTTTTCCTATAAATGTCCAAAAAGTTTCCAGATGACAGTTATTGACAGCTGAAAGTGTAAAGTGTAATAACACCATACTTCGTTTAAACAAATGGTAGATATATTGAAGTTTTAAAAAACCTCAGTGGATTATGAAACGCAAGCCAGTGCGTCTCATTGATCTACTACTAAAGTACCTTTTTGAAAAGTTCAAGCACCAGCAACACTTAACCTACGAAACTTTACTTTATACAAAACACAGCCCTTCGAATTCGGATTTGCTTGCCGTTGTTATTCTTGTTATTCCACCACCTACCACCAACATCAGTTTTAGTTCGGACTTTGCAGTCGGTAAAGATACATCGCGTCTCTCAAAGCATCGAAACCATTTTAGTTCCATACATCACAGTGCAGCGGCATAAAACTCCATACCTACTTCCGATACACTATAAGACTCACTCTTCCGGCCCCGCAATAATATCCTTGTGCTTTAATATTTGCGGCATTTTTAAACCTACCGCTACCATCATACACCACACTGCTCACCACACACTGCACACCATATACCATACACCGCACCTCTGTGTCGTGTCGTGACTCGTACCCGTGATAGCATCATATTTCATCTGTACACCGTATATTAAGCCGTTTTCTATAAATTCTCTACGGAATTTCCCTACACAAAGAGAGCAGAGCTGATCGGAGCGGAGAACCGCACAAATCCTTTCAATTTATACGTACCTATATGTAGCATTTAGGTACATGTGTTCTCAAACCTCCGTCGCCGTCGTCCTTTTCCTTTACCAAGGAGGAAGCCGTCGCCGCCGCCAACACCACGACCACCACCAACGAACGCCCACCAGAGGGTACAAAGTGTAATTTCAATTTATTTTGGCGTGGTCAAATGGAAATTAATTTTTGCTTTCGTGTTTATTTGTTTATTGTTTCTTTTTTTCGCAGTTGAGTTTTGTGTGAAGCAATGTGTTAAATAAAAATATAAAAAGAATATGTGAATAATCAACAACATACCTAACAAACAACAAAGGAAATTATTTTCGTCCTTTCAATACCGTTATATGAATATACATCGAAACATACATACGTACATACAAGGATAAATAAATTTAAGGAAAAACGAAATTCCAACGCGATTCTAATGAATGCCATATTTTTATCGTTTTCATTAAATCAACACAAAATGCCGAATGTCCTGCTGTATCGACGTTGTCGCCGGTCGTCCTTGTTATACTGACGCGATCACATATATTTTGATTTATATTTTTAAATATTTTTTTTTCGCTTGCCATTGCTATTTCGCTATATCATACGAAAAACGCATCAAGTACTATCATCAAGGACGAACCAACTGTAGTAGAGTAGCATAGAAAAATGTTTATGCAGCAAATGCTTTCGTATATAGCGGTGTTTTTCATTGCTGCTGGATATCAAGATAAACCATTTCTAAGGACGACGTTGATGCTGGTCAAAGCATCCTCTGTAGTCGATGTCAACGTCAACATCGCCATTGCATCCAGTTCTAAGGATAATTTCAATGATAATAACAACAAGGAGCTGGGTATAAGTGCCATTCGACAGTCTAATGGGTTAGTCCTTAAATACCAATTGCCCTTTTTTTATGTTTTCTTCTTTTTTATCTTTAGTATATAGGTATATATATATAAGAGTATTTTGTATGTTGTTGTTGTTTTTGTTTTGGCTTAATTCATGCTGGGTAAATGCGATTAGGTTTCATGTCATTTTGTTGTTGTTGTTGTTGGTGGTTTTTTTTTGTTTGGGGGGGATTCCTAATAAATTCCTTTAAGCTTAGCGAAAATCTACACTTCAAAAGGAAAACAGACACACAAATGCGAATAGATTATGTACAGAGATATCCTTGCAGAGAAATTGAGAGAGAGATAGTAGACAAAGAAAGCGGTGGCGGTGGCAGCAGCAGTGGCGATAAGTACAGAAGAGACAAGAAAGAATTAAATCTTTCACCGCCTTCGCAGGATTCCCAAAAGGCGGCATCCGGACACAAGTTTTTGGTTTTTAAGTTTTTTGTAGACGAAGCAAAATCAAACCAAGACTAAGAAGAAAACTGAAGACTGAAGAGAAGTTCTTCATAAGGACATGATTAAGGACGATGCAATTTCAAAAGCTCTATTCTTAGGTTGAGTTCAACGTTTGCCTTTGTGTTGACAATAATTTACGGTATTTTTCGTCTTCCTTTATTTTTTTGGACTGATTTAGTTTATGAGGGGGCGCCACCGGTCAGGCAGTGGGAGTTATTCGTTCTTCCCTGTACACAAAAGTCGCCGAGTAGAATTGGTATTTTATTAAACCAACAACCCACAAACATGGTGAATATAGTATATCTATATTTACCTTACCTACCTTTGTATATCCAGTGAATTTAAGCCCATTGATGGATATCTTTTCGCTCTCTACTTAATAGCAAATACAACAGGCTTCTCTCCCTGTGGTGTTGCATGAGTTGAATGGGAAATTTGTATATTTAATTAAGCTGAAACCCCATGAATATTTTAATTTAACTTTGTGAAGGATGAGAATAAAGTAGGTAGGTAGTATATGAGAGTGAAACAACTCTGAGTAAATACAAAATGTAATGTAAAATAATATCTACTTCCAAATGAATTGGTGGTAAAATGTCAACGAGTTGTAAAATGGTTTTTCATCAAAGCTTGATGCAGGTATACTTTATACTTCTATACTTGTTTATAATACGTACCTGACCTAAATATTAATCTGGATTAAAATTATGTTTGTATTTTTGAACATTTTGCAAAATTGAGTTGAATGAAGAGCTCTTGTTCAATAAAAAAGATAAGACTCAGAAGTTGTGTGCTTACAAAATTCTTTGCCCGGGATAAAACTTTTTCATCTTCACGATGAGTAAGCAAAGAGCTACATGAGTTCACAAGAATAAAAGATGGCTCTCGGTAACGAAATTTCCGATGTTTAAAATAATTTAAAGGTTTAATTATGTCAACA
The DNA here is from genome assembly GCF_945859685.1 of Eupeodes corollae. Lineage (NCBI taxonomy): Eukaryota > Metazoa > Arthropoda > Insecta > Diptera > Syrphidae > Eupeodes > Eupeodes corollae. Next base: position 115,425,710 of record NC_079149.1, read on the forward strand.
AAATTGAAAGGCGAAATTTTCGCTTTTATAATGAATGTTTTTCGTTCTTTTGAAGACGTTTCAAACAAAGAATTAGGTCAATTAGGCACCAATAGAAATTACAAGTTTGCTTTATGGGAACAGAAGCAAATTTTAATTACAATATAGCAACAGAATTTTCAGAAATGACATACGCTAAAAGGATGACATTGTCTGCGTTCAATCTTGTTTTGGATAGCGTATCTTGAATAGGTGAATTTTTAGATTCCTTGTTGAACGAGTTGGATAGTTGTATTAAGATATCTGTCAAAAACTAAAAACTACTTTTAGCAGAGAAACATTTAATCTTCGAAGTAAAAATTGTTGTAAGATAAAACATTTAATGGATAGTTTAACTGATTCGTCGCACGATGATGAATTGATGGGTGCGTAACAATTTAATAAATAAGAGATAACCTTAATCTATAATCTATGTTAAATTTGCTCTTAGCTCAATTGGAATTCTATACGATTAATAATTTACTTGCGTAATCTCCTTCTAAAATTCGGAGGCAAATAGCTTCTTCATCGTCTATTACATATCTACAGAACAATCTGAAATACAACTTCAACTAACATTTTGTATCTTTTTGTTTACCAAAAAACACTAAAAGCTGAAATTAATTTTCAAGTTTCTTGAAATTCAACCATGTGATGAATCAGCTGTTCTTTTATTTATTTATTTATTTATTTATCATCAAGCAGAGAGCTAACTCTTACAGACTAGGATTTACATAATTTTTTTAATTTATTAATAATATAGATAATATTTATATGAATGAGAAAAACAAAAACTCAACAATAATATAATAACAATTAACAAAAATATTAAAGTTCAGCTGATTGAATAGTTAATTCATTTAAAACATATGTTTTGAAGGTATCTCTTGAACAACTTTTAAAAATATCTATTTTATTACATACAGCATTAGTTTCCCTGATGCAACGAGAAATTGGCTCATTAAGTCCATAATTTGTGCGATGAAAATATTCATATAAAAGGTTAGATTCACGAACATTCCTCTGAGGAACACGAAGTTTTATAAGATTTAATAAATTAGGACATTTTATGTGATACGTTAAAATATCTCTGATGAATATAACAGAGAAGCAAGTACGCCGACTTTCCAGAGTTTTAATATCGAATAGTGAGCACCTTGTTTTGTAGGTTGGCATATCAATTCGCCAATGTAGTTTAAAGATTAAATATCGAGTAAAGTTTCTTTGAACTTTTTCAATTCTATTACAGGAGTTTCTATAAAAAGGATTCCAAACTACACTAGAATACTCCAACACAGATCTTACCAGAGAATTAAAAAGTGACTTAAGAGAATATGGATCTTTGAACTCTCTTGTGTTTCTCTTTAAAAACCCGAGCATTTGATTAGCCTTGTTAACCGTATAGTCAATGTGTGGCAGGAATGAAAGTTTAAAGTCTAAAACGACTCCAAGGTCCTTTTTACATTCAACTCGTTCTAGATTTACATGATTAAGTTCATAATTGAATAGAATAGGGGTAGTATGTCTAAAACAAGACATAACTTGACATTTAGAAACATTAAGATGGAGGAAATTAGACTGACACCATTCTGTTAATCTAAGTACATCTTCAAGAAGTAAATGACAATCAGATAGACATTTAATTCCACGATACAACTTAAGGTCATCGGCAAATAAGAGACAAGGAGAAGATACAAAAATTGACGGAATATCATTTATGAATAATAAAAATAACAATGGGCCCAAATGACTTCCTTGAGGAACACCTGATGGGACATAAATATTTTCAGAATAATAGTTTCAATTTTAACAATTTGAATCCTGTTGGAAAGGTAAGATTTTAACCAGCTCAGAAGTGTAGAGTGAAAACCGAGAGAATACAATTTATGCAGAAGCACCCTGTGGTTAACACGATCGAATGCTTTAGCAAAGTCAGTAAATATAATATCTGTTTGTATATGATCTTCAAATTTATTTATGATGTAATTAGTCATTAGAGACAGATTTGTTGTTGTTGATTTACCAGAAATAAAACCGTGTTGATATTCGGATATATAGTTACGTAATTGAAAAGATAACCTGTTGTAAACAATTTTTTCAAATAGTTTTGGCATTGCAGAAATCTTGCTAATAGGCCGGTAATTGGTAATATCTTGCTTAGATCCAGATTTAAAAACTGGGGTAAGAAATGATAGTTTCCAACTATCCAGAAATTTACCCTCGGATAGAGATGCATTGAAAATCCCCGTAAGTGGTTTAGCCAGTGAACGAGCACATTTATGAAAAATAATAGGTGGAATCCCATCCGGACCCTCCTTTTTACTTGCATCAAGCTCAAGCAACACTTGTTCTACTTCGGAGACATCCAAAATCATAGAACCTATATCAAAAACCTTAGAAACACTTGGTAGTTCCTGGTTTGAAAATAATTCCGAGGAGTAAACGGATTGGAAATATCTAGCAAAAAGGTTACAAATTTTTTGAACATCACTAGTTGTAGAATCATTGAATTTCATGCAGCTTGGATAACCAATGGTCTTACGTTTAGAATTAATAAAGTTCCAGAAACATTTACTGTTATTCCTCATATTACATTCAATCGTAAACATGTAGGAATTATAACAAAATGTATTTAATATGTCAAATTCGCGTTGAATAGCCTTATATTTAGATCGAAGTTCAAGATTATTATAATTTTGTTTATGTAATTTGAAAGCTTTATTCTTTCTATTTTTAAGATTAATTAATCTCTTATTAAACCATACAGGGTTTGAGCTCAATTTCGAGTATTTACTTGGAATAAATCGATGCATTGCTTCTTTGATGGCTGTCAGTAGATTTTTATTGGCGATTTCTAATTGAATTTTGCTATCAAATAAAAAAACAGAATCCCAATGAAAGTTAAGAAAATACTCATTCATTGCATCAAAGTTTGCTTTGCTGAAATTTGGAACATATGTATTATAAACATTATTTTTTTTAATATAATTATAAAAATGAAAGGTACCTTCTAACGCAACATGGTGTATAGAATTTTGTATAAGCGGCAAATCAGACTTTTCAATAACAATAAAAAATTCTTTATCAACAAAAACCAAGTCAAGAAGTCTTAAATTATCATTTACAAAAGAGTTGATTTGAATTAAGTCAAATTGACTGTAAAAATCTATGATACTTTCTTCAATTTCGGAATTGACATTGTAAGGAACAAAATATTTTTCATCTAAGTCTAGAATCCAATTTATATTTCCTTGATTAAAATCTCCAATACATATAACATGTTGAAAATTATTAAGATTTTCTAAAATATTTTTACAATTATTAAAATGTATATTATACACCTCAAGAGAACTCCTAGGAGGAATGTAGCTTAACATAACAAAAACTTCAATATTATTATTAAATAAAAGTGCTACAATTAACTGATCAATATCAATCTTTGCTTCACTGATGTTATTATTAGATAGTAAATTTACTTGTTTACATGATAATGAAGAGCGTATGGCAATCAAAATACCTCCTCCTTTTTCCATACCTGTTAATAAATTACATCTATCTTTCCTAAATACAGTATAGTTACTTAAATCAAATAATTCAGATGTAAATTGATTAGATGTCAACCAAGTTTCAGTTAACATTATTAAATCATATTCAGAAGATGCAAAGATGATGTATAAATAATCTAGTTTAGATCTTATGCCTCCTACATTTTGATAATAAAAAGAAATTTTACTTGGATATTGTAAGGTTTTTAAAGATAAAGCAGCAACGTTGTCTGGAGCTCTTGAATATGATGAAGAATTCTTATAATCTGGGTTGTTGATTAAGCCAACTGAAGTTATGTTACATCTGCCGATTGACGACCACCTTCGTTTTTTGGCCTGTTTACAAATAGTTTACTTTCACAGACCTAGGCCATATAGTTGCGTCACTAAGTAATTGATTAAGACAGTCTGCAGGAACACTCAGTTTAAAGTTTACAAATCTAATGTCTGATGCAGAAATATCTTTTTTAATTAGTTTTTTAATTTTTGTTTCTATAATGTTTACTAAATCCTTGAAACTGTTTGATTTTCTGGATGAATAAAAAAAATCGAACAAACCTCAAAAAGTGAAAACCTGTTTCTTTTTTCTATTTGATCAGAATTTCTAGGAAAAAATCGATTTTTTTTGGTGAATGGAACACGATCCATAATTTTTATGTTTTGATGATTCAAATTTATTTGTATTGTTTAATCTTTGAAGAAGACGATGAACTTCCATACTTGTTGGCACTGAAATTATGTAAATTAAACAAATAAGTACAAACCACATTCACCAAACCGAAAAATTAAAAATTGTTTTGTAGCTGATGCAAGAACTCTAAAGAACGCAAAGTAAATGGATTTTCTTACAATTGAAAGAAATCTTAAAATATAACATGTGATTTATTCCATGGCTGAATTTCATGATTTATAAAAATTAAAGCAAAGTTTAAGACAAAAAACTTTTTTTAAGCTTCAACTCACAATAAGAGCTTATTTTTAATACAAAAAGTAACAAGGCAACATTTATACAATATTTAACAAATGTAAACAAACTGGTCTAGACATAATTTTCTAATAATACATTTTCTTTTTATTTAAATTAAGAATCCCAAATTTAAAAGAAACAGATCTTTGAGTTTAGTTCATTTTGATGAATGGACGCGGTCAGCAACATATGCAAATGTATCGGTTGGAATAGTTGTTGTAGTAATACAACTTCTGGCATTTGATGTAAGTTGCAACAATAACTGTCAATTTTTCGAATATGTCTGGCTATTCTATAAAATTGGTCGATATCTCTCGAACATGAAGAAAGAAAATTAAATTTTCAAATGGTTAATTGAACACACATTTTATTTCTTTAAGAAAAAAGTGTTTTTATGTTTCAACTTTTGAAGTGTCAATTTCATTTAAGGTAAATGTGCACTCGGCCGCAAAAAAAAAGATAGAATTTTTAGTGCATACTTATTTCACTTCTTATAATGTTACCATTAGGAACCTACTTTTTACACTCATTTTCCAAAGACATGGTGTAACTTTCAAAGGAATTTGTTTTTCTTTGATGATTGATTTTATAACTTGAAAATAAAGAAGACAGAATTCCTCTGCTCCATTTACGAAAAAAAAGAAAATAAACAAGGATATGTACATCAAATTTTTCATCACGTACAAAAGTGTAATATATAGAAATATCACACTGTTGGTATTTCAAATGCCAATCGTACACATATATAAGTTATAACATCGGACAATTTAAACATAAAGGTGTGTAAATCTATTGCTTGTGAAGATGAGAAGATATGTTTGGAATATTGATGTATGCCACGCGACAGATGATAAATAAAATACAAAGGAAGAAAATATCTTGATTTCTTTTTTATTTTTTGTATGATGTTTTTTTTTCTGTGTTATGTTTTTTTATATAACAATTTTATTCAAATCCCTTTCGTGTCAATGAACCTTAAGTACAATTTCATTTAATTTGTTTGTTTTTGTTTATAAGTAATGTCTTTTCAAATCTTTAAAAGATACTTTGTGTGAAAGCCTTTAAAGTTCATCATAATTTTTTTTAAACCGTTTAAAACCATATTTAATATTGTTATATACTCATATAATGTAATAGAAATGAAGAATTATGACTTTTTGACACTGAACTATATATATTCTCAAAAACAATACAAAAAAGGCTATACAAGTTCCAACAGGCACAACTGTCATCGAAAAATACATTTTTGCAAATGGCGTCAAATGTCAATTCTACTTTGAAATTTGTGAAGTTAACATAAACAAATTATACAAGACATTTTAGGTACGTTCGCGTACCTTCTTAAAACAGACTAATTTTACGAAAAATTACGAAATTTAACTAAATCCTGTTCGCGTACTCAAAAATTTCGTAGTTTTTCGTAAAATAGAGCGCCCAAGAGATAGTAACATATTTCCCTAACCTACGAATTTTAGCCCAAGACATTTCTTTTTGCTGATTTGTGAAAATTGACAAATTTGATAATACTTCCAATAAATTAAATAAATTGCTCGCTTTTGCTGTCACTTATTAAATTAAAAATTCTTTTCCAAAAAACAGCAATTAGATTGCAATTTTCAAGTTTCAATTTAATAAAGATTTTTCATTGTTGCTTAAAGTTCATGTTGTTTTAATTTATCCATTTACAAAAAATAAATAAATTCTAAACCCGAAATGAAACGATGATGTTTCAAAATTTATATTTTTTTTGACAGTCAAATTGTGGGAAAAATTTGTTGTTTTTCCGTTCGCTTACTTTTTTGTAGTTTTGTCTTTTTGTGAGAGAATTTTTCCCCCATTCTTTAAAATATATCTTACTACGAATTTTAGTGCAGAAAGTACGCGAACGGACCTTTTATTGCAGAATAATTCATCAACTTTTTGTTCTTGATGAAAACTTGTGTAGCACCCTGTATAAGAAATTTGACAGTTGAAAAGATAAGACTTCTGATTATAAATCAAGTTTTATTGTATGTTATGAAGTTGAATTACTGTTATTTAAGCAAACTTTTTGATAAACAATTACCAATAGTGGAACTTCACGTGTGAGTAATTGACAGTTAGTTTCTAACAACTGACACCTAACTCGCTGCTTAAAATGCTATCCTTTAAAGGAAATTTACAATAAATTGGGCTCATATTTAAAAAGAGAAAGGGAAACATAGATTTTGTTAATATTTCTTTAAATAGAAGTAAAAGCGTTATGCATTGATGAAACGTAAAAATTGCCACAAAAAAGTGTGAGTACTACCTTTTTTTGCAGCCGATTTAGCAACGACTTAACGAGTCTATTGACATTGACATTAGTTCACTATCTGTTGGTTTTGTGCCTGTGTATCATCCGGTCAAACAAACCCAAAATTGGTCATAAACTCATTCTTTCTGACAGTTCAAAATGTCAACTGTCATAAAGGTATAAGAACGATTCTTCAAATAAAATATTATCTGACTCAGGCAATTTAATTTTAAAATCTTATTATCCTCTGCTTTAAAAAATATCCTTTTTCCATTTACGAGATTTTCACAAAGCAAACCGACCCTCGAGGATGTGCATGAATCTTTTTATTGAAACTTTATACAAATTTAATTTCCTAAGAGCTAAGGTCTGCTATAACAATCATCATCACGTCATCGTCATAAGAAATACTTATATTTGAATATTGGTAAGGATCGTTTAGTGAAACAAGTTGAAGGGTAAATTCCAGCTAGTACGAGTATATATCTTTTTCTTATTCAATTTTAATTAAGTAAGAATAAATATCAGCACGTCCTTTCCTTTCAAAGGATATTTGCACAAATCACTTCTTTAATATAATCTTAAGGCAGGAGCAGAAGAATGAAAAAAAAAATTAGAAAAAGAAATATTGAAAAAAGGAAAATCTGAATAAAAAGGTATGCTACCTATCAACATTTATTGCAAAACTTAAGCCCAGACATGGGAAAGGACTACAATAGCAATAGAACACCCTCTTATATAGTAACCTATAGGAGCAGTAGCATCAGCATCAAGAAGAAGATAAATAAAATCCAATTCATTCATTCGACTTTTATTCTATTTTCCTGCTGCTTAGTGCTTCATCTTCTGCCCGATTTCCTTCATCGTCATCGTAGTCATATTAAAGCAGTCAGTATTACACTTGTATATTGTGGTGGGGTTGTATAACGTATTTAATGCGCACTCAGTCAGTTACTCACTAGGACTAAAATCCTAGAACTGTCTCTGGTTTATTTTTATATCTATTGGCATTCATATATCACTCCCAGGATGCAGGAGAAGAAGAAGAAGACGAGACATAACACAAAACAAAAACACAAGGTAAAGCTAAAGAGCATCGACTTTGGCACATGGTTTAGAGCAAAAGGTTGAAGAAGACAACAATGCCTTCCTTTTTTTTGTTTTGTTTTGTTTGTTAGTTAAAGCTCGAAGGAGGCAAATTCTTGGTTTTGTTTTTATTTTTATTATTCTTTTGCTTCTGCTTTTCTATTCTTTCGGGAGTCGATTTTTGTATCTCTGTTTTTGGTGTTGTACTGTCGCCTCTTATATTTTTAGTCCCTCATTGCAAATGAAAGCAATGAAATGGAACAGAGGATAAATGAGGACTATTTGCATATTTATTTCGATGGAAGAGGGAATAGAATTTTTTCTTCTACTCCCCCGTCACCACCCCCTCTCTATCTGTCATTGTTTTCATTTGGCGACTCTTCACCGAAAACACAGCGGGAACTAAAGTATTGATATAAACAAATAAAATGTCCTGACAATTGTCACAAAAAGGACGACTTTAAGATTTCACATCAAAAGTTAAGTATGTTTTTCTACCTCTTTCGGCAAGAATATCTCTCCCTCTCTTTCTCTCTCTGTCAAACAGGAAATGAAGTCCTTTTGGTTCCAAAATGACAGACAAGAATTAGCAATGCGGAAAGAGTTAAATGGCATTAGGAATGTACATTTAAATGAGTTTTTATTTTATATATAAAATATACCAAAAAAAGGACTATTTTGTATAAGTGTCTTCTTCTGCTTGGTTTAAAAAAGGAAATTGTCAGATAAACCTTACTATACATATACAAAAGAAAGAAAATTCAAGACAAATTTTGCATACATAAGTTTGTTAAAAAGAAATTGTGAGAAGCATGTTAAACTGACATTTAAATGAAATGTCATTTCCATATTGTGATGGAAGAGATAGGTAGTTTTGTAAAGTGTTATTATAGTGTTAAGATGGTTATAGGTAGTGTAACGTCTTCATGGTCGTTGGTTGTCTTTTGAAAACTATCTTAAATGTATAAAAGTTGAGAATATTATACCAATTTACATAATTCTTCTACTATATAGTCTGAAATTTTGATAAGATGTTTTTTTTTTTTGTCTTTAACATAGAAATCTCATATTTGATTACGAACGCTGTCTGCACACGTTTAAAAAACATGAAATATGGAAATGGGCAAATTGAAAAAAGGGAGCAATAATTTCAGTGACTTATGGGGTTTTCGAGATGGTTTTTCTGTTTTACATATGTGGTATAAAATGTAAAAGGGTTTGAAGATTTCCCAAGAGTTGAGTATAGAGTTGGTTCGTAAATCTTTGAGAAGTAGGAAAATAGTGTTCGTGGGATGACAGCTTGTGGAGAACAAGGGCCAATTGAGTGAATCTAAGCCACTTTTGTAAAATTATTATGCTGTCGGTATAAAGTGGAACCTAGAGGAAATTTTTCATTTTTCAAAACGAATTTGAGAACAAGTATTTGATCTATATTTTTAGCTGGACTTTTTTAGTACTTCTAAGAAGAAAAAAAAACATTTATATTTTAAAAAGAAAATAAGGGGATAATAAATTCAGAAGAAATCTGTTAATAGTTCAACTTTTTTAATTCCCTTTTACACTTTTATGTATACAGAGTATCAGGATCACATGTCAAAAAAAATGTGAAGATGAATCGGTTTGTGAACAGTCACAAAAGGTTTGACAGCTCATCTAACACATTTTGACAGCTCATCTTAAGACGATATGCATATGCTTATAAATATGTAAATTAAGTGGCAAAGAATTTTTAATACATTTTTGATGCTTTTGTAAATGGAATGCTATTTGTTTTTGTTTGCAATTTTATTTTGACAGGAGTGTTCATATGTTCAGTAAAATAGTATGAAATGGCCTTTATACAGATTTGATTCACTGCTAGAACGATAACATGTTTAAGAATATTTTCGTCTTGAACGGCTTGCAGCACTGTATCGAAGCGTTTTTGTTGATATTCAAAGATAAAACAAGGCGATATTAACAAAAGAATCGTTTGTTTGTTTCCCAGTGTAATAGAAGCTGAATGGAGCCGTACAAAATTTCCCAAAAATGTTCCATACATTTTCTTAAAATCAATTTGTGTGACTGTCATAGGAGACACAAGAGGTCTTGCCTTCAATCTCTGTCTGTGCCACTTAAAGTCTTTTTCAAAGGTAGCACCTCTTACAAGGAATTTAAAAATCTCTGCTTTCTAAAATTAGCAATTTGGATTCGACATAAAAACTGTAGGTCCTCTCCATTACTCGCACACATGAATAGTTGAGTTGTAAGTCACCAGGTCCTGGTTCTTTACGAACGGTTTGATTAATTTAATTAACCTGGAAGGTGTTCCGAAATATATGAAACTATTTTATTCTCAAATTCTGTCAAAATCAAATACTATTGCATGATGTTTTCTTCAAATTCACAGTAAAATTGTATTCATGTTTATAGTTAAAGTAATTTTTTCTTTTGATAAAAAAAATTTATAAAAAATGAATTCCTAAATTTGACAGTACGAAATAATTTCGAAATTTTAAAAATCGATATCGAAAAACTGATATAACCAGAAATATCGTTAATAGTGAAGTTTTAAATTTCGGTTAATTTCACTTTCAACGAGGAACATAAATCTTGTAGAACTAAATGCGGTATAGAAAACCTTAACTGATTCAAAAATACAAATACTAAAAAGGATCAAATTCTTTTTCAATAGCATAAGATAAGGAAACATGTTATTCCTAGTCTAGGAACTTTTTTGAGAAAACGAAAGTTTCAAGATATAGAAACTAAGATGTCATAGAAAATTATTACTTTTACATTACTCCATTATTAAAGCATTTAAAGACGAAGTACAATTGAAGTATCTACTTGAAAATAATTAAGTTTTGCATGAAGCATCATTGAAGTATTTACTAATTCCCCAGCTCTACGATATATTTAACGCATCATAAGTTTTGTTGACTTAAAACTTAATGAGCTGTGTTATTTATGTACATATGTATATGGTTCGAATCAATTAGAGTTAAGATTACTTCTTATTTACTTATCTACATCGAACTAAAAAGGTGCTTTAATGAGGGAGGAGAAACAATAGATCTTACAAACGACCTACATAAATATTCAAGCATTTTATCTTGATGGTTTGAGTTAACTCTCAGACTGGATAATATGTTTATTTTAAGATACAAAATACATACATACATTCATATACCTATATGTAAATATGTAAATAGGTACAACACATGTCTGTCTAACTTTATAGTTCTGTTTGAACTTTCTTTGTTTTGAAGATTTTGTCCCGATAACCCCCTTAAAACTTGTCATGCATATACATACGTATGTACGTTTATTATTTTTTGATGAATACTTTTCATCATCATCTGTCAAAAGTTCTTTCTCAAATAAACTCACATTTCATTCCTGAATGAATTTGATTCAAGAATATTTTATGATTTTTTTGAAGTGACAGTGAATTTATATTTCACAAACAAACATACTTCACAAAACCATCAACTGTTGATTCAGTGAAAAGTAACAAAAATACAAAAAATAGAAAACAAAAACTTTCATAAATCAATAAATTCTATTGAAATAATATACCTCCTACCGCATCCAGGCTGAGCCTCCAAGTAGCAGAAAAATAAACCCTCTCTTCTCTTTGTTTCCATTACTTTTGTGAACAATTTTAGAAAAAGGGATTAATATACCCAAAGTTTTCATCCATTTTTATTTGTAACTTTTTCATTTTTGTTGTTTTTTATTTTATTTTTGAAATGAGTACTTCTTGAAGCTGTCAGGATATATATTTTGCAGAAGTAGAAACATGTACATGCTTAACTTTGATTCATTGTCCTTTTTACTCACGAGTGTGTATAATATGCAGATTTGGTTTATATAAAAGTGTACTTAAACCCAAAAGAATTAGCTTGATGGTTTGGGGTTGAATTATATTATATAAAATTTTATGGAACAAGTCCTTCAAAATAAAGGTCGCTCATCTCAATATAAATGGGTATATGTATGTATGTATATGTTTGTAAGTAGTTCACTTGAGATTTTGTGATACGGAAGTCGACTTTTTAACAATAACTACAACAACAACAACTAGAATGTATTCAATTGAAAAGAGTTGAAAAATAGTCCTTTTATTCTTGTGGGTTAAATATTTGGTAGGTAGTACTTTATTGGCTAAGTTTGGTTAGAAAATATTTATGTGGGTATGTAGAACACACACATATGGATATGAGGGAAAACTTTTCAAATTCAATTGAAAAGTTCAATCATTTTTGTGGTACTTGGAGTTTTTAGCATTTTATTATCTATGGAGAGGAAAGTGTATAATGTGATTTTTGAAAACTTTTTAGGGGTTTTCAAATTCTCTATATTTTATCAATATTGATATTGGTTTTGAGGGAAAAGATGGGTTCTCTATACATCCCATAAAACTTTTAAAAAAATCTTGAAAATATTTGAATTAGTTTTTATATGTATTTTCCTTTTGTTGAATTTTGAAGAATCAAAAATAGAACACACAATATGGTAAGCAAAGTCTTCAATGCTCATAGATACAACAGGATCCAGAACATTCCTTATGCTTGAATATAAAAAAGTAATGAATCTAGCAATTATAAATTAAATTAAGATCCCTTAAGTTTTGCTTTGAAAATTAAAACTCAATTCACTGAACAAAGAAGTGCGTATACGCCCGAGTGCACTATTGAAGTAATTGAATCATCGCCGTTTATAGAAAAACTACTGCATAATTTTCTGGTTCAACCATGCATAAAATAAGCATTTTTTTTTGAAATTGCATCAAATATTTCCTCTAAAATGAATTTGTTCACTGGTTTTGCTTTTTTAACACTAAATCAACATAAAATTATCTACCAAACAAAATATTACTTCCAACCCTTTTTTTAAAAACGGGTTAGCTGTATTTTAATCAAATAAAGTGAAACCTGGATAGAAACATAGATAATGGAAAACTCAAATTAAAGCCTCCTTTGAAGTACCTACTTTAAAGATGGTAAGCAAATTTATTATATCTGGCTAAAAGCAAAAGAATAGAGGATTCTATTAAGCTTTACTATGAAGGAGTTTTTTGTATAGTGGACCGCTAAGCATACAAGAATGTAAGCTTTCGATGGTCTTTGTACTTTGTCATTAATTATCTTAATACCCTTCGTACTAGCGACATTAAATAACTTTCAAAAACCGCATTATTAATTCATATCCAAAATATCTAAGACGTTTTGGATATTATTAATAATAGCTTCCTAAACTGCATCATACAAAGCAATAAAGAAGCTAAGTATTCGAAACTATTAATCAATCACAAGATGTGTGTGCTTGTGCATCTCTTGTCTATGTTTGAAATTCTTTTAGGGGATGATGGAACACTATGGGTTAGAGATATTCGTATGTTTCTATGAGCAAAAAATCAATAAATTGCTTTAGGGACACAATCTTGTGAAAATATAAAAATTCTAAAAAAATTATTTGTATTACTTTTTGAAAGTTTCGCAAATATAATCAATTATTTTTTAATTTCATCACACACAAACTTTTAAAAATGCTCTCGAAATTAAATCAATAAAATTATTTCAAAAATTACAGCATTGCCATAAGAATTATATTTATCGTGGCCTCAGATGCCTTTAGAGGAAAACTCTTAAGGTGTTAAATGTCCAGATCTCTCTTTAAGAAATAGCATGGTCAGAAAATTATTTTTGCAGAACTGCGAACACTGAGGCTGCAGATGTTTGCCATTTTTGTAGTAGATTATAAAAGCTTGAATCAGTTGCTGAAATAGCGTACAATTCTTACTTGTCAAATGTCAAAAGATGACCAAACAGCGGACTGTTGAAAATGAAACCTTTTGTAAAGATATTGTTTTCACTTAGAGATTATTAAATAAAAACTGATGAACGCAAAGTGTCACTTTATGCCCCCTTCTCTCGTCTACCTTTGCACATACATATATATAAAGTGAAAAAATGAAGAATAATTTATGATACGTTAAATCAGTTACTTCCTTGTCAATGCACAGCAAGGCTTCGATCCCTGTTAGTGACAAGTCAAGAGCTCTCTTTCTAAGGGTAAAAATTAATTATGTATAGAGTAATGTATTTACACTACATAAGATACTCCACTCGTAGCACGGTAGGTGATCAATCTTCTACGATGATAAACAAAGATAAGGCATTTTTGTATGAAAATGAAATAAAATTATAGGATGAGTAATATTCTTTATGGGAAATTGTATTAAATAAATAAAGGAAGCCTAAGCAAAGTCTATTATGTATTTGTTATACAACAAAAAAAGTTAATAGCTGGTCAACAGCTTATTGTTGTTGAACTTATCGATTACCAAAAAATGAACCTATTTATTTTATTTACTGACTTGTTGATGCAACACGATGCTTATAAATAACATTCACATCAATTTGATGCTAAAATGATCTAATGGTTGGAAATTGGAGCTATAAGAATAACTTACTATTTGTGTTTTCAGAATAAAGAGGAAGATTTTAACTTTTTGTCAATGCTACAAGAATTTCCAAATCAATTTGAAAATCTTGATTTAAAGCACCATTTTGACAATACACATGGGTAGGGCTTGTTTCAATACCTGCATAATTAAATATTTTTCAGTGACTTTTTAAGTTTGGTGCAAAATACAAATTATCTGCATTAAAAATATTTATAGGTACATGTGTGATTATACAAAAGTTGGGTAATTAATGTCATCAATAAATATATACAAAGTCTTATTATATTTAATTGAAATTTTTAATTTAATTTATTTTAAATAATGGAAATACCTTTATTTAGTCGCCCAATTTCAGTTCTTCATTTTGAATACAAGTTATTAAAAAAAAAACTAGTTCTTTAAACGTGAGTCATGTCACAACTCCGAAAATCAATAATTAAATGACTGTCTATTAAACATTATCATTGATTTGAGAAAACTTATCAACTTACTACAATCTGTGATGTATATAGTTAAATATATATTACAATTTTCATAATGCAGTGTTTTCCACTTTATTTTAAAAAAATAAGAAATTTTGTGTTCAGTTTCAATCGTCAGTCCGTTGTGTGTTATTTAAATTTAAAATTCGTATCGCCGAGTAAACGTCAAATCCCACTTTGAATTTTATTATTGGTAATAAAGTTAGTTGCAGGTCGCATAATTTGACGGCCATCATAACTGTACTAGAGTTTGGGTAATGTTTGTTGTCTATACACCTACTAAGCCAGGCAACACGTCAGTCCTATGGTTAGTCATTATTTGTTTGTTAATGTAAAGCTTATTTTTATACATTCATATTAGATTTTGATTTTTTAAAATGTAATTTGTTGATGTTCGAAATTACAAAAAAAAAATATTAGTAAAACTATGTGAAAGTAGTAAGAGATAAGTGAATAACGTTGCGTTAAATATCAAAAGTCTGTTTTGAAAACTGATATGGTTTTTTCTCTCAGTATCACATATTAATAGTTATTTTTAATTGTTACTAAGTGGTTTTAAATACTAAGAGATTTTTATTAATTTGTATTAAATTTCATTATAATACTTTCAAAACTGTGTACACTCGTCAGTCCCCTGGCAGTCAAATTATGAAATGTTTAAATATCTTACGACGTACTCAAAAAAGTGACTGTCCCGATTGGGAAAAATAAATGTATAAGATGAGCTATCATATATACCCGAATTTGTAGAAGTTTGATTTAATAACTATCGTTAACAAAATATTCTCAAAAGTAACCCAACTTTTGTATAATCACTCATATATTTTTTTCAATTAAATAAATACAAAATAAAAATGTATTTATATATAAGGAAAAAAAAACATGTGCAAAGTTTAAAACTTTTTTCTTTTAACAAAAAAAAAAACGTATTTAAAAAAAAAAAGAATTATTTAATTTTTTACAGTAAAAACAATTAATGGTAACATCAAAATTTGCAGTCGAAAAAATTTTGATTTATTTTTTTAAAATCAAACACTTAAGGCGTTCTTACATGACAACTCTTTTTAATTCAAATAAGTTTTAAGTTTAAATCTTTTTGTTTTTATGGAAAGGACGTATTTTTTGCTTTATTTTTGTATTAAATTTTAAATTTCACTAATTTGTTTTAATGAAAATATTTTGTTTCCCATTTATTTAGTCTTAATTATTACAAATTTTGTAAACAAACATTTTACTTGTATTGAATTATTTTTAAATGCAAACAAAAATTTAGTTTTCAATGATTTTTAAAAAATAATTAAAAATGTATCGTTTTGTAATGAATTTATTGTGTTGTCTTTCATTGAAATGTTTTCAATGCAAATAATTTGTATTTGTCAATATATTCCTTTTTTTTCTAAAAAATTATTTTTACAACAATGGTTGAAATTGCATTCCATATCAATCAAAACATTCGTTATTTGCACTAAATGAGTTTTTTGACGAGTAACGAAATTCAAACAAGAAAAATCGGTCCAAACTAAAATCTTAATATCATCGCCTTTTAAAACTTCCACCAAGTATTTTTGTGATATGTTTGATTGAAGAAAAAATTTGTCAACTTATTAGTTAAAACTTTAGAAAATATTTAAAATATTATTGTTTACAACCTTTAATCAGCCTCAAGTCAATTTATATTTATACGGTCCCTAGACACTCAATATTATTGTGCAAATTTTTACAGAATATTATTGGTTGAAAGCTGATACTTGTGTCGTGTAGACAACATGCTGAATGATTCTTACTTTATGGATGCTGCTTTGCAACGTGAAAGGTTGCTCTAAGTTTTTAAGAAACTGCATTGCGTCAAAATTATACAATGTTCGTTCCACTATGTCGTCTACAACTGCACCACTTTTTTCAGAATCCAAATTTTGTTTAAATTCTTTTCTGTACTTGATGGGCGAAGAATAAAATTTTTGAATTGCTTGCTGTTTAGCAGCCTCGAAATCTTCGAAAGTAATTTTTTATATTTTTCACTTTTTGCTTCCGACATATAGAAACCATATGGCAAGTATTGCATTTGTAAAAAATGTCGAACTCGAGATTTTAATCAAACATGACATTACGATAGTAGAGAAGTCGAAAAAAGTTTGCCCACGGTTCCGTCTATCTGTCTTTCTTTATGTCTATCTGTCTTCGTCCCTGCAGCTCAAACCATTCGGTCGATGGATTTCAAATTTGGAAATTAAGGTTTTGAACCGATTCGAGTAAGACGTTTGTATCTTTCATTTAAGACTAAAAGTAACAGTAGTCCCCATAACAATTGTTTGGTTAAAAAACGAAAATTCGAATCTTTTCAAAAACAAACCCATAGATATTTTAAAGTTTTACTAGCATTTTTATTCTTAATTTGGCTCCTTTTAATATAAAAAATATTTTTGTATTACTCTAAAAGGCTTCCCCCATAGAACCGCAATTTCATTTCCGTTTAATGTTTTCTAAAAAACCAATGACCCGATTTCAAAAATTCTTTTTATAATTATTTAAAGCTTACAGTATAATCTGTTTAATAAACAAAGCCGGCAAAGTCGCAAACACGTTGATACATTTAAAAAAAAATGGTTTTCAACCTTAGTTTCACTCGCGGAGGTCTTTACTCTTCAAATTTCAAAATTAAATAAACAAATATTGTACAATTGCACATATCAAAAGTGTTTTGATTTTCTTTAATAATATTGCAAAACCTTGTAAGATTATCACTTGGGACCGCTTTATCGTATACGTTCTTAAAATACTCCAGTCAAAAAAACATTTTTTTGTTTTTAAATAATTTGTAGTGAATTTTTTGAAACTGTCGATTTAATTTTTCAAAACAAAATTGCCAAACATTTAAACGTTTTGAAGGTAATATATTTTTTTTTTTTAGTTCGTTTCGAGGTGAAAAATATTTGTTTTAAGTTTTGTTTCCAATTACAACAAAAACTAAAACTAATATAAATTCTGTATGACATTAAAATCTGTACAATAAAGTTTAGTTAAAATTCTATTTCGTGAGATATATTAGGCGAACCATGTCAACATTTTTAATTCGAAAAAAAAATAACCTTAAATGGGAAGTAAACAAAGGTTGACATGTTTTTTTTTTAACGTTAAAAAAAGATAGTAAGGATTTTTAAAGTATATTTTGTACTTGCTTGAAATTTTCCATTTTCTTTTGAAACACTGGATTTATGTACATAAGTCACTTAAACAAAAAAAAACTTAATTTTTCCATCCCTTAAGAAAACCCTCTTTTTCTCCATTTTTCATTTAAAAAGTTGGCATGTGTTTTTAAACTATGATAGATCTGAAGTTATCAAATTTGGGTTTATACAGAAAATATATTTTCATATTTAAATTGACTAAAATTAAATTCCTAGTGTGAGAAATGTCCTAATAAAATATAGCATTTTCATTAAATTCTTCTCGAACCAAAACAAAAAAAAAACTAAATTTCCTTGGCAAACTTTTCTATGTACATAGGTTCTACCCACGTTAGACATTTAATCAATCAATTATTATTATTGTTGTTTTTGATTGACTTCATGTAAAGGATGTAAGATGATTAAATATCTATATGTATGTAAACATAACATTGACTTTTGTTTGCTTTAAATCTAGATACATAATAAACTCTCAATCAATTTCTTGTTAGGGTCTATACAAACATTTGGTTAACATCCTTCTTTTATAAATAAAAATGTAACCATATACAACGTCTTCGTATGTTATGAAGCTATACCTACATTTTTGGCAATACACGAAAAAGCCTGCGGTACAATTATTAAGCAAACAACTTTTAATGTTGTAATGTTCGTTTGATTTTATGTGAACAATGAACAAACATACGATAGAGGTATATAGTATTTTCCAAACAGTAACACTTAGTATAATTGAATTTGAAACAACTTCTTTTTCCAACAATAACAACAAAAGTTTTCTTTATTATTATTTGTTACCATTCAATCTGATACACATCATCCCCATATCAAAAAGACAGACTTTTCGCTCTCTTTATCAAAACATAATCGATGACGAGAAAATAAACTTAAATAGATACACACTACCCTCCTGTGTGTGTGTCCTGTGTATGTCCTGATCCTATATGTACGTTCTACATTGAACATACTCGTACAAAGGCATCATGCTCCCTAAATTCCATTCATATGCAGCCACTCAGATGATAAGTAGAATAAAAATCTGCCATCGTCATCGTCATCGTCAACTTTCCCACCCATTGCCATCATACAAAATATGGGCGATGTAAAAAGAAAAGAAAAACTGAGGGTGTGGAAAATGTGATATTTTATTAAGTTTCTCCTTTTAAATGGCTGACGACGTATAAAGTCGTGTTGGCTCTTTATTTTTATTCCTCTACTTTTTTTTCTTTTTTGAGGAATTTTCTTCTTTGTCGGTCTTCTTTTACCAATTTGTAAGGGTAAAATCAATTCGTTTAAACACTCTGTCACTGAATCTTTTTTATTTTGTTTCCATCATCATAGTCTTTGGCACCCTACTGTCTAGGTCTGATCCCTGGTTGTGGTGTCCTGTGAACTATGACTGGGAAAGGCAAATCGATGCACTTCCAAGTTCCATAATAATAATTTCCAATAGATGGGCATCGTTTGACGCCTACCGCCTTGCCTGATGTATACAGTACGCAACCACCAAAACCACGACCATCACCATTTAAAGGATACTCTAGATGGGGATGGGGATGAAGATGTGGATGTGGAAATAGATGGTATTTGGTTTTCTTGTTGTCGCTAAACGAGACGATTATCTTTAAATGGGGTGGAAATAATGAGGAAAAAGTAACCGCTGACTGCTAACTGCATTCGATATCAAATTTCATTGTATCGTTTTTTTTCTCTCTGTTGATAATGATTTATTTTTAAATTTGAATCTTTTATTTTCTCTGTCGTAAGGGTAACACAGCTCCCCTATTTTTAAAGTGCGGTATACATTTCGACATTTCGTCCACTTAATGTGTTAAAAGGCTTTTAGTCCAGTGCATTTATAATCTGAACCAATGCAGCTTAGCGGGGTTTGACATTTACAAATTTTATTAAAATACGAATTGGAGAAGATAACTATGAAGTTTCTAACGAATGACAACCAAATATTGACGGTTTTAGGTTTCAACTCAGCTTGTTAGAATAGATAGAGGATAAAATTTCATATTTATTGAAAAATATGAAAAAATAAAACGATTTCTAAGGCAACCTTTGATGGCATCATATCGTTTTCAATAGTGAAAGGACGATGACTTGCAGCCAATCCAAAAATATACAAGGGTGCCGTGAAATAATGGCAAGTGAAATAATAACAACTTTCAAAAATTGACTTGATTGCGTTTTACAAAAGTGAAATAAAGCCAATTCTCAGCAGTTGTGCATATTGCATATTGGAAAAGTGAAATAAGTCCAAATTATTTTAAGAAATAAGATCAACATATTTTTACGGTGAGGTATGTAAGACGGGGCATGTTGACCACCCTGTTTGGGCACGCTTTATAGGATTTGAGGTAGGTGCTAGGTTAAGGGTATGCAATTTCTTTCACTTATGGCAAACCTATTGTTAAAAGTGAAATAAAACCAATTTAGCTTTATTTCCCTTTGTTTAAGTGTAATAAGACCAACTTTTGGAAATTTAATACACTTTGCAAAAATGGAATAAGTAAAATTCTCAAATTTTTGCATTTTTGTACTTGGCTTTATTTCACAACACTGTTTCGACCACTGGAAAAGTTTATGAAATCTCGATTTTTAGATCTTACATAATTGTCAAATCTGTCAAAAAGTTGCAAAAGTCTTACAGTCCATTTCTTGAAAAAATTCTAAATCAATTTAGTTACTCTTGGTTTAACTTTGAAACTTGGTTTTTAAAATATTTAGAAATCGAACATTTCTTTACCCTTTATGCAATTTCTTTAAAATTTGTTATACATTCATAGTTTAGTTTCAAGGACTTAGATTTCGGTTTTATGAAACAAAAATCTAACGAATAATTAAATACTTTTATAGAACTCGGTAAGATTTTAAGCATAAGATTCTGACATTCTATCAATAAATAGTATTCAACATTTGTCAGTTTTGATTTTTTTGCTGATATCAAATGAAATAAACAAAATTAGTTCAATTTATGTCCTTTATAGAAGTAAAATAATTGATGGACTCTAAAATTAAAATCGAAATTCTGTCTCAAACTGAGATATACATAAATCAAAAATCTTACGCTTAAAAAATTTGATGACTTAGAACTTAATCTAGTTTTAATTTTTGATAGATCGATAGAATCTTGAAAACCTATAATTCTTTTGAGGCTATATTGTCATGTGCTATTTTCAAACAGGGACGCAAGAAACTGTCAAATGTCATTGTTCAATACACTTTTTTGACAACAGTAGCTGGAGACTATTGTGACAATATTGTAAGATCTGACAATCATCTGTACTTAGCTTAACTTTGGCTTCATAATGGGTGAAACACAAACACGGATCATCTTCGGCTTCGCCTGATGTTTACGAGTTTAGCGATAGGAATTCAATGCATGCTATCACAATGAAACTTCGACCTCACGTTTTATTTGAAAATCGTAAGGAAATAACGTAATGTTACTTAACTCCAAATGGAGTTCAAATTTGCTGAAAATTTGCTTTGTCTGACAGATCAACAGCTGTAAAAAAGTCAACAAACAAAATACATTTGCTTTTGGAGGGATTCTCATTGGTTATTATAGAATGTGTAAGTTA
This sequence comes from Eupeodes corollae, assembly GCF_945859685.1. Lineage (NCBI taxonomy): Eukaryota > Metazoa > Arthropoda > Insecta > Diptera > Syrphidae > Eupeodes > Eupeodes corollae. The sequence continues at coordinate 115,447,312 of NC_079149.1, forward strand.
CTTCCGCGATATATTTAATTTTTTCGATTTCAAAACTCATATTTTTTTATTTTGAGAAAAAATAACAGCTGCTAATGACAGAAGTGCCATTTTTGAAATGTCATATTGGAAATGTCATTCAAAGCAACCTCGAAGCAGGCCCAACGTCACGCAGACGAAGCCGATGCTGGAGCGTGTTTGTGTTTCAGCCATTATTTACTGAAACAGTTTGTTGGTGGAGGAAACATAAAAATACAGTCTAACATTAATATTTATCCATCATTGATTTATCTAGAGTAAGACCCTCAAACTAATTAAATATCCAAGGAAACTAGGCCTTGACATTAAGTAAAATTTCACAACCGGTAAAAAAAAAACACTTTTTAAATTGTTCTTAGCGAATTATTGAATTTTCTGCAAACGAAAAACTCGAATACATTTTCCCATAGATTGTATAAATGTGTACTTGGTAATTGAAAGCAATTCATTTGTGTAGAGATAAAACAGTAGTGTTGCTAAAATTGATCCCTGGAGAACCTTAATGGAAACTGTTATCACTTGTTTCAATACTTTATTTCACTCAACCATTTTTTATGTTGTTAATTATATGAAAAGATAAGTTTAAACAAAAAAGTTTAATAATGGAAAAATAAAACGGTGCTGGTCAGGATAAAACCTTAAGGGATCCCCAATTATTAATATAACTTTATTGAGATATAAATAAATTACATTCTCAATAATTAAAACTAGATAAAGCTAGCTACCAGGGAGCCCCAATTTCTGTGTTTGTTATCACTAGTTTTAATTAACTACATTCTATTGATTTGTAGGAGAGTATAATCTTAAAATTAAACAATTGTGGGCTAAAAACTGATCCCTGGGGAATCCCACTTTTTGGGTCTGGTTTTAATCCTATCAGAACGGAATTCAACTAAAACACTATAGTTGTTAATTTGTAAGAAATTATAACTTTAAAAGATGTTCATTCAAATAAAGACAGAGAACATTTTTTGACCTTAAAATGTTTTTAATGTTAAGAATGATACATTTTTTTGTGTCGGTTTAATTGGATAAACTCATGTCTTATCATAAGACTTTTCAAGAACCTTCCACGTGAATTCTCTGCAGTCAAGGTTTTACTTCCGACTGCACGACCCACTGTAAATTAAAATAGGCCTAACACTAAATGTTTTTACATAAGAGGTTTTATTATAGCTAACCCAGCTGACACTTTTGAAGCTTTTATGTTTTGACATTTAACAACCTAAAATTATGCCAAAATTAAAAATGGATACTCACTTCAAAAACGCATTAAAATTTATTGGTTTTGTAGTCATTGCTGGCAGTTATGTTAGAACATTTTTTGCTTAGAAACTGACATTTGCTTTCGAGGTGACATTTCTTCCTTGGAAAACTACAACAATTTAAATTCCCTTGAAAATTAATTAAGTCATGAAAAAATGAAAGGATAATACTTGAAGATTTTTTGAGACTTTTTTTATGACAGTTACTGTTTGATTTGATTCCTCTACCAATCTGTGCTTAACAACTACGAGTACTCCATGTTCTTTTGACATTTTCGTGTAATTCCAAAAACTTGCAAAAGGCAAAACTTCAGAATGCAAACAAAAATCTCTAGTCTCCACTTGTTTGTACATCCATCTGTAGTATAGGTACAGTACATGCATTGCAAGAGGGCAGATATGCAGTGTACAGTGTACAGATGAACAGTGTACATGTACAGTGTAAATTCATAAAACTAACCACAAAGATGTGTGGGTTGGGATATATTTTTTGTTTAATTTGTTCATTTCACTTTGAAAAACCACTTGAACATATTTCCATAGAGAATTTTCATTTTTGTTTACTTTTTTTCCTTTTGGTCGTTTTTATTCCATTTCACTAGTGAGGCATTTTAATTCCAAAAGTACACCAAACACCACTTCTCTGCTAGCAATTAGTTTCGTTTGGGATTTCAGAAAAAATAAAAGGAAGGTTGGTTGGATGGGTGGGTGGGTGTTTGGTTAATGGGTGGGTTTTGTACAAAATTTAGGTCACACTAAGTCAGTCATACGAATAGCCATGTTTAGTTCCAGGTATGTGTGTACTGAAATTCTACTTTAGAAAATGCATTAGGTATATGAACATAAATATGTACTTCATATAATTTACACCACACCGAAGTAATGTCATTAAGGGCCAAACCATCAACTTACGAGTACTGTGTCAATAGCACAAGCTTTTCATAGGGTTTTTAGCGCATCAGCAGCAACAGCGGCTGAATGAAAAAGATTTTCTATACCTACAGAGTTGGAGGAGGCTCAAGTCGGTCGGTTGGATATTATTTAAACTCACTTCATTCTCTATAGAGGTGGGCTGGGCATATGGGCTGGAAAATGGGAAAATATACCAACATAATTTTTATTTTAAATTTATTTTATTCAAAAAGGAATTGTGGATATCACAAGTATACCTATAGAGGCGACGACTTAATGAAACACGTCTGATGTGAGTACCATTGACAATGTGTAACTATGTTAAGCGGTTAGTTTTTGTTTTATGTTGTGTATTCCATTACACAAAGGGAAAGGGTTGTTATGGCGAATAGGTTGGGTTGCTAAGGCAGGAAGGGCTATAAAACATGCATATAAAATATAAGGCTGCCAACAACTTAATTGTATGTTTATAGCATAAAGGTGAATGGCTAGATTTTGGTTTAACGTCATTTTAATTGATGTTTATATACATGAGAAAAGGTGTTTTTTAATCATTTTATATGCTGACAGGACATTTTAGGTTAACATTACCTTAATTAGCGTTAAGTCTTAGAGAGTTTATTTTTTCGTTTGAGAAATTATAAAAGTCAACGTTGCATGTAAAACTACCAGAGCTGTCAAATTAAACTCTAAAGGATGTGAACAATTCACGTGCTTTCGTTTCTATAATTTGAAAAGAAAGCAGTTATTATATACTTTTTGCGTGACAGTTCACATCTTTATGTTTCATATAAACGTCAGGATATAATTTAGTTCTTTGTTTAAAGTGTAAAATTTCACCGGTTTAGAAGGAAATTAAATGAAAAGCATAGAAAACGTGAACAGAATGAGAACTATATACTATCAACTGATTTAAATCAAGATAAATTTAATTAAAACATTTAGAGCGAAGTTTTGTTATAAAGAAAATCTTTTTACCAACGGGAAGTTGGTAAAATTGCTTCAAAACTGACAAGATTTATGACATTTCTTTTTGTTAAACTTTTTTGGTGAGCTGTCTTTTTATTGCGTTTCCATGTAGACAAATTTAATTCGATTCATAAAATAGTCAAAAAATCAACTCAATAAACAAATTTTTAAAGAACAGGCACACAGAAGCATAGTGACCTATATGCACTATATTGAAAAAAAGAAAGCCATAATTGATCATGACACAAACTTGACCTTTTTTTAGGAACTTCTATACTTCAAAATTTTGATGAAAAAGGAGAACTGTGCAGTTCACTTGTATCGTGTTTTGCACAAACCGACTTAAGTAAAATTTCAGTTTGCGCAGTTATTTTGTGTCGTGAATTGGCGGCCTAAGTTTGTATTTTTTGGATTTTCCAATAAGAACATTAATTTTGAATAACCCACTATTTTGACAGCTGGCTCTTTTTAACTTTTGATTTTTGACAAGTAAAGCTACGCCATTATTAAAAGTCAAACGAAAGACGATTCACAATAAAATGATAAAAGTTTTGAAGTCACAACAAATCAATCGCAATTTTTCAAAAAATGTTCCCTCCCCATGTTATTTATCAAAAGGTGGTCACAAATGGAAACAGAAATTTTCTGATTTTAAACTTCAATGACATTTGCTTACAATGTGACATAACCAAAAATGTATTTGACATTTCTATATTGACAAACTGTTTGGTGAGAAGGAAGACAAGAACCTTAATTCATTTAGTCACAAACTTGTCTTTTTTTGTAGCAGTTGTATGCATCAGTTTTGTATTGATAGAAAATTTAAAAAACATTATCATCTTTGTAGCAATAAATGTAAGTTTCTGTTTTTTACAAATATATTGTGCTAAAATTAGTTAGGCCACACTGCTTCTCATGGCCTCATTTTTCATAGTCATTTCCCAAAATCCTTGTAATAAACTCTGTTGTCTGACTAGGAACAAAAAAAATTAAATTCCTGCAATGCAGGACATTGTATAGTTCATCAATTTAAAAACTGACGGAAGCCAGGTACGATTCGGTAAGGTACATAATATAGCTTGATCTTCTATTAAAAGATACTTTTCGAGTTCCTAAACAAAAGCGACATTAAATAATACCTGCACCTGTACTGTACAATTTACATTGTACCTTTGAAATTCATGTCTAGATTATGTGTATATATGTATTAAAAAAGAAGACTCCATTTTACAAAGTCCTTCTACATGGACGACAAAGTTTAGGTATAGTTGCAGGAAAATTGAAGCTAACTTAAGTCTGCAGAATTCCTGTCAACTTTATTTCTCGTCTAACTTTGTTCCTGAATGAAATCCCCATTAACTTAGTAAAAACAAAAAAAAATAACTAAACTTTCTTTATTCTCTGTGTATCCTTTCCTATAACTCCTAAAGCAAGTTGAAACTTTAATATATTTAAGGAAGCAGAGCATATCTAATATATAGTATACACAAACTATATTATGTACCTACCCATTATAAAGTTATGTATAGTGTCTATAGCAATGCTGCCAAAACTCATGCATTCTTAACCGGTGCCAAAATTGTTACAGCCAGCGCCACCACCAGAACGTGTATACATTACGTCCTATAATACATAGTCGAGGGTTCCTATAAATTCCCCCCATGAGATGTGTTAACGTTTTTTTTTGGTTTTGGTTTTGTTTCTGCATGAAATGCAGTGGAATATAAAAATTACACTGAATTATTATCCTTAGGCATGCAATCAGTATTTAAATGTGCGTAGAATTATGTGCCAGCCAGCGGAGCCCAAGGTACTCCGCATATACTCCTATAAAAGAACAATGGTTAGGTCCTTCTAAAAGGGAAGCAACGTATTACTGTTTAGATGATGGCGTGAATCACTCATTTGTAAATTACTTTGCCGTTTTAGTTGTTTTTATGAACTAATAACACGGACTTGTGCGGTGTGCTGGATGACAGTTGTTGTTTTTGTCGTTGTTATTGAGTTAGAAATAATAATTCATCAGTCACTTTTTTTAGATTTAATGGAATTTTATGCGTTTTTGTGTTACCTGAGCTGAGCTGTCACACCTTCATTGTGGCTATATTAATATGCAGTCCTCCCCCATCTTCATAAAATTCTTTCATGTGCATCAAGAATGATACTCCTGAGAGAGAAAAATGACTTTTAAACAGGGTGTGTTTTAGAGTTGGGAGTTAAATTTTACCCACATTGAACTTCAAACAGAGCAATGCTAATACACTCGGATGGGGGAAGAAAATTCTTCTTTCACACACAAAGAGGCGAGGCGAGGAAATTGACTTTGTACGGAAAATACATGTTTTCAGTTTTGTTTTCCTAGTTGTTTTTTTTTTTGTTTCTTTTTGTCTCCCCTGAGTTTTCTAACTTTGTTTGTTAATGACTTTAAGTTGGCCAGCCAAACAAACAATTGGCCCAGTTCTATGTTTCCAGTACCTATGTTGTATATAATTTGCTTTATACCAACACATTAACTATTTAGATTAGATTACTTTTTCTTCTTCCTCGATTTGCCAAGTTCGGGCAGAAAACAGGACTTTCTCTGGTTGTTATTTATTTATCATATTATGCGCATTTCACTTTCAAGTGATATCAAGTAGAAAAAGAAAAACCTTACGGTAATTGCGTAGAGACAGAGCGGACTAAAATTATTTAGGGCCCACAAATTTTTAAATTGTTAAATGTAGATTAAGTGAATAGTTTTAATTTATTCATGTGTCCATATCATGCTGAACGCATTCGTTTAATAATATCGTTCTGAACGCTTTCATTATAATAGTTATGTTATGTCTAATATTTCTTATTTAACCTAAATTTAATTTAAAAATTTTAAACACTACCAAAACTTTTAAATCTTATGCGGTTTACTATTGTTTGGTTAAATTAAGACATAAATCTGTCAAAAAAATTAGTTCTCAGCTGTCAGATGAAGTGTTTCCTTTGACAATGGAAATTATGATACAAGTGTTTAAGACATATTTGTTCTTAAAATTTAAAAGCACTTTTGTTTTTTTTTAGTATGTTCTTTGTTCTCAAAAATAAAATAAACTTTAATGAAACTATGAAAGTTACACCGAAAAGAAAGGCACAAATAGAATGATAAGCAAAATATGAAAAACCACGTTAATCGTATCATTTTTTTAGCTGACATAATGTGTAAATATTCTAAGATTAACGAAATAACAACAAACTAAAGAACTCATTTCGTCACTCTCGTAGATCAATATTGTATTTTATCGAACTTAATCAAACGTACCTACCCATTTCGTGCTGAACACATTCATTGAAAAACTATAAAAAACTATCTTTGTGGTAAAATCATAAAGTGCGATGGTGTAAACATTACAACGATTGGGGAGTTAAGTTATCAAGCGTTGTTAGTGTTAATAGGCTCATAAAACTATTCAGCAAACGATAACAATAAACTTATTAGGGGTAATTCACAATTAATAGGAAATAGTTAATCGTTTAAGATCTATTGACACTTTTAAATGCCTTTAAAGTGCTTGCTGTACTTTCTGTAGTGTGCCTTTACATTAAACGATTTTTTGAAAGTTGAAAGAAGCTTAGCAACTTTTATCTACAGAAAAATAATTTGAAAAGGCCCCAAAAGACGAAGGCCTTTTTATCATTTGTACACTTTTTCATGTGAATAAATATGCCACTGAGTAAAGAAAAAGGAGAACGAGCAATATAGCTTTGATTTACATTTCGTCGAAAGTGCCTGCAATTTGTCAGTTACCATCGAGTAAGTGTTCAGGAGGTAGGGTTTCTAAAGCAGAGTTTGCATTTCAGTAAAAAAAAAAAACTGTTGTGGTTTTTGTACTTTTCGTCTCCATTTTCCCTTCTTTTATGTTTTCGTATGCATATCAATTGTCGGTTTTTCCAATCGACTTGATTGGGTGAACGCATGATGTAGTGCGGTATGGAAGCAACCTAACGTTTTGAACGTTCAAAGTTATTATTTTTGCAAATCATCATAATCAAACATCTAACTCTCTATGGTCAACACTCAATTCCAGCTAACCTTACGCGTAATAGTTTAACCGTTATCGTATGCACTTTATTGTATGCGGTGGCGGTGGTGGAATTATTTATGAAGTGGTTATTGGTGTTTTTATACGGGCAAATTGTTTTGACACACAATTGACACAACATATTGAACAGAATCCAACACACAATATAAAATCATTTTTCACTTAATGGTTTTGAACAAATAAATCACAGAGCAAGTGAGATAGAGAGAGAGAGAAATGTGTTTAAAGGATTCAGGTGAACTTTGTCGAACATAACCGCTAAATGACAGCAGCAAAATTCGTTAAGCGTAGCTGTTTTTTTTTTGTGTTGGTTATTTTTGGAAGAGTTCGGAACCATGACGATAATAATGATGATGATGTTGATGATGAGGGAATTCGGTGAACCAAATCGATTTGGTTTTCCAGGAACTATTCGTTTTTACAATAACGACATCACAGGATATGTTGTTGACTTTTTGATGGTCGAATTGATTTTTATTGTGATAAGGATGACAGTTATGTGTGAAAGGATTGCAATCGATAGATTTTAGTGGTTGTGAATTTTTTAACAAATAATTTTGTATGTAGGTTACATATCGAAAGAGGCACAATATAAAGGAAGATAAGTTCATAATTTGCCAACATAAATGCAGATAGTATATGGTTTACATAATTCATTGGGAAATGTTTTTTGTGGTATGCTCATACTGATTTTTTGAGTGGGTTTTCACTAACTTTCATTATATTTTAAATTAAAGAAGTAAAATTAAACCTGCAAAAACACAAACAAAAAAGCTTGCAACTTAGATGTTTATGTTTGTGAAGATTTGTTTTATTTTCACTTATGGCATTTCTATTGGGTCATTTAGCATTTTTTTCATATATCTAGGAGAAGAAGAATTGTCAAGTTTTTAGGTTGATCAATCGATTATGTTTTGACAGTTGTGAAGTGAAATGTATCAGATGCGTTCAATCTCAGACAGATAGTGTATCCGGATATCTTTTTGTTAGTATTTTATGTGTTAAAGAACAGTTGAGCTATGAAAAAAGAAACCGAAGTTATTCAAGAATTTCTAGAAAGAACCTGAAAATATATTTTAAATTTCATTTGACAATAATTTTTGAACATCGAAATCTAAAGTTTGTCTGCTTTTTGTGAACAGCTGAAAGTTGTTGTTATTTTTTAAAAGCTATCTCTATTAAATCATATTTCTCAAATTTCACCTATTCAAAACAGCATATTAAATACAGGACTAAACGCAGCCGTTTTGTCTCATTTAAAAAGACAAAAAGCCGTGTATTAGTTATTTTGTTGACCTCTTATATCGATTGAGGTTGCCCACCGCGTTTTTGGAAAAACTTAAAATTCCAATAAACTTTCTAAAGGTTTGTTACTGGGGCTAGTTGGGGTAACGAATAAACTGCCAAATTGACATAAGATGACCTGGTTCAACCCTGGATAAAGTTTAACGAATAAACCAATTATCAAAGTAAGTGGAGTATTTTGCTTACTGGACAATTTTTATGCCAACTTGCACAATGTACAATTGTACATCCTTCAAAATTGACAGTTTGACCATAAAATCATTAATAATGTATGACATTTCGTAACGTATTATCTTAATCAAATGACTTTATTTTAAGTTCACGAAAATAAATCCATTGTCCAATGTGTACGTGTATACGAAAATAAAAATATATTTCATTCTGAACGCACTAAAGACGAGATTACTTAATTTTTCTTTTTTTTCATTAATTAATCATGAAATCCTTTTTGCTGCCCAACACGCCAAACTACATATATGATTTCAGGAATACAAAAGCAAAAAAATTACATTACGTACTTCCCGCCACAAGACTCTGTACAAATGTTACATGTATATTATGTCTCTTGATTTTATTTATATGTGCATATTTATGGCTAAGAGAAACATTTCTCAACAACAGAGTATAAAGTCCTACAAAGCCGTGAGTCCTGTCGACGTCGCGTCGTTGGGTTGGCTTGCCTTGGCTTGTGCCTGCTGATTGCTGAACTCATATAAAACTCATTTTCACTTATAAATTTATTATTTTCTTGTACTTTAATGCCTCAACTGGCACTCATTGAATTTTATTGCAAAGCATTTTTCATATTATAGAAATGCCGTCGTCGGTCGTCGCTTCGCTACTACCACCCACAGTACCGCCCTACTTAACGTCGTCATGTCGTCGTCGGTCTGCGTGGCTTTTCACCCGTTTTAAATGTTTTTTTTTTTCTGTTTTCACTCATAAAAAACTGTAATATTGATTTTTATTTTCTTCCATTCGCATGTTTCTTATCATTGTTGTTCAAATAAAAATTAATAAAATATTTTTACAGTCAAACCCACCCATATTCTTCCCATCACTGTTTTGAATAAATAATCATTTCTGTTTAAGCTTTACGACTTCGGAACTTCGCGAAACAAACAAATTAAGCCTTTTAAAGCTGTTTAAGATTTAAGTTACCTAAAAATCACATTATTCAATTTTTTAGTTTGTACTGTAATTTTACATTATTTATACAATTGTCTGTACACTGTACAACGTTAAAAAGCCACACGCGAAAAAGAATATATTCAAGAGACTTGCAATTCGTTTGCAACATTCTTTTTTTCTGACGGCTTCATTGTGAATCATGTTTGCTTGTAAGGCAAAAAGGAAACAATCAGCGTTAAAGAAGACACCTAAGGGATGAGGCTAAGGGGGATAGGGGGAGGCATATTTTTGCACTTGCAGTATACAAGCTTGAAATTAAATGTCATCGCAAAGGGATTGTAGGTAGATAAAAAAAACTTTTCACCAACAAGAGCTGCAGACACAAGAATATCCAAAGAGTTGTTAGATGTTTTGTACAAAAAAATAAACCCTTTGTCTTAAGATCCTGGACAAAAATGTCATTTTCAGGAGAGAGTCTCATGATTAAAAGCACGAGACTTGCTTAAAACAAAACCAAAACATAAAAAAATCCTTCAACCTGAGTAGTTCTTGAAGCTATAATCAACATGTTGTTTATGTAGGAGATTCCTCAGAGAGAATAAGGTGGTTCCAGAGAGAATAGGGACAGATACAATGATGATTTGCTATAATAAATGCAAAGTAGAAACCAACTAATGAATGCAAAATGTATTCTTAGGGCTTCTCTATACCTACTTTTTGTCCCAATTGTTTGTTTCAAATTTTATAAAAATGTCATTTTTTTAACTATTTTTTTAGTTTCATTGCGGACCAAGAGACTCATTCAGATGGTGGAAATGAAGAAGTAAGCTTGATTTACAACTCAATATAATTTTTATAAATTCATATATTGTTTTTCTTTTAAGATCCCAATTGGTATATGTCAAGTCTACAATGGCACGACTTGTGAGAAATACCTTAAAAACGAAACTGTGTTTATCCCACCGAATTTAACACTCAACGAACTAGAAGAACGCCTTAAAGCCGCTTATGGCGTCATAAAAGAATCAAAGTTTGTGTACAAATACATTTTATTTTTAATTTAATTCTTATTCTATTTTCCTTTGTCCTTATGCTCTATAGAGACATGAATCAAAATTGTAGGATATATGCACTGCCAAGTTTATGTTACAGTACACTGCCTGTATGCCGAACTCCGGAACGTACAAATCTTTTATATTTTTCAAATCGCGCCACCCACAAGGAACGCAAATCAACGAAAAAAAATCAAGCAGGTCATCATAATGAATCATCAATCGGAAATCATATAATCGATCGAAGGCGAAAACGATTCCTCGAGAAGAACACTAAAGAGAGAAAACTCTTTCTCAAGCGTAAATCGACAATAGCATACGATGACATCTTTACTGGTGAGATATCCAGCCAATATCCACCGACACGTGAATCGGAAAATTTGAGACGTATTTGTCGGGATGAATGTGAACTGCTGGAAAATGAATTGTGCCAAAAGGAATATGCTATAGCTAAAAGGCATCCAACCATTGGACAGAAATTGCCATTGGAAGAATGTCAGAGTTTGCCTCATGCTAGTGATTGTTCTTCCTTTGGAATTGCAATCGATGTCAATCCAGAGGAGCATTGTTATTGGGGATACGGTTCAGAGTATCGTGGTACATTGGCTGTATCGGCTTCAGGAAAACCTTGCCTTCGGTGGTCATGGTTGATGAAGGAAATATCCGATTACCCAGAACTTGCTGGACAAAATTATTGCAGGTGGGTGGTGGTGTTGAAAACACAGAATGCCTTCGATAAATTTAATTTAATAAAAAATATCATTGTTTCAGGAACCCTGGAGTGACTGAAGAAAAACCATGGTGTTTCGTAGACGACAAGTCTTTCGAGAAAATAATTGAACACTGCAATATACGCAAGTGTGCTGATGAGTTGTGGTTTTATATTTATCTATCGATTGCAACGATTATCTTTATACTTCTTTTGTATGCTGGAATAGTGTACTACAAGAAGCACATGAATGACGGGATGACAAATATTCAAAATGTAAGTTTTATGAAGCTTCATTGAGGCGCATATGTTCACATGGGAACCTTTCTTTCAGATAAACACTCCAAATGCAGATAAAAATATCTACGGTAACTCACAAATGAATTCTTCCCTTGAAATGGCTCGTTTGAATGGCGGCAATGAGAATTCAAGCTTTGCCCAAAATCTAGACCGGAGTTCACTTCTTAGAGTGGCACAGTTTACTCTACAGGACGTAGAGTTCGTCGAAGAAATCGGAGAAGGAGCATTCGGTATAAAAAACACATTAAAAGTTTTTCCACTTTTTTCATGTGCCTTCCTTTATTCATTGAACAGGAAAAGTATACAAAGGTCAACTCACCCAATCGACTGGGGAGAAAATCTTCGTTGCCGTCAAGGCTTTAAAAGAAAATGCTTCACTTAAAACTCAACAGGACTTCCGACGTGAAATCGAATTGATTTCCGATTTGAAACATGACAATATTGTTTGCATTTTGGGTGTTGTTCTAAATAAGGAACCATTTTGCATGCTCTTCGAATACATGTCCCAGGGCGATCTTCATGAGTTCCTTATTGCTAATTCCCCTACCGAGAGCAAATGTTTAAGTCAGTTGGAATTTTTACATATCGCATTGCAAATTAGCGAAGGAATGGAATATTTATCAGGACATCATTATGTCCATAGAGATTTGGCAGCTCGAAATTGTTTAGTTGGAGAAGATCTTACAGTGAAAATATCAGATTTTGGTTTATCACGAGATATTTATAGCTCGGATTACTATCGGTAAGTTCAACTATAGGGAGGAGAATAAGAAGAACAGGTATTATATTACTTTAATTTTAGGGTTCAATCAAAATCATTGTTACCTGTACGATGGATGCCATCAGAATCGATTCTTTATGGAAAATTCACAACAGAAAGTGATGTTTGGTCATTTGGGGTGGTCCTTTGGGAAATTTATAGCTATGGAATGCAGGTTTGTAACCTATTCTACATTTTGCTACAAAACCTACAAAGTACTGAATATTTCGTCTCATTTTCAGCCATATTACGGTCATAGTAATCAAGAAGTTATCAATATGGTCCGATCTCGTCAGCTTCTTGCCTGCCCAGAAGCATGTCCAACAGCTGTTTATTCCCTAATGATTGAATGTTGGCATGAACAATCGGTACGTCGGCCATCATTTTCAGAAATCAGTCATCGATTAAAAGTATGGCACCAAGCACAGAAGAAACTGATATGTCCATCACAAATGACACAGTCCTTCCATTCAAATAATTCAACATTAGCAATGAATTAAGATTTCATACAAACCAAAACGGTTATTTGATCTGTACTTATAAGTCCAACACTCTTAAGCAAAAGTTATAACACATCTCCAAACTGATATTTAATAAAAATAGTACTAAGTTTTTTTTAACAATAAATCGACGAAGAACTTCCATCGAAAAAATAATTGCATTTACCTTAAAAACAATAAAAACAAGTGGTAGAAAGTGTTCAGAGAAAAATCAACTAAATGGAATTGAAAATATTCAACATACCTAGGGGCAAAGTCATGCTTTTATGGTAGTGACGAAGCAAAACCCTTTAAAACTATACAAATCCAAAAATAAAAGCTATGGTTGTTTGGAATATTAAGTTCCCTCATATCTTCCTGTTAAATAATTATTAACTTAAACTCTAAAACAGATAAAATCTGATTCTGCAGAAGTTAAAAACCTTTAATGGTTAACTTAAAAATGACTGACTTACACATGCGTTGACTTGAATATCGATTTTTGTTACAGAGAAATTGTTACTTCATCTCTTTATGCGTTTAAAACGATAAAACGAAACAAGAGTTTTGTTTTTGTAGCTTTTTTGCGCCAGCTAAAGCATAAGCCACTTTGTACTTTTAACAAAACTAGCCTTGGCTTTTTTCGTAATCAAGCTTTTGCTTTTATTTAAACAAAGAATGAAGAAACTTTTTTGAACAGATATAAAAAAATAAGCAAAAATCGTATAAATTAACAATTTTAAATAAAACAAAACAATAATGGAGATGAAGGGACCAAAAATAAAGTTTCCCACGAAAAATTTTCAATTGGCAGGTCCTCATTTAAGACAACTATCAATGAAACCTTATATATTTGTATATTATAGGTAACTTCATCCAGATACTAACAAATAAATAACAGAGTGTGTTCTATTTTAATTTTTAAGATTTTAGTTACTGTAAGATAAAAATTATCATAAGATATTTCTATTTAAGTAAAAATAAACAAACAAATATTTAAAGCATATAACTATAAGAATCAAGTAATACTTTAAAAAATAAGCTTTTTATATTTAAAAAAAATCAAAAACAAACAAAAATATTTTTAAACTTGGTTTTGTAAAATAAAATATTATACCAAATATTTAAAAAAAAGATATATCAAAATAGAATAACCAAATGAATTTATTAATATAATAAAAACACAAAACAAAAATATATCAATAAAAAGTTAAAATCTTTTCAGTAAAAAAATCAAGAACCAAAATTGTAATAAACGATGCAAAAAAACATACCCACAAAATTTATAATTAAGATAATAATTTATACCTATTAACTTATAATCAAGTCCTGCGAAATTAATTTCGTTTCGACTTTTGTTTTAATGTTTTTTTTTGTTTTTTCTTTTAAAAAAGAAGCTGATTGCCTGGGATCAAGGTAAGTTTTAATATGTAAAACAAATATTTTGCAGGAGAACAGTGAATCGAATGGAGCAATTTATTATTTTAAAAATGTTCGAAACCTCTTTCGAACTGCTAATCAAAAGTAACAGAGTAACAGCAAATATATTTGTGTATCTCGACCCGAATCGTGCCTAAGCAATACTTTTTGGCATTCATTTTATCCTTTTTAAACAAAATTTGTTGGTGCAGCTGCCGAAATTTGAATTAATTTAAATGATTCTCGAGATAATTAAAAAATGTTCAATTCCAACTGCTTTAAAAATGTATCAAAACTTTAAGTTGTTATTTGAAAGACACAAATAATCATCTTGAGAAGTATACAATTTTGTCAATATAGAAGGAAGAGTAAATTCAAATGTATGGTTTTGATTCGAAGAGTACATTTTTCTATAAATGCAAGATGTCATAAGATTCATACAAAATAATATAAATTGGTACTCAAGGGCCTTAATTACAGAACAATGATTTGGAAACTATTATTCATTTCTTTTGGGAAATTAAAACACAATTATTAAGAATATTTATGAATTTTGTCCGCCTAGCATGTTTAGTGCAATTGCGTCTATGAATTTAACCAAGTATTAAATTTTTTGTTTTTGTTTTTTGAATATCAAAACTTAAATTTTGAAGATCACCATATTAAGTTATTTGTTTAGCTGCCATTTTTTTTTGGATTCGATTTCTCAATTATTCTCTATCACAAAAGTCAAATGGACGTGTTCGCCCAAAACCATAACGACCAAATCATAAAATGTCATAAAACCCAAAAATTGATCACAAAGCCCAAAAAGTCAAAAAAAACCTATAACGAATTTCGAAACGCCCAAATACTTTTTTAAATAAAAGAACGCGCAAATTGTTAGTTGTCATTTTGCTCAAAAGAATTTAAGAATTTTAAATTTTTAATTTGTGTTTTATGACACAACATAGGTGTTGGCCTTTGTAACATTTTTTGGGTATTACTACGATCAAAAATACTCTATTTGATGATATATAAATCCTTCGTACGTATCACGCTCCAAAAATCCATTTGTTTACATTGTTGTAGTTGTAATGTGGACGAATTCAACGAGAAAAATTGACGTGTTTTCATTTCAATTTCTAAGTTTTTAAGAGAAATTTAATAAAATTAGAGGAGAAATCACACGCATACTTAAATAAGTTTATGAGTCCGATTTCCAGTTTAGCTTGTAGGCAAACCAATATGGCTACCGAGGATTTATATCTTTACTAGAGTGTTTTTGACTTCGATTGTGATTGCTACCGTTTCTTATGTCTTATCACCCAAAGACATATAACCCAAATTATAAAATGACATAAAGCCCATAAAGAGAAACGTCACTAAGAAAAAGCCACAAAGCCTAAATAAAATGGTCAGGTTCAGACAACATAAAGGAATTTATTTGCAGTCAACTGCGTTCTTTGAACGTAAATCTTAACCTAGTCAACTAGGTAGTTTATCAAAACGGCGCACTACAGCGCTAATTGGATCTCAGGCTAGGTTGCCTTGAGATCGCCATTTCTACCTACCAACTAGGTAGTTTTTAAAGTGTCATCCATTTCAAACCTGGAACTTTACTTCACAAACCTCTAACTTCAGTATATCATGCAAAAACTTTCAAAAATATTATTATCTTCAAAACACTCCTCAGGCAATGTATAAGTCCATAACGATTTGCATTTCGTATTGTAATAAAGTAGAGTAATAAAGTTCAGCTTTCAGTTGAATCAACAAACATGATCAGTTGTCATTTTGACATAAGTAGATTTGAGTTGATAGTTAGGGAGATTTTTCTTGAATAATTTTCCAGTCAACTTTCCAACAAAGTTGTCTTAATTAGAAAGCAAGGAAACTTCCCTTTCTTTCAAGTCTTATGTAGCCCTGAATCTGCGCAATGTCATATCACCCAAACCAACTTTGAACGTAGTAACACTCAAACCCTCCCATACACAAATCACTGTTTATAAGCATAAGCAAGCAAACCATTTCGTTTTATTTCATTATGAAAATTGGGTTTGTTTCACTTTCTAAAAGTAAAATAAAGACAAACATATTTGTTATGCTTTCTTGCCGTTCGGAGTTTTTAGGGCATCTGACATTTGTTTAGTTTAATATTTTTTGGGCGATACAATTTCAAACTCAAAATGTCGTACAAATAAAAAAAACAATTTCTCATAATGCCCAATTCGACTGACGTTTGACACCGATTGGATGGATTAACTTAGTATTTATTTATGATCGATTATCGATATGTTCACTGAAATGACTTGTGTGGTATTGGACTAACTATTTTTGCATTGTTATAGTTTAAAATAAATAATCTTTTAGTATCCTCTCTAAAACTACATTATGTATAAAAAATATGATGTATTGAGTAATGACCGGGGTTAAATACCTTAATTTTTTTAATTATATTTTGGACTTGTTGTTGAGGATTTTAAATTAGGACGCGTTCACGAAATGATTTTCTATGCGTGTGTACTGATTTCATTTAAAATGTACCTTATTAATAAATTATATTGTTTAACGGACACACAAAACAGCTTAGTTTTAGTATTTTATTCATTTTTATTAAGTCAAGATTTAAGGCATTAAATTGCTAGCAAAGCCAATTCTGCACCTTAGTGATTTGGAGCTTGAACTAGGAAAAACTTTATCTAAAACTAAGAAAGAAAATTATTTGAGGTTTTGTTTCTTTTTACTACTTTTTCCCAAAGTTGCGTTAATTAATCTTGACAACTGAAAATAATTTTAAACAGAGTGATAGTTATAAATTCATATCTGTTTTCTGGAAGTGTTATAACCTTTTTTTAAAATTGTGAAATTAATAATTCGATTGATTTTCATCTTTGTTTTTGTTGCTTTCGAAGGCCATTTTAAAAATTTTTTAACGGAAAAGCTATAATCCGTTCATTGTGTTACCGTACAAAATTTCATCTTCGTCAACTTTGTGAGAAATCGTACTATGACTTCAAAACACAGTTTACTTATTCTTTTATAAGAGTTGTGTTGATTGAGGGATATTATTTGAAGTGTGTATTTCAATACTGTCAAAAACTAATTAAATTTCAAAAATAGTTTTTGTATGACATTAGGTCAGTAATTTGAGCATTTAAAAGGTTTGAATGTTACAATTTTTAAAACAATAAATCGATTGTGCTACCATCTCATTTTACTTATTGGTTTTTACTAACAAAAATTTGTTGGAAAAGTTTTTCGAACTTGAATCAAATTTCTAAATATGTATGTTCAAAAAGTACCCATTGCTAAAAACTAACCAAAAAGGTATTGATTTGATAGCTTTAAAAAAAAAACTTACCTGTGATGCCCGACGTGATGGACTTGTTGCTTTACTTGTAGCTGCTGTTACATTTCCAGTATTAATACTCTCCGCACTTTCAATAACTTCCATAGTAGCTGTAGCTGGCTTTGGCAAAGCTGGTTCTGGTTCTTTTTGAGTTTCCACAATAACTGGAGTTACAGTAGCCGAAGTAGGTGAAGTAACCAAAACTGTAGGAGCAACATTTTCAATTATTGGTTCCGTTGACAATGGTTGACTTAAAGTTTGAGCTGCGGCAGCTGCTGCTGCTACTTCTTCCAGTTTTGCTTGTTTGATTGCATTACTTTCAACTTTATCGGCAATCTTGCGTTTAAATGCATTCAAACTATTATCTACAAAGTAAAAATATACATTTTCAATAAAAAAAAAAAACTTATGGATAGAATGCAATTGTAACTTACCATCAATTTTTGCTTTATTAAAAGCAAATGGACTATTTGCCAAATTATTCAAAATCTGATTGAAAAGATCTCCAACTTCTCGAGATATTTCTTTATCGTGTTCAAGGAATTTAATTATTGCTGCATTTGTTCTATAGAACATTTCAAGAGCTTCTACGGATAAGGTTGTTGGATTACTGTGGTTGATTTTTATTGGATAAGTTGCATTGTTTTCGTAGAGATAATTTGCAGCCTTGAATTAAAAGTATATCCATACATTAATAAAGATTCATTAATACATGAAAAGGTACCTACTTTTAAGTAATGATTCATATAAATCGAAGGTTGTTCTTTTCGTTTTTCACCAATTTTACCCAGCATATATTGATTCAACCACTTTTCATCGTGAGAGTCATTATCATCGTCGTTTTCGTCTTCCGTTTGATTTTGTAGCATGACATCACCTTTAGTAAAACAGTCATTGGCAATTTTTAAGAAATTCTCTTTACGATCTTCAACAGCCGTGAACCTTAACGAAAACCAAAGTCAAAAATCTATTTGATGTATGCCTTTAAAACTTACTGTTCCAGCGAAAGAGTATCTGATGAATGTTTCAAATCTCTAGAACAAAACGAATGCAATGTATAAGCAAATGATCCATATTCTATCCAGACTAACACTTGTTCATGGTTCAACTTGGTACATTGTTTGAAACATCGAATAGTATCTTCGCACTCGTTCATAAATGCAGGATTTCTTTGAGGAAAAAAAACATAAAAATAAAATTCCAGAAAGCTAAACGCTATTTAAAAGAAAAAACCTACTCAATCGTTAAGAATCCATTTAGTTTAGTTTCGATTTTGCTAGCTTTGGATAAAGCCATTCCAGCCCAAGAATCAAAACGATCTGGATGACAAGCTAAATCCAGTGGGTAATACTTTAAGGTTTTCGAGAAATCCCTACTCTTAAAATAATAATCTGCCAGCAGATAGTAGATACATGATATTCTATATGGCAAGAGAACACAATCATCTGGTAGAGAATCCCTGGAGCCCGATATGAAATCATGAATATTCGAGATCACCGTAGTGGGATCCATTTCCTTTGGAATCAATGGAACAATCTTAAGCAATAACTGTTCCATATCAGCTGAAATCGATTCGAGTTTGTAGGAATTAAATTCTGGTAGATTTTCTGGTCGATAGAGATCAAAGAGTTGAATTGCTCTCTGCCACGTCAGCTCTACTGATGTTGCTTCGTGTTCTTCAATGTGCCTTGATCGAGCTTTTTTCGGTGGATAGCCATAAAGACAGTAAGTTGTCTGTTCCATATATTCCATCACAATATCACGACACGAATCATAGAGAGGGGCTCTTAAATTTGGCGCAATCATTTCGATGGTGTACAAAAGTAATTGTCCACTGTCACGTGTACACCACTGACGCTTGCCGAGGAACTCATGGGCAGTAAAAAGCGTTAAAAATGAATGAGGTAGTAGATCTTCGATTTCTTCAGTATCCATTGTGACATCAAGTGGACGAGTTTTTATAACAATTGGACTATTGTGTTCTTCCCTAAAAGTTTATCAAATTTTTTTTAAAATTATAATTTCAATATTTTTTTTTAAAATAATTATACCTTAATAAAACTTGATGTAATACGACCCATGGACGCTTTATCTCTAATGGGTGTTGGGCATTGTTATTTTTATCAAATGGGGCATCCAATTGATGAGCCAAGAGCTTGATAATATTTTGCACCAAGCGAGGCAAATACTTTTCTAGATGATCCACTTAAAATTTAAAAATAAAAACATTTTATGTTTCAGTTCACGCTCAATTTTTGAAAGAAAAGAACACGTTTAAACAAAACAAATTTAAGATAAAGAGACCCTCAACGTCAAAAATCCCACGTTTAAATAGGTTAACAGCATACGTTTTGTTTTTAGTACACAATTATTCTGTATGCACTCATGCGATCAAATTTGATTGGTTTATCGATTGAGTGATATATTTAACTCTTACTTCATGAAACGACCTAAATAAGTCGAAGGTTCCGCTTATTACAGTTGACCAATCAATGGCGAGAATTAAACAATTTGACAACATCTTCTTTTTAGTACATCGTACAACGAAAATTCGTTGTTTCTCGGATTCGGATGGTGGTTTCTAAGAGCTAAGCAATTCTGTTAAGCAATTGTTATGAAAATCGGATTTAAATAAATAAATTAGGCGGCGCAACAGTTCTCAATGTACGAAGTGACTTACAACTCTCAACTATTCTTGTGTGCGAGTACTGTCAGGGATGGAGGGAGCTACAGTTTTAAGCCATATCCGAACAACTAATTTGGAAAAGCAAAAACTAACCATCATCTCATGGGTATTACAATAATAGCAGCTAATTCCGTGTTTTATTTATTTTGGCTCATATTTAGGGTGCAACTTTATTTTCTACGAAACATTAGAAAATTCTGATGTTTTGTTGTAGATCTAGGCCGTTTAGAACGCGGTTTATCTTCAAGTGTTTTGGTATTTTAGCCTTTTAAAATTTGAATATAATGGGTGATATTTGAAATTATGGTTTCAGCGGCTTATTCAATTTTCGACAAGTTAAACCGCCCTCCAGATCTTTCCCAATCTCGCAAATTTCTCCTTTCTTTTCTTCTGTCTTTTATTTACGTTTTTTTTTGTAGACATCTAATAATAAAGATTTGCTTCGTTCTTTGTATTGCCAATATTCCAACATACTGGAAAGCCTGTTTTTATATAATTATTCAAGCAATGCTCGTCTTTTTAAGACCCACAATTTCTGCTTTTCTCTCTACTCTTGTAGTTTCTTGATAGAGATCTATAATCCCACGAGAGTACGAGCATACATCCTAAAATGGCTGTCTGCAGCACATCGCCCAGCCTCATTCCACTTTGGACTTCAACTCTACTGACAACCTACCTCTGTATAAAACGCTACTTTATACCTTTCGTAGTAACATTTATAATATTCAAGATACTCATCTTCCCAGGACATTAATATGAATTTGTCGCAAATAAGCAAGAAACCCTCTATATCTTTCAACGAGTGTCGTTATAATGTGAGAAAACCAGTTAACTCTTTTGTTACTTAAGGGTCATCCCTTTGAACTAGTTGGAGATTTTAAAAGCCGTTTACGACTTACAAGACAAATTAATTCATTAACTCAAAGCCCATGCAAAAATTAAGTCAATAATCAAGGGTAAACTCAAATTTTTGTCCTACATTACAATTGCTCTTTTTCTATGCGAAACTTTAGAAAAATCTACTTACATATTTCGGATCCTTCATTTAGAATCAAAGCTTCTAGATAAGTAAAAATATAGTTTATGTTTTCTGCCCACTTTCTCTGCCTGTATGTCTCTCCAGTTTCGCCAGTGTATTTTGCAACGGCATATTGCATGCATCTTTCTGCCCAAATAAGACATTCCTAAAAATATCAACAATTAAAAACCCATAAATTAGTTAGACACTTATGAATATATAAGTAAATATAAATCACAAACCTCAAAGTCTCCAGTTTGCCAAATAGACTCCAACAAAACTTCAAATTGTGTTTGAAGATCTTTAACCCAAGCTTCACTATCTTTTACCTCTTTGCTATGGATGAGGCTGTCCTTCAGAATCACAATGAGTTCTTTCCATTGTTTTTGCTCATACAAATCCCTCACTTTATTTAATCCAATTTTTCTAAGAAATGCATTTTTAGTTAAGTGAAATTGATTTAGGATTATGACTTTAACTCACCTCTGTGTTTCAGTTCTTGTAACTTTAACAGTTTCCCGATCAAGATAATTTAATTCTTCTTTCATATTTGGTAATTCCAAAGAAAAATCTTCACTCTGTTCGCTTATTAATTCCTCCAAATGTTGTAGACTTTCAACACATTGACTCAAACGATTCTCATATTTCGCCCAACAATATTCCATGTGTATCAAACGAATAATATTACGTTCGTAGAGATCATCGGAAATGACATAAGCACATCCAGAATTAAAGCTGAGATGTGTGAATAGCTTTTGCCATAGTGCACTTATTTCGCTAATGGTCAAATCAAATTTAAAATAAATACGACTTTAACACAAAAAAAAAGAGGTTATTATTACCTATCTGATTTGATACTCTTCTCGAGGTCCAGTTCCATGAAGAACATGCACATCCGATAAGAAGCATTGAAATTATCATTAGACAATTGATTCCATGTAACCAATTCATAGTGGCTCCTACGTAGAGATATAAGAACTAAGCCTCTAAAAATATGGAGAATATGTTCAACTTACAAATAATATGAGCAAATTTCATGATATGCATCCTTCATCTCATCTCCCATAGATTTGTCCCAATATTTCGAAACGAATTTGAGCCAACGAAAAATGAGGAGAATCAAATCGAATGGTCGGGATTTCATCTTTTCGAGAAATCTAATGAAATCATCTTGAGTTTCACTCTGAAATTCTTCGAAAGATGCCAATTTCTCTGATGATAGCTTCCTGACAGATGGTTGTCGTTCACTTGTTGGACACTTTTCATCATTTTCAACAGATTTAAATGGCCATTCGTCTTCAAAAGTTTCACTACAAAAAATTACAATAAGATTATGCAGTCCATGGAAAAAGAAACTTCAACTTACTCAGTAAATTTGCCAAAAATCCGTTTCAAGAAGCCATTCAAAGTGGTATCGATTTCCGGTCTATCCTGTTGACTCTTCTTTCTCGAGGTATGTCGTCGATTCTTATGCCAACCCCATTGTTCTAGGAAACTCAAATCACTACATCGCCGTCTTGGCTTTGGTTTGCTTGTCTCAGTCTCTTGTTTTGCATTGGTATCCGAGTCCTCAGCATTCGAATCATTTCCTTGCTGAGGAGTTCTCGAACCGATGTTATCAGTGGACGGTGCTATAAATACAGCTGCATCATTCCCCGAACTGGCACTCTCTTCTTGTTGACTATTACTCGCCGGCGATTGATTCGAATTGCTCGATGGTTCATTTGAGTTTTCATTGCTTTCGGCCAACCCAACATCCTGTGGGTTGGGGTCAGTGTCTCGCATAGGTTTCTCATTGTCTTCATCTTTTGGTTGCTCAAGGAAATCATCGACACTCAGAATGAAGAACAGACATTGTTTTGTCTCATGTAAATGATTGTACACTGAAATAATGTACTTTCCAATCGAAAGCCAATCAAGCTGCTTCACACGAAATTGTTCAAGATCTGGTTTGACCATTTTAGTGTCTTTCTCTGGAATGTCTCGAGCTTCGGGAAATACACTTTTCTTTCCCTTACTAGTGCGACCTTTTGGTTTAACAAATGGAGTGCTCCAAATTGTTTGATAGAATTCAATGAGATCAGGAAAATTTTCTGTCATCTCAGTGAGGACATCAAGAGCACGTTCGTATTTGTTGTCTTTTAGATACCACTTAAGAGCCCAACCATATGCACCCATAAAATTCTGATTGAGACACATAACTTGAAGAATTCCATCGGCAGCAGACCAATGGTTTGGATTACGTTTGAGACATTTTTCGAACGCATAATCAGCTATGTCTAGGACGTGTAGACGAAGAGCAAGTTGGCCTAATCGATGCATTGTGTAGACGTCTGTATCGTCAATGTGAATTGCCTTTGTCGAAGAAAGTGTTATTTAATCAATGAAATATTCAGTATAAAAGTAGAATTTGTTGAACAAGATTGTCTACGGCTTTTGGGGTGAATGAAACGAATTATAAGCTTTGAAGAACTTACCTGCATAAAATGATCTAAGGATTTTTGGAATTCCTTTTTTTCCTCATAAATCAGGGCGATATTTTTGTGGCAGTTGTATCGAATGGCAAGTAGTTTTTCGTTATTACTTTCCATGCATACCTAAGGAAAATAAAATTAATAGCTTCTTATTTGGTAGCCTCATTGGACACATTGAAAAGTAAGTCGTCTTTAGCAGACCTAAACAGAAAGGTATTTTTGATGATGTAACAACTCATCCTTTTTTATGGATTCTCTGGGATTGCCAGAGATCAAACCAATACAAACCCTGTCTTATAGCTTTTGTTACACAACCTGACATATAATATAGAATAAGATACCTCATTGAGAACCCGAGTTTCCAACAACTCCAACATTAAAGAAAGAGCTAAATCTGGTTTTCCGGCACCCTTATATTTTAGAGCTCTCATGTATTCAGTTTCGGCAATAGTTTCCTATAAAAACAACACGATTATGAGGGTTTATTTAGACAAGAAGTTCTTCCATCTCATCGGCCTAACATACCTGAGCTTCATCCGTAACGATAGTTTCATCTGGAGCTTCATCTTCACTCTCAGATTCATTGAGGGCAACTATTTTCATCATGTTGAAATAATTTTTCAATTCAATCTTCTTTCAAAAATTATGTGATTGTTGTAGAGAACGGTGGGCCAACCGCGAAAACTTGGAGCACGTTAAATGCCGGAGCCGGGTTTTGTTTTATTCGTGGATGAGATCTTTTTCAACCAAAAAATCATTTTGTTGTGAATGAAATGTTTGGTATGAAAGTCTACAAAATGTAAAGGGTGTAAATAAATATTAAAATTATGTTTAATTATTTAATAATTTACTTATTTCATTGCCAAACAAAATTACCGACGAAGCGACCAACAAAACGAAGCAATTGTCCTTACTCAACCTCAAAAAACAGCTGTTTCTAATTTGACAGAGGAGACGCGACCGTTGTGAATTTAAGGGTATTTGCAAACTTTTCATTTTGTCATGCGTTCTTTTTGTTGTCAATTATTTAAACTTGAACAGATTTTGGTGGTTGGCTGCAAATTTAATTCAATGTCATTTCTCCCATGAGATGGTTAGAAATTAATCACGCAATTTTGTTCTTGAATTACTTTTTGCTAAATAAAAAATATGTATAATGAAAATTTTTAACCTTCTAGAGTATAGCTTTCCATTACTTGTCTTTTGATAAAGTTTATACATGTCAAATTTGACTACAAAAAACATCCTTCCTTCACTTTGTAAAATAAACACGTCAAAAAAACTGGCTGAGTCCATCCCTAGGCATGCAAATTTTGTAACTGACATGATTAAAATCTTTAATAATCTGAACAATTTTACTTTTTGTACTTTTTAATTTTTTAAAAAACTTAACATTTTAATCGAAAAAAATCATTTAAATTCTTTGCTTACTGTATGAAATAAAGTCGGTTTCGTAAATCTTAAGTTCTTGTCATATTTTTAGATTTTATTTGTCAAATTTTTTTGAGTGAATTTCAAGGAATCTTGAACTAACAACCTTTTTATTTCTTTTCCCATAATTTTTGTATAAAATCGAAAATTACGATAAGCTGTGATTAAATTTCAAATCGATGAAATTGAACCTATAAAATGAATGAGATTCGAATTTATTTATACCAATTTTACGATGACACTTTTACTATGTTAGAAATGTCGCATTCTACTTTCCTTAATCCATATTCCATCATTTAGAAATCTGAAAATTTTTCATCAGACACTTGCTTAACAAACAGAACACAACCCTTAGTACTTTTTTATGTTTACACCTTTAAGTAGGGGAAACATTAATCTGAAATCAAACAGTCCTCCTCCAGTAAAACAAATCGCCAGCTGATTTTGACGTAAGTTATTATGTGAGAGTGAGGTTAGGAGCATCGAAAAGTTTTGCGCAATGTTTTTCTTCATTGTGAAAAGAATTTTAAAATAATTAATTTTATTAAATCATAAAGTGAAATTCATCTTTTAAAATGCCTATTTCCGAAATCATCGATGGACTTTCGTCAAATCCCTACTTCGGAGCTGGGTTTGGATTATTTGGTCTGGGGGCCGGAGCCGCAGTACTTCGAAAGGGTCTGCAAGGAGCTTTGATTCTTTTCCGGCGACATATGATGATAACATTGGAAGTACCATGTCGAGATAAATCCTATCAATGGCTGTTACAGTGGATCACTCTAAAAGGTGCTCGCAAAACGCAACATTTGAGTGTTGAGACTTCCTTTGTGCAGAAAGATTCTGGACAAATCTGTACAAATTATGATTTCATACCCAGTATTGGAACTCATTTGATGAGTTATAAGGGAGTTTGGATAAAAGTTGAGAGGACAAGAGAATCCCAAACTTTGGATCTGCATATGGGACTGCCATTTGAAACTGTCACCTTGACTGCATTCGGTAGAGATCGAAATCTTTACTTTAGCATCCTCGAGGAGGCTCGTCAATTGGCACTTAAGGGTAAAGAAGGTAAAACTATTATGTACACTGCCATGGGATCTGAATGGCGACCATTCGGACATCCTAGGAAACGACGTCCTGTAGAGTCGGTGGTGTTGGAGGAGGGAGTGGCTTCTAAAATCATAAAAGATTGCAAGGATTTCATAGCGAATCCCAAGTGGTACACTGACAGAGGAATTCCTTACCGAAGAGGCTATCTATTATATGGACCTCCTGGCTGTGGCAAATCAAGCTTTATAACTGCTTTGGCTGGTGAGCTAGAGTATGGAATTTGTCTACTCAATCTCTCGGAGCGTGGACTCACCGATGATCGGTTGAATCATCTTCTTAACGTTGCACCAGAACAATCTATAATTCTCCTAGAAGATATCGATGCTGCATTTGTTTCGCGAGAAGATGTCACACAGCAAAAGTCCGCCTACGAAGGTCTAAATAGGGTTACATTCAGTGGACTGTTGAATTGCCTCGATGGTGTTGCGTCTACAGAGGCAAGAATTGTATTCATGACAACAAACTATCTGGACAGGCTAGATCCAGCTTTGATTAGACCTGGTCGAGTTGATATGAAAGAATATGTTGGCTATTGCGGTGAATACCAACTTGCGGAAATGTTTAACCGATTTTACAAAAGTGACACAGGCGTAAATGGATCATCTGCAGCTGCTGAGTTTGCAAAGAATGTTTTAGCTGTAGGGAAACCAGTTAGTCCAGCACAGATACAAGGTCATTTTATGCGACACAAGTTGTCCACACCTCAGACCGTGATAGACAGTGTTGCGGACATATGGGACGATCGTGTTCGATAAGATTAAAAGTTAAACAACACAAAAGTGCTTTGAATAACCTTTTTATTTTTATAAGTCCTTATTTTGTTTTTATTTCTTGTTAAATAAAATTATTTTTGTTTTACTTAAATAATTAAAATTTTAGTTAAACATGAGGAAAACAAACTTTGCTCTATTGAAGGATTGATGGATTTTTTTAACAACTGCGCTTAGTATCTTTTTTTAATTGTTGTTGTTTAAACTGTTTATGTGTAGTCAAAGTTTGATCCAGAGATGAATCAGAAAAAATTTAAATTTTCCACTTAATCGTGTATAGTAAGTTTACTTTTAGTATTCGGTATTATTTCGATTTGAAATTCAAATTTTTAATATTGTTTGAAGATATTTGAACCCATTGCATTGTTTTTGAATTTATCAAATTATCAAACTTTTTAGATTGACGATGACCTTGGGTAATACTGTATATTTAAAGCATAAGAAATTACACATTTCAAGACATTTTTTTCAGAATACTGATCAAGATTTAAGGCAACGATTGTTTTGCCCATTAATTATTCAAACAAATACATTTTTAATATTTAAATTTTAGTTACGGGTTATATGCTCTCAGAAATGACATAAAACTGATACAATGGACAAAAGTGAATCCATAACCAGATCAGATGAAAGTAACACTCGCAACAAATTTTTGAAGCTGAAAATCAAATTATACTTTTTCGAAGGTTTTTGATATAATTTTTAAGTTTGAATCTACCTTTAAAATAATTCTATTAAGTAAAGTGGTGTATTTCTAATTCTAATGATTTAAAAATCTATAATCCCAGTTTTGAATAAATTTTTTTTTTTCAAATTTACCAATGTGAAATTTGGCACATTTTCTTGCCCTATGTTTGTCTTTGTATTGACCTATTTGAAAAATATAATAGGAACATTGAAAACCAAGAATGAGCTTAAAAAATTTGATTAAGGAATTGAAGTTCAAAAACAGAATTATTGCTTTTTTTTTAATTAAAATGAATGTGAATCATATAGAAAATAAAAATATTTTAAAGTAAATATTCTAGGAGCTTATAAATGGACAGGTTTAGAGTACCTAAGGGACTTCAAAGTAAAGCAAGTTTCAAGCATCTGATTGGCCAGCTGCCAAAAAATTGCTTTCCAATTAAGGCAACTTTATTGACTGGAAAGTTAGTCAATAAAAATCTCCCTAACTATCAAGGCAACTTATGTCAAAATGACAATTGATCATGTTTTTTTCATTTAATTGAGAGCTGAACTTTATTGTTCTATGGTTTATTTATTTTCTAAACAACTTAATTTAATGCTTTCTGTAAAAAGCTTTCTTGTAAATTAGGAAAAGAAAAAAAGTAATATTTCTTTACAATACAAAATACGAAGTCGTTATGGACTTGTAGTTTGCCTGAGGAGTGTTCTGTAGAAAATAATAATGTTGGTAGTTTTTGTACTATGTACTTGAAGTACAGGCTTGTGAAGTAAAGTTCTGAATTTGAAATTCATGGCACTTGAAAAACTAACTAGTTGCCTTGGTCAAAATTTATAATCAAACAATGAAGTTGACTGCAAATGAAGTCCCTGGTGTTCTCTGAACCTGCCTATTGCCTTTCAATTAAAGCCACTTTATTGGAAAGTAGACAAGTCAATTCTACTTATGTCAAAATGACTGCTAATCATTCTTTTTTATTCAACTTAACTTTGTCACACTGTGATTTATTTATTTTATGCACAATTCTATTTAATGTTTTATGTACAACGGTTAATTGTTAAATTGGAAAAGGAATAAGTACATTTTTTTAATACAAAATACTGGTTGAGATAGAATTGTAACTTGCCTTAGGAGTGCTTTATAGGCAAGGTTGTTTTTTCACGATAAACTAAATGTAAAGGTTAGTGAAGTAAAATTCAGAACACTTAAATAATAACCATTTGTCTTGTTCAAAATGTACGTACAAAGAATGCATTTGACTGCAATTTAAGTCTGTTGTCTGGACCTACCCAATGTACTGCCCAATATTTCAGCTGAAGCGAGCTGCCAGAATTTTGTATGGGAATTTTGTCTGTCGAGTTTTTCTTACAAATTTAATGAGGAAATGGATTTTCTGTTGAACTCAGAAAAGCTGGTTCAAAATTAAATTTGATATTTTTTTCAAAAAAGTAAATAAGTCAAATTAAAATAAAATTCTATAATAACAACAAACATTCTACTTCAGTAGTTTATTCTTAGGCGCGTGTGTGCAAAATTATACTTTTCTGCTAAACGGAAATTAACTAGTTGCATACAAATTTTGCCTGTATTCCTGGGCTCTAAATATTAAGCTATACCAATAACCAATAGTCAGCTTAAGGCTCCAGTTATAGCTATCATTGGTTTTCATTAATGAAAAAAATCATTGGAATTTTTTGACAGGTCGTTTATAGGCATCATTTTTTTTTTTTTTTTTTTTTATAATTAGCAAACACTAAAAGGGTTTTTTATACCTTTAATATGCCAAAGACACAGTGTGAGCATTAGGAAAAGAGGGAAGGGTTGGATAGGAGGTGTCGGTGTACATTGGTTTTAAATTTCTGAACATTGCAATGACAGGGAAAGATAGAGCGTGGCAAGGCGTTCCACATTCACGTAGTACGGCTAAAAAAAGAATCTCTGTACTTCATAGTACGTCCGAAGTTGGGCTCAAGGGTAAACTGATGGGCATTCCTAGAAGCGCGGGTATTACGATTAAATTGTTTAAGGGGAGGAATGCAACTGGCTATTTCACTAGAGCATAGTCCGTTAAAATAACGGTAAAAAAGGGTGAGGCAAGAAACCTTGCGTCGATGTTCGAGTGATGTAAACGAGTTTATGATATTAATGTCACCAATCATTTTAAAAGCTCTTTTTTGAATACTGTCCAAGAGGCTTAAATAAGTTACTGGAGCACCAGCCCAGAGATGAGAGTTATATTCAAGTTTCGGACGTATATAGGTTTTGTAGATTGTAGCCAGATCAGACGGAGAAAAAAATTTCTTGCAACGTCTCAAAAAACCTAGACATCTTGCGGCATTAAAAATATCTGTCATTAAAAAAAAATGTCCTGATTGAAATCCACCGACAAATGTTTACTAACAGAAATCTGTCATTGGAATTGAGTGAAATTAAAACAGAAATCATTGGAACGATTCGTTCCATTGTTGGACATACAAGAATCAGCTCTTCAGGAAAATGAGTTTCCGTCCAGAAAATAAAAAAAAAAAAAACAATTTTTTAGCGTTATTTTCTCAAAACAAAAGTTATTTTTTGACTTCCGATCATCATCATTGAAACCAATCATTAGAATTTTTTAACAGGTCGGTTATAGCTTTCATTAAAAATTTCTATAATTGAAATCATTAAAATTTAATATTTTGTAAAAAAAAGTTAGTTTAAAACACTTGTTTTAATATTTAGAAGATATTTTGTTTTTTTATTAATGTCCAATCTTTTTAGTAATGGTTGAAAACAATATATAAAAAGAAGTAGATGGGAAATTGGAGGATGAGAATGAAGGAGCCATTACTAGACCATTTGCGAATTTAATTGCTTCCAAGATGAATGTAGGTCATTAAAGTCGAAAGATGCAGCCAAGCAAGTGGCATTGGACTTCAAAACAAATAAGACAAAAGTGGAAACCGCTACAAGCTTGAAGCTTTTAAAATTCGTTTTACTTCCGTCCAATATATCCCTTATATTTTCTTGGAAAATAAATGAATATAAGTAAAGACAAATTCTCCAAGAGTAATTCTTGACATGAAAAGTTCTTTCTCAAATTTGCCGTTTGGATTCAGCTTAAAACTGTAGGTCCCTTCCATCCCTGACAACAGTACTCGCACACAGGAATGGTTGAGAGTTGTCAGTCACTAGGCCCTAGTTCTCAAACCAATTTATTTATTTATTTTTATAAGTTTCACAAATACGAACAATATGAAACGGTTCAATGCGAAACGGTTAAAAGGTTTTAAACAAAGTAGTGTGATGGAGACCTTAGTGAGCATAATTATAATTACAAAATAAACGAATCAAACAGTGCTTATAAATTTGAAAGAACTTGACAACTGACACTTCATTAAAAAAGAAACAAAACATCTCCGTATTTTTGCTTGTCTTTCAAATTTGTCAAGTCTGCTGTATAGTGTTTTTGGTAGTAATTCCGTTTAATATTTTGGTTGCGGTTTCTTGGTACCAAGTTAAAGATTATTTTAAAAAGCGTCTCGTTTTTGTACAATCAAACAAAAAAGTAAACATTTTCAACTCAATCTTCTCAAATACGTCATTCTAAATATATATTAATTCTTTTTACAGATGGTGAACTCCAACGACTACTCAATTTGTCCCTTCAACAGTGCACATAAAATTGTTACCTTCAGGCTACCGGCTCATATTCTCAAGTGCCAGAGAAGCTATCAAGGACCTCCATTGGAAGTATGTATCTACAATGCATGCCATTTAGTTAAACCAGGTACAATGCAAGAACACCTAGAAACTTGCCGGGAACGCCACAATTTCCATCACTGTGACTACGAAAGATCCTTCAGGATGTCCAAAAACGAGACTGACGTCAATGCATAATGCATTGCAATCAGTGTACCTCCTACGACAAAATCCTTGTGACTTTTTAGATAGAACTTTTTTACGATAAAAGAAATCGTATTTACAATTAAGACCAATGTTGAATTAAATAAAAAGTAGTGTTTTTCTTTTTTCTATAAAAAAATAAATTGTTTTATTTTTTGTATCATCATTTGGTTAAGTATAGGCATATACATAAATAGACAAGCATTTAAATTAAAAAAAAGAAACTATAATTCTAAACTTCTTCCATGTCCAGATCGGTATCTGTATCCAGCAGTTTTCGACTAGACATCGCGTCCGATTTATATGATGAACCTTGCTGTTGTTGTCTAACAACTTTGCCCTGATTCACCACCGGACTCTGTGAGTACAAGTAAATGGCAAATGAAACAACAGCTATGGCCAGAACTGTGTTTATGTAAATAGGTATTGCGAATAGAAAATAACATAATACTGCTGTGAATAGAATTTCTAAGGCGCTGGCAAAAGTTTTGAGTATTGAATTCAAGTATTTCAGGAAGAAACTCGTCACGATACCAATCGCTGCATTATTGATGATTATTGCCACAACACTCCAACGGAATACCGACTGGATGTTTGTGAATGTAAAAGCATCAAGTAGTTCTCCACGCAAAATCAAAATGCCAGCATTGCATGCGATGGAGTCAAAGTACATAAAAACATTCTGCACGAAGATGTCGACATCGGCACCTTTGTCCTTGAGCAGGTATTCATTGTAGACGCCAGCCAAACAGGAACATATTGTTTGGACTAGAATCCAAACAGCACTTATGCTCAAATCGAAACCGGTTGTATTTTTGTTTGAAAGCTTTGAGCCATCTTCAACATTTGTTGATGTTTGCGTCGAGTTGTTTTGGGGGAAGATGTTGGCACCAGAGTCAGATTGACTTATTGCATTGAAATTGAATTGCTTGAGCATGCATCCCACTGTCAGGAGGATCAGAGAGAGCCATTGTCGTTGTGTGAGGTATTTTTTAAAGATCACCTGAAATTAAATGAAAATAAAAAATATATTTAAATCTTGTGTTCGAGGCAAAAATAAGGAACAGTGATATTAAATATAAATTTTTAACTAAGAGTAAAAAGGATATTATTTTTGAACTTAGTTCTGGGCAATGTAAAATCGTATCGAACTTCGATAGAATTTATTCGTTCATACTGCAATTGACTCTATAATGCTTGTACATAGTTTTCGGGCTTAATTTAAAAAAATTGATCAAGATTTCTACTTATCCAATAATTTCCTGGAATACACAAAAAGATTAGAAAAAAGAAAAAGACTACCATAAGAATTTTACTTCTATCAGGTTTTGCATTCCGTTTAAAATTTCTTTATTTTTTAGAACTTTCACTAAATCTAGCTGCATGGACCTTTTACTTAAATCAGAAAAAATGAGAAACACAGTTTCCTTGAAAAATTTAGCAAAAATCTCCTAAACCAGCTGATACTTGATCTTTAAGGTGCATAATAAAGTTGTTGATTTTCATTTTAAATTAACATATAAAGGACCAACATTGTTTGTATAGTTCTTCATTTAAGTTAATGTCTTTGAACAAAGATTGTTCTCCTCCCTCTGATAATGTCAGGTGTAAAAGTGGATAACATTTCCCCAACATGTCGTTTCGCCATTCGTGAGTGTCAATTACATATCTAGGTTACAGTAACCAGTGAGTAGGCCGGTCACTTTTTTGAGGTTATAATTTTTAATTTTACAGAGTCCGTGAAAACACTTTAAGTTACGTTTTTTTTGGCTTTGAAAATCCTTAATAGCACTAGTTAAAAAATCTTACACTTTACATCCAATTGAAAGGACGACAAGCTACTAACGGACCATTCAATCTTAAAAGCGATTACTTTCAATTGGGCTACGTGAGTGTTGATTTTGTGGTATTAAGTTAATTAAAGACGTTAATTTTCAAAATAATCGTAAACAGAACAAGGTGTGCAAAGTGAGTTTCTCTTCAAATAAAACTTTGAGATATATGTAAATAATGTGACGGCTACATTTTGGATAAAGTAATTTCTTTCGAGATTTCATTTAACGCATTTGACTATGTCCTAAAAAATTACCACTTTTCCTAAGCATCCTTTAGAGCCATCGAGAGAAAAACTACGTTATTTGCTTTTTTCTGCTTATAAGAGGCTGGCATATTTCTACAATTTTTGTATTTAAGACCAAAAGAAAAGGTAATCGTGCAGACCAAAACTCTTAACTTTATCAGGCTACTGATCCTGGAGGGTCTATGCTTAAAAACGATAATCTTCTATCCTCTTCGATTTCGAACTTTTTAAAAGTCTTTAAAGGAGTTTCTGTTTTTCTTATCACTTCAAGCTGAACACTGGTATTTGTCGATTCTTTTACCTGGAGAGTTCTCGAACTGGCAGAACTTTGAACTTCTTGAATTATTTGCATCCACATTTTTGAACAGCTCATAATCTCTATCCGGACATACAATTTTTGAGTTTACATTTATTTGCTGCCTGCAAATTTGGTTTGATGTTTTAGAAAATATAAATAAAACTTGTAAATATTTGCAAAGTCCGTGCGATAATCTGTCAAATGGCATAAAACTTTTATAAAATACAAAAAACAGTTTAACTTTAATGCGTTTCGATGAAAAATTTAATGTGTAGGTTTGTTCAATTAACCGAGCGTATTGCTAGTTCCCTAGAAATACTAAATATGTTTCCTAAAGGTTCATCATTGCGATTTCAACGGAGAAAAAGACTTTATGCTGATGAATGTCCTGAAACCTCATAAGACCCGCAACAAGGATTTAAAGTAGATTGTTTTTTTTTTTTTCAAAATTCCTATAGAAGCCATTCATTCAATTACAGAAAGGTTTAAACGACTTGATACGTATAACATCAATTTTTCATTTTTATGTAACATAAGCGAATGTTTAAAAAATACAAATGTACGTACCTACTTCATGCTTTTATCTGCAGAATTTTAAAGCATTAGCTAGTTTTAAGGATTGAGATGGAGAATAATTGTTTTAAGAGTTAACCGTAATATCCCCGCTTGCTTCACTACAAATCTCAACTTTAGATGTGTGAAATTTAATTTTTAGTTCAAACTTTGAAGATTGTGCTCCGAATTTAGTAATTGCTCTCCAAATCCCTAATACAAACCCGGCCACTGTAGCTTCAGGAGAACGTAGTTTTTCTAAACTTAATATTATTAAAAATTATCTTAGGACAACCATGACTGAAGAGAGATTGGTAGGCTTATCTACAACGTCCATTGAAAAGGAATTATTAAATTCTTTAGACTTTGATGATCTCATTTCTGAATTTGAAAAATGTAAGGCCAGAAAAGTAAGTTTTCAAGTTAAAAAATGTCCCCTCTGCTGATTTCATCGCAGCGTTGTAGTTTATGGTTTAGGCTTACTTGGGATACCTCAATAACAAAAAAAAACACACTGAAAGCGCTTTCTGCTAATCTTGCACAGGGCCCAAGATTGCGTTTGGCCGACCCTGAGTTCAGCACTTAGCATCATATGCCTATGAGGGTTTTTTCTTATTTCTGTCTTAAAAGTGAGAAGTTTTGAATGCATTTATTTTGTCAAAACCGGAGAAGCAGATATCCCCTAAGGTTTTATTAATGGAGGTAATGTTCACCCCGAAATAGGTAAACTCTTTAACTACCTCGAAATAAATGTTATCAATGGTGACATTTTGTCTAAGTCGGTGGATGGATGTTTTTTTTTCGTTGACAGCCTTATTTGAGTCTTATCTTCGTTAATTTCAAGACC
Source organism: Eupeodes corollae (assembly GCF_945859685.1). Lineage (NCBI taxonomy): Eukaryota > Metazoa > Arthropoda > Insecta > Diptera > Syrphidae > Eupeodes > Eupeodes corollae. The sequence goes on from NC_079149.1 coordinate 115,482,877, forward strand.
AACTAGTTTCGAGACATTGATATGTACGTCCTCTCCGTATCCCTTAAGTTATACAGTTACTTATATTATAAATACTGCCTTCAGTATTAACTTTTTGCCAACGTTCTATAAGATCCAGAAACGATATTGAAGAAGCAACATGATAATGATATCTTTTAATTTTATTTTGTTGGATATTTGTTAGTCACACAATCCGTAAGAACTTGAATCTCACGTCCCACCCTTCTACTACTTCAAACTCTATTGTTTATCTTTATCTCCTCAATTAAATTAAATATGGCCTCAAAACTTTTTATTTTCAGTCGAACTTAATGCTGAAACTAATTATCAGACAAAAGGACAGCTTACTTAATTCCAATGTATTCTTTTGAATGATTATGTACCTAAATAACAATAAAATTAATACAAATAATGTTTATTTTAGAACCCACCTGAAATAATATGCCGGTAATGACAACTCTCAATTGTAAAAGTAAATAATAGGTCGTCGGATCGAACGTCGATAAATTGACAAAAGCTAAATTATTATACAGGCAATATAAAAATGCCGGCACAAAGTACAACATCATCACATTGGAATGCTTTTTTATGTCTTTAAATAATGAATCGATTGTATGACTGAAAGATTAAAAATTATTTAAAAAGTTGTCCATCTCCTTGAACAATATTATTAAACAAAACTTACTCTCTACAATATAAGGTAGTTGATATAACTAACTTCAAGACTTCGGTCAATAGCACCACTGTCACGGTATTATAGCTATATGAGTTATTAGACTCTTGAGATGCCGTCACCAATATGCCTTAAAAAATTAAAAAAAAAAGAAAATAAAACAAAACAAGACAATACAAACATTTTGTATCCAAATCTATGCCAAGGTTTTGCTTGATTTTTCGATTTATCAATTTTGTTTATTATCTTCCAACCAACAACTTTCTTACCTTGGCTTATAAACAAAGACATGTAAAATATAAAAATTAAACATGTTAACTTTGTGGGAAATAGTTCTCGCCATATTATTCCGCTCATTTTTGTTTGTATTTTGTTTTTAAAATACAATTTTATGTTAAAAACAAAATAATATATCACTATCAGTTTACTTCCTCTTTCCGGAGTTGTATCAATTTTAAAACACCACCAAAAGTGAAAGACCAATAATTTTCAGTTTGCTTCAAGAATTTGATAAGAATTTTAAGTGTTGTATTTTTGTTGCCATTTCAGAGGGTTTCGAGTGTCGTTTTATCAAAAAGCCTTTCGATATCAGTTTAGTTCTAATTTATATTTTTTTTTGTTTAGGTTTTTATTTTTTGAGATAAAACAAAAAATAAATATATTTTTTTTGATGGTTTACACAAATTGCACTGAGACTACAATTACCGCGACCGCAACAACAGAAGAATATACAAAAGTTGCTATGCGAATGCGAAAGTTGAGTGGTCACTTGGTCAGCAATTGCATCAGCTGTTTAGTTTGACAGTTCTCTAAAAAGTGGTGCCAAGATATAATTCAATTTGTGCATAGGGTGCCTCAAAGCATTCATTGTGCGTTCTTAATTTCATCCAAAGCGAGTTTATTGGTTTCTTTGGTCTGCTATCACACGATGGAACTAGATTCGTGCAACATCTCCGAATTCTGCTTTGTAAACTCATTCTATTCCTTAAATGCTTTTACACTTTTCTTTAAAATTTTATTTTGTAACCAAAAGCCAATGATTAATTCGAGATGATTCCTTCCCCACCAACAAAACCAGAAAGAGAATACCAAAAAAATGAACAAAAATAGAGAGGAACTTCTTTCTGGCAATTTTGAAATAATATTGAAAATAAGTTTCCTGTTTTTGTATGTCAATTGCAATTCGAAATCTTTCTATGATCAAGGATTCCATCTGAACACTTTTAAAATAAAAGGTGTTTTTTAGACGTTTTACTTCAAAGAAGAAATAAAACGCATTAATTCAATGTTTTGATAATGTAAAGACAAGTGGCTACCACGTCTGCAACAATTGGCACTCAATATTCTCTTCTAAGATGTCAAACGTCTTGGGATTATTCGCGTAGAGAAGCGACTTCATATAACCCCACAAAAATTAGTTGTCCTAATAGAGGTCAAACGATTTGGAAACGTTATGTAGGAGTAAGTCAATTCATTATGATATGGCAAATCAAATTGAGCATAAATCAAGTGACATCTGTCAAAAAGTATTACCAGATTGAAAACCCCAAGTTTAAGCAAACACCCGTTATGTGCGAAACTTATAGGTGCGGTTTGAATGTTCTCCACTTCAACACAAAAAATAGTATTTTTTAAAAGGACATAACTTCACACAGTTCTAATCGCACTTTAATCATATGAATGTTTAAGTGAGTACGTTCTCAGAACTGTTATTTTTCCTAAATGAATTCTTTAAATAAAGTTTAAAAATCTTCCGGACTAGAATGATAAATGAAATTTTGTTTGGGCTTAAACGAATCTTAATTGTTAAGTTCATGTACATGTAATTTCACTGTCATTTTTATATAATTTCTCATTTATATTTTTTTTTTGAGATTTTAAAATAAAATAAATGAAAAAGTGGTATCAAAGTACAGTTTCTAAATGTGTCTTGAAAAACATTGTTTTTGGTGTTTGAAAAATATGAAATCGATAGCGATAAAGTGAATTTCGGAACTCCAATTTATATTTAGAATCAATTTGTTCCATAAAAACCGGTAATATCGGATGTAAATTTGTACCCATATCAATTTGTTTACCTTTTACAAAGATCTTTCAGTTGAGTGACATCAAAATACATATCCTTTTGATTTAAACAGCTCGAAGCACGGCCAGCATTTAAACTATAAGATAACTACAAAAACCTTGAATTTAATTCCAAAACATTGATGTTCTTTTCTTTTGTTTATAATATATTTTGTGAATCATTAAAAAAGAAAAACAAGAACTTATATTTCTCATTAATGGTTTGAAATACCTATTTTCATTTTCATTACTTTTTTGTTTGAATTGCAGTATTTGTTAGAAAGAATTCAATGATAGAAAAAAAAGGTTATTATTTATAAATATAAACTGAATTATAAAAAAATAAACATTGATGAGAACATGGATTATTATTTAAATACTATTGTGTCTAACATGGCGCCTAGACATTGGACTATGTTGTTCTGCATTACTTTGTCCACCTTTTCTTCGAGATGCCGTTTAGGATCCTGCTTACCAACATTTTTGATGGCAAGTTGTTCGGGAGTCATCTTTTCTTCATCTTCGAGAGCCTGTAAAAGAAAAATTTGGAATGAATGCTCGCAAAACTAAATGCTTAAGAAGGACATACCTTATTATAGTTCTTGGCCAATTCTAACATCTCAGCTACGGTGTTCTCGTTGATGGAGGAATGCTCATTGTAATCGGCTAAAGTCAAACCATCCATCCATGATTTCTTATGCAGGTTGAGTAACATTTTCTGTTCCAGCTCATGCTTCCTGTAGTTGATGCTGATGGAATAGTAATGACGATTCAGGCCATGGATCAGCGCTTGCACCGAGGGTTTTTGTAAATGTCCCAAATTTGATGTTGTTTGGCGGGGTTCTTGACCCAGAACCAACATATTCGGGTTGATCAGTCGAAAAGCGTCAATGACAACTTTACCCTTCACCGATTGAATGGGATCAACGACCACAGCAACGGCGCGCTCACTCAGAGCCTCGAACGATTGCTGGGTATTGATATCGACACCGGACAACCAGCATCCGAAACCAGGATGGGAATGGTACCAGCCCACGACCATTTCGGGGCGGCCAGTCTGTTTCAGCATGTCCAACATTTTCGCCTGGAAAACTGGATCCACAGCCTCCACAGAGACACCAGTACCAGTTTGTGGCATAGCAAACACATCGATCACCTGGACAGTGTAATCATCAACAAACTCACCCAACATCAGACCCATGACCTCCATGGGGACTCCGGCACGACCGTGTTTGAGCATTTTTAACAAAGCCAGTGACGAAATGTAGACTTGTTCGGCTGTATCTACAACAGGGGCATCTGTTGGTGGTGGGGCTTGGGGCATAGCACCTCCTAAACGAAGTAGGCGATCCATAATTCTGAGGAAATACAATGTTTTTTTTATTGAAAAAGCAATGAGTAAACATCGAAATGTAAATTACCAAAATAGTTTTCTTTGTGTAAATTGGAATAAAAATGAATTTTATACAAAAAGAATTCCGGCGAAAATATTCTTCTTTGACGAGATACAACACAGCACAATTTTATTTGACAGATGGAATGGCTTTTGCTAAAACCTAAAATGTGCAAGTAACAAAGTGGCTAGATTCACGGCGGATGGCTGTGTTCAGTGCGGCAAAATGGAATTTTAAGAGTTTGAACACAATAATGTGCTGGGAGAAACTTACACTTTTCTAACTACATCTCAGGGACAAGAAAATTTTATTTAAGACAAGTATACATTTGACAATTATTTTTAACTAAATAGTGTTGAAAAGAGAGAAAGTCTTTTTTTTCAAAAAGAAAATATATATGGCTCAACTTCCTAACACCACAGCACGAATTTGGATAGTGTTTTTTTCATTTAATAGATATGTTCAAATAAATAATAACTATATCAATTGTAGACCGAAGAAACATTTATTACTATTTTAAATTAATTTTCAAAGTTCACTTTCTTACATACAAGCACACAAAAATGGTTTATTTTGACATTTCTTCCCTGTTTTTTTTGTTCAGTGTTACCATAGTTGTTTTTTTTTTTGGATTTCGTTGATTTTAAAAGTAAAAAAGTAGGGTTAAGTCCGAAAAAGAAATAATTTGTTTCTATGACTTACAGGTGTTTTCTCGCCTTAATGTTTAAAACGTGTTCTATTGACACCCCAACCTAACTGTAAAAAAATCAGAACTAAATTAATGCTGCGGTAATGGAAAGTCACCTCTGTTTTTTTTAATCTATTTTCATTTTTTCAATACCTCCACCATTCTATGACAGAAAATAAATTTGAATATTATTTTTTTCACCTGAAGTTGGTTCAGAAATAAATTTAATATCTTGTTTAGTATTTGTAATATTTTTAAATAGTTACAGCCTCTATTACTTGAAATAGGCTTGTTGTGGTTCAGCATGTTTCACACATAAAGTTGAACCAAAAATTATCAACTTACATTTCTCTATATGACATAAAGTGTCATATTGTATATTTTGCCACTGAAAAACTATTTTCAATTAGCTTGAGAATAGGAAACAAATTAAAAAAAAATATTGAACTTTAATAAGTACTTTTTTCTAATAAAAAATTTTGGAACATTTGTATTTTGACATTTCATTATTTGATCCGACTTTCACTCAATTTCTAAACAAACTTAAACGTTTTTGAATAACATACCTGTCTCTTTCTAACCTTGAAGTAAGAACGAAAAGCAATATGGAATGGTGTAATAAAAAGTATCCAATGTGCATATTATGTTTGTTTACAAAAATCGATTAATGGATTTGATGTGATTTTTGGAAATTTTGTATTGTGGTAGTGATGTCAAAATTGACATTTGATTCCCAATTTTATGTTAAGTTGGTTTTATTCAAAAATGTATGGTAAATGACGTTTTTATAGTAAATCTACGAATAAAGCTGATTTACCGGAGGAAGGAATAAGGAAAAGTGAGACAAACAGTTTTAAAAATAGGAAATTTGAATAAAATTGATAATAGATTCCGAATTGAAGTACCCGTAGCGTGATGGCTACTGCGTTGGACTGTCATGCAAGGGGTCTTGGGTTCCATCCCTGCCTGTGCCACCTTAATAAAAAATAAGGTTTTACGGGTACTGCCTCTTGTGAGGAATTGAAAAATTCTCCAAGAGTAATTCTTGTCATGAAAAGTGCTTTCTCAAAATTAGCCGTTCGGATTTGGCATATAAACTGTAGGTCCCTTCTATCTCTGACAACATTACTCGCACACAGGAACAATTGAGAGTTATAAGTCACTAGGCCCTGGACTGTTGTGCCACCTAATTTATTTAGATACCAAATTGTAAAATCGATTTTTATAATTATATATCTGACAATCATCAAGTTTTCGAAAATTGGTGAATATTTCAAGCTTTGAAACAAGAGGTTCTATATAAACGTCATTTATGCTAAGGTTGACACTTATTTTGCAATTTAGTAAACTCGTGGAACAGAGTTGAAATACATTTTTTAAATGATTCAAAGGCCTGTAAAATTAAGTTTTGTATTTCATCTTAGTAAATGAAATCTCTAGTATTATCAAGGAGCTGTTTTTTGACGTTCGCTGTAGCCTCAAGGTGGCGTTGGTAGTTTTATATGAAAAAGTCAAAAAAATGCAATAGCTTATGCCGCCGCAGCCACACGGACTTTTCTTAATTATTAATTCTGAAATTGATGAATGTTAATATGTACATACTTTCTTGAATGTCCTAAATTGTATTGGTTCCAAAAAAATAAATAATTGATGAGCCAGCTCACTTACATTGATAATGGGAAAGTACCAAGCTGAACTCGAATGCTACATAAATTCAATGTGTACTCAGGTTTTTCTATCTATGTTTTGAATCGTTTTCAATTTTTATCTCTTGTTTTTATTACACACATTTTAATGCATGAAAGCAAAAACAAACTAGAATACTTAACTGATGGTATAGACAGTACGGTTTACGGGACCATCCCGAGACCTATTTCTAGAACAGACCATAATGGGCTATAGGTAGAGGTACATAATTACAAATTACATTAACTTGTCAAACGGAAATTAAAATAATTGCATCAGTACCTACGTGAAAAAGTGTCAGCATCATCAAAGAGCTCTTTTGAATCTCTATGCCTTTACAAGCCGTACCAGCAGCGGTTGTTGCAATGCAGCAATCCAACCAACCAACCAGCTCTATAATAGTGAGTAGTCATAGTGACAGGCAGTAGACCATGAATTTTAACATTTTTATAGCTGTATACAAACCTTTAAATTACCTACCGCACTCGCGACTAGGTACATATAAAGAGTGCAATGACTTTTGGATTAACAATAACTTTTTCGACCCCGTAATGTAGGAACGTCATTAATCCTAAACAATTCCATATACAAATCTCCAAAATGGGACAACAGGTTTTTTGACATATGGAAGTAAGAGCAACAGTGGAATGATGGATATTTTCTTGGAATTTTGCATTGTTCTGATGGAAAAAGTGTGAACATCTAAATTGTGTTAAAAAAATGTAGTCTGCCAAACATGAAATTTTCGGTGAATGTTAAGAATTTCAGATATTTTTTCAGAGTATTCAGAAAAAGTTATAAAATATTTGAACTTAAAAAGAAGCAAATCAAAAACTGACAGGCATATCCTACTTCAACCATTTTAGAGATGTTGATTGTGGAATAAATTAACACCGCCTCTTAACATACTCTACTTAAAATAATGACGATATAACGGTTTCTATAAGAGCCAAGACCCTTTCATTATTACATTTACCCTGCATATATAATACGTAGCTATCTTTAAGTCAAAGTTATAAATATGTATAATCTTCATTTCGTTCTGCAACGAATCACATGCACCGCCCGCCGCCGTAGTTCAACACACGATGCGACTACCACGCCACCGCACCGCCAGATCGCACAATAGAAATCCCTATCTATTTTCCCATCTTTTTCTGCCATTATATTTTTTTAAACTTGGTCTGCATGATATAAATTAAAGCCACAAAGATCGAAATAATCATGACAATAAACTACTGTTGAGCAATTTCGATAGTGTGATGAAGTGATAGTTAACCCAATAAAAAAAGACGTCTCCGGCAATGTGTTGCTTTAGACCAAAAAACAGGGCAAATGTTGCAATTAAAAAAAGAGAGAACCTGTACTGAATATATTGTACTTCATCTGACACAAATGAAGTCAAGTGATGGTAATTTCTTAATATTTTTTTAAAAATAGTAGAAAATATATTATTCCCACATTTAAAACAGGAAATAGATCATCAAAGTTATCTTTAATTTAAATCGAATAAAAGATAACTTAACTGGTAACGCAAGTGAAAGGTTTTGTGACACTTTGGTTAAAAGGATTTAGAAATTTAAATGAAGGAAGATGAATGGGAAAATTAGGAATTGCAAGATGTGAATAAAAATCAAAATAATGATCACAAAAACGTTTTTAACAAAATTAATCGACTGTAATTATGGTGAAAATCGTTTACCTATACAGTACTTAATGTGAACCTGATATAATGGCTTTGCTATTTTTAGTCACGATTGTTTTTATTTGTATTACTTTAAGATATGAGTATAAACTGGTTAAAGCGGCCTTTATGTTACAATCTAATAAAATACTTAGTAGTAAGTATGTATGTGACGGGTTTTTGGAAACTAAAACATCTGGCTTTTCTTTTAATTTTACATTTTGGACACACAATTTATTTGCATTTAAAAAAAAACTATATACAATGCTCATACGCCTAAGTGACCTTTTTGAACAGTAAAAAATTATAAAGGGTTTTCAAATGACAAGTTTCATTTTGAAAACCCCGCTATTTGGTTAGCTGTTTGAAGCTTTCATCTTTTGACATTTAACAAGCAAGCTAAACATGGAACGAACGATATAATAAGACACACTTTAACTAAGCTTTGAAATTCTCTACAAAATGTCACATAAGTAACGATACAATTACAATTGCGTAAGCAAAGTTTCCTGACAGTGTTGTTTAGTTGATTTGACACCTTTTGACATTTAACAAGCAAGCTAAACATGGAACGAACGATATAATAAGACACACTTTAACTAAGCTTTGAAATTCTCTACAAAATGTCACATAAGTAACGATACAATTACAATTGCGTAAGAAAAGTTTCCTGACAGTGTTGTTTAGTTGATTTGACACCACTTAAAAGATAAGGTATATGCCAGTGCACATATTTTCCCTCACATTTTAAGAAAACGTTCAGCTTCAGAACATAAAAAAAACTAGTCTAAAACCATAGTCGTAACCCATGAATTTTAAAGAACAATATCGATTCTTTAATACAATATCTTAATGGAGGAGACATCAAAGTTGCTTGGTTTTAAAATAATGGAATAATGGAAGCAAGGACATATTATTTTTGAAAATAAAAAATGACGCTAAGATGCTTCTTTCAATATTTATAAAATATTAATAACAGCATTTTGTGAAAGTTATTGAATTCAATAACACTCCTTATTCACAAGATATTTAAGTCGAAAACTATTTCTTATCAGTTTTTTATAATTTTTGTAAAATTTTCAATCGGATTTCTTTAAAAAAAATGAACTTAACGTTTACAACATATGATAAAATAAGTTTAATATCAATATCTATTTTTTTCCCAATTTTTAGTAGCATTCTTGAAGGCTTTAGTTTCCTATAAGAAAATGCTGATTTGATTTTTCTAAAAAACTGTGTTTTGTTGACAACAATGTTTTTTATGATTAAAATAATTTTGGAGTCAATACCTTTATTGATTCCCGAGATATTTGAGTAGAAAATCAATTCTTACCAACTTTTATGAATTTTTTTTTGTAAAAAATCTCTGCCTTCAATTTTTCCAAGGTTTAACTACACGTCAAAAACGTAAGGACGTATACGAGGGTACAAATGTAACTACACCTGCAAGGGCAAACATATATCTAAAAGCGATTGATTTAGATTTTAGTAAATTTTAAACTTCGATAAATGTCAAAAATTTTAATACGTCAAATAGGACCGATTACTATAACTTTCTACTTAAGCACATTTACATTGAGTAAAAAACCAAATCAAGAATCGGTCAAAATTTGGCAGAGTAACAGGTCACAAATCCTTAAAACTGTTAGAACTCGAAAAGAAAGCGGAAACGAAAAAATAGTCTCTTAAGTTTTCCGACTTTAAGTTAAAAAGTAAGTAGCTTCTGACCCCTTTGGCCTACATCATCTCTTTTGCCACCCTCTCTTAGAGACGCTGGTGCTGTCTTCTACGAAAAAAATTTGCTGCAGAGTACTTTTGTCCTCTGTTTTTATTATAAATATCCATCAATTTTATGAGCCGTCGTAAAAAATGATTGACTACAATTAAGAAGCGTTCAGGATTTAACAAGGCTAACAAAACGCAAATCTCTTATTTTTTTTAGTTTGACATTTGAGAAAACACGTGTACAATAATAAAGTGCAGACCTTTTTTCTTAAAATTTGTTCAAAGGTAAATTTTATCCTTTTCTTATTTTGATTGCAAACATAACAAAATATGTCTGCAGTTGCAAATTTTGTCAATAACTTATACTCAAACATAACTATAAATGTTATCCCAAAAACGTGATTTATTCAAAATGACCTTATTCTCATGTAATGAAGGAATAAAACAAAAAATATAAAGAAAACAGAATATACATAAATGAATAAATCAAAAAATACAAAACAAAAAAAATCAATTAAAAAATCAAATCCATAAAAGTCTCAGAGCTCAAAACGTCAGACCTATCACACGCTGATTTTCACAGTTTTGCCATCGATACTTTTATATTATATTATTAGTCGCTTTCGCGTTTGCATTCACATCAAAGTCAGAGCAAGAGCACAGAGCAAAGCACTTACCTACCTCTACCACCACACACCACCATACGTTCGGGGCCGCTGCAGTATACGGAAACCCCACAAAACGAAAACCAGCAAAAAGCAAAAGCAATCGGAATGAATCAAAACTAATTACCTCAATATTCTCTTCCAGTGGCTCCTCCAGCTACAGCTCCAGCCCCAGCAAGACTACAGCCAGCGCCATCAGCCATACAATCAACCCGAAGCCAAAGCCATCCATTCATTCAGTTTCAGTCAGATTTCAGTTTTCAGATACTACCTGAAGACTTCGCCGCAGTTCCGTGCTTCAGTTTAGTTTTGTGAAGAATTCGCTTCGGTGCATTTAGTTTGTTGATGAACCTCGTAGTTGTCGTTGGTGAAATACAATTTTTAAAAAAATCCGATATCAGAGTGAAAAGTTTTCGATGAATTCAGGACTTTTGAAATTCAAAAATTTCGTTCGATATATTTTGTATGTTTAATAATAAACCTTAATTAAGTCACAGTTTAATTAAAGTAATTTACTTTTTTATGTTAAATAAAATAAAAAAGAAAACTTAAAAATTATAAAATATTAAACTCATCGATATTTTATGTACCAAGTATCTATGTACATACATCGAGTTGTGATTTAAATCCGATTAAATTTCAATTCTCAGTGCTCAGTGGTTGTAACGGATAAAATAGATATACGCAATCGAAGGGTAATTAAAAATCCATAAATTATAAAGGTTGGTATATATATTGTGTTGCAATGTAATAATCTATAGTATGCAGTATCTATGTATGTTAAGTGAATGTTTCTATACCTTTAGTACCTACATACCTAGTTGTTTTGCAAGTGAAGCCAGATTTAAGATTCTATTTTAAGAATTTAAACTACAACAACAACAAAAAATAGTCTGAGTTTAAAAATAAAACAAAACAGAAAAAACGCATTGTTTGAAATACTTAAACCCTTATTTATGTATATATAGGGATATCAGCACCCTGAGTATTTTTATTTATGTTCCTATAGGTCTTTAGACATATTGATCTTTGTTGTTGCTGTATAAGTCGGTCGCTTTATTTTAAAACACACATTCTTGCTTGAGTTGCTGTTAATTGACAGTTCTCGAGACAAGATAAGGTATTTGAGTCAGCCGCTTTCTAACTATATCCCTAAATATGTATAGATAGTGACTTGTGTGTAAAATATAGTGCCAAGGAGTTTAGATAAATTGTCCTGGAATTGATGGGATCTGTAAATAAATAAAATATATTCCAGATCACAAATTGTTTCTTCAATTGATTGAGTGAGTAGGAATTTTAAAATAAAACAAATAGGTGCCTTCAATTCGAAAATAATATCTACGTTGACGTTAGGACTCTTAACTTAAGAGTAAACAACTATCCAGGATTATTTTTAATGTTTAGAAAAAAATTCTAGACAAAACAAAGTATGTTCATACATCAATGCATCAGTAAGATAAATCAATTCGATTGGGATTTTGTAATTCGAAATTATTCAACAGGTCAGTGTTCAGATTGAACTTGTCGAAATAGTCATTTGTCCCCAAATTGTAGGTTTATAGAAAAAGAACTGTGTGACAAACCTCAAAAAGGCGAAGAATTTGTCCAAATTTTCAAATGTTTACTTCTTTTAACCATTGGAAGTTGTTGTAATTGGTAAGATTCGTCGAGTTTTGACATTTCTCAACGATGACGTTTCAAGATCTTTAGGACCTATAAATTAATGGTTTTTAGTGAGATGTCTAGGTGTGCATGTTTACACGTACCTTTGTCTCTATACGTTCAGAATAAATTTGTTCGTTTGTTTTCCATAGGGATATAGACACATTTTGTTTTGCAGATAATAACATCGTAAAGTACCTAAAAAAATCCGTTTAGTGTTTTTAACACCAAAATCAAAAATGCTATTGGGTTCAATTAAGTTTTATTTTGCTCATTGTCTTATATAATTATTATGAATTTAATAACAAGTTCAACAAAAATATTCGTCATCTCGAATATTGTACGAACAAAAAATTTAAATTCGTTCAGAATAATTTCTTACTTCGAACAATAATACGTTTTTCTACACTGATATTGTAAAGAAGAAAGATTTGTATTTTTGTATGTAACGAATAAACTCAAAAAGTACTGGATCGATTTTAATAACTCCTTTTTCATTAGAAAGCTACATTTTCGCTGAGTAACATAGGCCATATTTAGTACTAGATTACTATAGAAATCTTTAGAAATTCGTATTAAAACCAAACGAAGGTGTACAAAAATCAGCCATGAAATGTTTTTCATCGCATAAGCATACAATTTTTTTTCTAATTTAGTGATTCATGGTCGTTTTTATTAAAAATAAAATAAATCAGGTGACGCAACAGTCCGTGGAGAACCAGTGCCTAGTTATTTACAACTCTCAACCATTCCGGTGTGCGAGTAATTGCAGGAATGGAGGGGACCTACGGCTAGTTTGAGAAAGCAATTTTTCATGACATGAATTACTCTTGGAGAATTTGTAAATTCCTCGCAAGAGGCAGTACCCGTGAATAAAATACAGGCATAGGAAGGGATCGAACCCAACACCTCTCGCATGACAGTCCAACGCACTTGTTTTTTAAATTCATTTTTATTAGTTCATTCTTAAACCTATCTTAAAGCTAGACAAAAATTCATGAAACTAGCCTAATTATCCATAACTTACAACTAACTTAATGGTCCCATACGGACACTCTAAGTTAAACTATAACACTAACAACTAATGCCTTTCGGCCCTAAGATCTATTTACTTCAATTTAAATTGTATTTAGTTGGACAAAACAGTCCAACGCACTAACCATCATACCACGGGTACTATGCTTATAACTTAAATATCTGTACCTATTTATGTCTAACCGTGTAAAGCAGTGTAGGGCCGCTAGTGTGATATAAAACATTAAAAACTTCAAAAAATTGGTGAAAAATGATTTTCAATATCCTAGGAACAAAAAAGGTATTAATTTTAAACTTTTGTTGAGATTTGTTAAAAATTCAATTGGCATTTTTTGATTGCATAAATTAAGGTCCAAAAGTACTATTAGATTCATTTGATCTCTCGAATTTATTGACACAAAACAGCTTAAACTTCAATTGTTGAAGTTCTTTTTCCTATTTTTCTATTACGACTCCCGAAAAAAAATGTTCAAGGAAAGGTACAAAAGATTACAATACATCAGAAATACCCATTATAAGTTATTAAATTCTGTAGGTGGACTTCTCAATGAATTGCATTCAAAATTATAATTAGAACCTTTTGGATCCATTATCGCTTCTTAGATACAAACTTAAACAAACCAACAAACCATCTCCTAAATTATAACGCTTGAAGGAGAAACACATTTCAAAATTCGTCATGTAATAAAATACTTAATGTTAGTGTTTAAAAGGTGTTATTAGTGTTGTAAAAGTTCTCTTAATTAAAAACCATTTATAACTATATAACTTCAGAAGTTCCATTTTAATACAATTATGAAACTCAACTCATTTAATAATAGCTTCCTTCTTGTAGTCTTTTAGATACAACTAAATATATTTCCAATGGTTTTTTAATTACTTTTTAAATCACTCTTGGGAGACATTCAAATTGGTCTGTAAATTTAGTCCAACCTATATAATAAATAAATTATACCTCTATGATAGTACTATTTACCTTCATATACATGGTACATGTTAATTCTATGAGTATTTACTTTGTATTTAGATAGATAGATAGATAAATAATTTTTTTATTTTTTCGATGTTGATACAATTATAATCTTAAGAATACGGCCATGGCTATCTGCTGTCTGCCTTTGTATTTGCTTTCATATGTTTCCGACAACTGAATTGCATTTATGACTGTTAAATGAATTGTTTTCCATTAAGAGGTTTCATTAAGAATACCCTGCTATTTGTTTAGTTGTCAACATTAAATCTGTCATCGTTTGAAATTCGACAAATAAAATTATGCCAACATTAAAAATGAAACGAGGTACTTTTCAATAACACATTAAAATTACTAATAAGTCATAGGTTGTTGCTTTGGCTTAACAGTGTTATATCTCGAAGAAATGATCACTATTGGCAATCCATATCTTGTAATTTAACACCTTTATGCCCAATTTCATTAACAACTATTATAAAACTATTATACATGTAAAATGGATGGTAAACAAGCTTTTAAAATTAAATGCCCATTTTTGGCTCATTAAATTTTAAAAGTGACATGTTTTGTACAATTTGTATTCTTAAATTTGGAGATACAGAATGAATAGGTTTACAAATTCAACATTGTATTATTATTTATAATATCATTTTAGTGATTTTAATTTTTGATTAGGATATTAGATTGGTCATCTTCATCTGACGAAGAAGAACATAATTTAGTTGTTCGCCATTCAAGACACACGTTTACTCAAACGGTTGTTTTTGATTTTGAAGAAGTTTACACTGTTGTATTTTGCGATTCTTGTTATTTATTTCTTAATAGAAAGAAAAAAGATATTTTATTTTAACAGGGTTGTGAAGAGAACTCTATTTTAACAAAAAATATCAATAAACTTTTCCATTTTGAGCTTGGTGAAACTGAACAAATTTAAAGGCCTGTTTAAATTTAAAAAACTTTTAGATAAAAGTGCTTTTAGTGTTTCTTTAAAAGCTTTATTACAATCGGTTCAAGACCTTAAAGATGGAACTATTGAATGTATTGATTATTTATTGAAAAATTCCATAAGAAGCATTTAATGCTTAAACTTTGCGTTGCCTTTTTAACCATTTGCCCAATATCGTTCTTCATTATTAATGCAAACATCCATTGATAACCAACATGAAAAATCTTATTAAAAATCCTATATTTTGTACTTTAAATACTATTAACTTACTTAACTAAACTCACTATACTATTTGAATCATATTCATATATTAATATTTTAAAACAGAACTACTATAAAGGCTATATAGAAATTTTGAAGTGAAAAAAATTAGCAATTGTTGTGAAAAAATAAAAAAATCAAACGCATTCTTAGTTTGTAGTATATTTTTGTTTCTCTATTTTGTAATTTTCACACCAGTTTTTACTGAAGTTTTTGAAAAACTTAAGTCAAAAATACTCAATCCACATTTTTGCAACAATTAAGCAAAAAATCTGTTTTATTTGCAAAATATCAAACAAGAAAAATGCAAAAAAAAACACCCTTTACCTGCTCTAGTAAAATAGATGTAGAAACAAGTTCTCTATTCACGACATACTTACCTATTAATCGATCGTGCTTGATTGATTTTTTGACCATCACAATGTTGTGTAAACTATATGTATATTTGATTCGTCTGAACTAACTGTCTGCGCCTAGTTATCTAGAACTAAATATTCAAAACTGGCCAAACCTGAAGAAGAAGAAGATAGAAAAAATAAATCTATACAATCAATCAACTCGGTGGATGCAGCCATGCGAAAGGTATTCAGGAAACTGAAACCTTGCTCACAGATGCACGAAGAGTCAGCCAGCTCAATGAAATATATCGAACCCCCTCAATCTCATAAAAGTTATACCGGCCAAATTAATTATTTCAAATAAGCCTATTTTTTTCTTTTTAATTAAAATAATTAGTCTCTGACTGAGAGAATTTTGTGGCTTATCAACAAAATGATAAGAACGCTAATTTAAAAAAAAAAGTAAACGTGAGCATAGCGTGAGAGAGTATCTTTCAGTCAGTCATGTATCTATCTACAACACCACAGTGGTGTGAGCTCGGAGTCAACAAAGTTTAAATAGTATAAGAATTGTGTGCTTATTGTTTATAAAGACACACATACTGTCAGTCATACTATATTTCATGTGCTACGACAGCAAATTTTGTTTAAAATAATATATGTATTTACAATTTTCTTTTGTTATAAAGTTTTTTTTTTTTAAGTTGCGTTTAAATTACACGTGTCTCCAGGTAAATTACACTTTACACGCACTTTTTTTTGTTGTTGATGCTGTCATTGAAATTAAAGCAATTAGAAATCACATAACTAAAAACCAATTAAATTTCAATTGTTGTAAGTTAGTAGTTTTTTGTTATAAAAGTGCAATTTAGTGTTGAATTATTTGACTTCAATTATTACCTACCTATTGTTTGTGATATTTAAATGAACATTTTAGATATAAAGATAAAATTAAATTTGAAACCTATCCCCATCAAAATAAACGAATAAGAATGTATTTTATATTAGGTAATGATATGGGAAGAAAGGGTAGGTATAGGGTATACAAATGTGCACTTAAAAATAATAATAAAACGGGTGGATACCAGCTGTGTAATTAAAATAAAACAACAGGAGATTGTGATAATATAAAAATGAGAAAACAAAATAGCGTTTTTTCTTCTAAAGCCTTCATGTTCTGAGTTCTGACGTGGATATTAAGAATATCTTGTTTTTAAAATACATCTTCCCTTTGTCTGAAAAAGTTCAGAACAGCGGGTGGTAAAAAGTAAAAAATAAAAAAAAACATAAATAATAGAAAATAACGGCTGTACCGTAACATTGTAAAATAATTTTTTTTCTAATTACGTAAAATGCTCTGAATAAAGTTTCAACGTTTTGAAGAAACTTAAAGTAGAAATTTAAGACTAGTAAAAAACTTAAACATGTTTAAAGTGTATCGAAATGTTAAAATTGTTAATTAGATGCAGTGCCCTTGAACTAAAAAAATAAACAAAATTAAAGACAAACTATTTAACATACAAGAGCTTTTAATTTTCAAAAATCTCCAATATTGCACCACCTACAATATATTGCAAAAAACAAATGTTACCATTAAAACAGAATTTCTGAGATTTTATTAGAGCCGTACCAATTTAATATCTGCTCCACGATATAAACGTAACCTATTTGAGGAACTTTTTGTTAACTATAATCGCATCGTAATGTAATCGTAGGAAAAACAACATAATTTTTTTTGGGTTCTTATTTATAATTTTACTGCAAAAATGTTGAGTTCCTTTTAAAAGAGCAATTATTTTCAATTTCAATGGGAAGTGAATCAAATTTAAAATTTAAGGTATTTCTCAATTATTATGAATCTTATCTATCAGTTTTATAGATATCGGTTTTAAGAAAAGAATTTTATGTTTCTTAAAAAGTTAACTAAAGGACTCACTTTTTGAAACTGAAATTCAAAGACATCTGTAATTTGTAGGATTGATCCATCTACGATAAACATGTTTCTTCTTCTCAAGCTAAGGAGTTTTTAATATTTTAGGAAAGGGCGGTATGATCAAAAATTTAAGGCAGCCTGGCATTAAATTTGTATTATGATACTGACTTTATTGCAATCATATTGATTTTTAATTGTTTAAGTACAACTATCTCAAAATGTTCATAAAGTCAATTTACTGAAAACCTTAAGAACGCCGATGGAGAACATTAAATTATAACTCTATTATTTTAATCTCTGCTAAAAATTGTCTACATCAATGCTACAAATATTAAGTTGGAGAGATGAATGGAAATTTGTGTAAATTTCTCGTAAGTACGATACAATTGATCGTGTTTACAACATTTTTTTCCACAATAAACAACTTGAACTTCTTAACTAATAATGTCAACAAACAAAATTGTATGAGATAAAAAATGTTGCCGATCAACGTGCTAAGCAAGCTGATAGTAAATTTGTTTTTTATGTTTAATAAAATGCTTCTCTTTATAACAATATCATACTAGAACAAACTTAGTGTGTTACTTTGACTCAATGCTTTTTTACTTATAAGAATTGCACCAAAATCAGCACTATTAGAATCTTCAGATGTTCTGATCATTTTAAGCGTCTTTGGCGCCAGTTATATCGATCATTGATTTTCATAATTGAAAATAAATATTGGAATTTGTTTGAAAGGTCCTGATTTTAATCCACCGAAAAATGTTTACTGACAGAAATCTGTTATTGGAATTGTATGAAATTGGAACACAAATCGGTGGAACGATTCGTTTAACTTTTGCAGATAAAGATATCAGTTGTTCAGAAAAATGAATTTTCGTCTGGAAAATTCAATAATTTTCATTTGTAATCAAAGGGAAACACCGTCAAATATCAATTCAAAAAAGAGGCTGGGATGCGACCCACTCTGATAACTTTCCATTCCGTCTGTCGATTTGTCTTGCTTAAAAGTTTGTAGGTTTTCGTGTTCGGTTAAAAAAGTTATCAGTTGAATTATTCTTAAAAACTTTAAAATTACCAACAATATTTTTTATAAAAATAAATAGTTAAGTTTGAAAATCTAGCTTTGTCAAATAGATTTTTAGTCGAAAAAAACTTTTACCAAATTTAGTAGCTTTTCTTAAATTTTTACACATTGGATGAATGAAATTAATTTGAGAGATATCAAGATCCGACCATCAATTTCTAACAAATTTGCGTACTATTTTTTGTAGATTTTATTTTTGTATGAAAAAAAAGACTGTAGGAT
Organism: Eupeodes corollae; assembly: GCF_945859685.1. NCBI lineage: Eukaryota > Metazoa > Arthropoda > Insecta > Diptera > Syrphidae > Eupeodes > Eupeodes corollae. The sequence continues at coordinate 115,501,913 of NC_079149.1, forward strand.
TTTTATAAAAAAAAATTTCTAAATATTGAAAAAAATATTTTCTGTGTAGTAAAAACATTTTTTAAAAAGCTATTTGAGTCGAAAATAAATTTTTACCAAGTTTTATTCCGGTTTTTTTTTTAGGTTTTTATTTTTTGTAAGAAAATTGTCAATTCGATTTTTATCAAAATTTTTCCGAATTTTGAAAACAATATTTCTTATAAGTGAAAACTAGTTGGAAGTTTAAAAAAGATATTTGAGTCGAAAATCAATTTTTAACAACTTTTGTTCAATTTATTTTAAGTTCTCAATTTTTTGTAAAAAAAACTGTCAAATCGATTTTTCAAAAAAATTTGCTGAATATTGACATCAATATTTTTAAAAGATAAAAGTAGTTTAAAGCCAATATCTTAAAGTTTTGAAAAGACTCTAGGGACCATGAAACGTAGGAAAATGTCAAAATTTTCAATTAGACAAATCGGACCCATTACAATAACTTCCTATGGGAATTTAAAAATGTCCGGATCGATTTTAATGATATTTGTAATTGACCTATAAAGATCGGTAGAAAGTAGTTCCTCCTGAAAAAAGCTTTAACTTAAATAGTCTACAGACATATATATATACATACATATATAAAATCGGAAAATCTATCAGAACTTTTTAACATGCTATAGAAAAATCTAGTGGAGATATTGACTAAAACGATGTTTTGTTGGACTGGACATTATATTATTTAGGAATGCGTTTTTGACCACACCTCACTTTGTAGGGCTTCTAAATCATATCTAAACTATTTCATAGAAGATTAAACAACTAGTTAAAAGTTTAGACTCTTAAAAGACAAAAGGTTGTTTTCATAAATTTTAATTTATTCACCAACAATTTAATTTAAAAAATGCTATAGCACTCTTTTTGCTTTCTATCTCTGAAACGGTTGAGCCTATAAAATTGTAACAAACATTAAAGCACGAATTGTACACAATGCAGTTTACTATCTCTTATTCCGAGGTGAAAACCTTATTTTACTATACCATACATACATGTCAAAAAGTAAGTATTTTTTCAGTAGAGACTCGAGGTAAAACAATATAACTATTACAATTTGAAAAAGTGAGAAGATCTTCCCGAAGTAGTCACTAGTTCATTCGATTACCAAAGGGGCTCACTCACTCGCAAGTTATCAGTGTGGGTCAAAATTCGAATTTCCAATGATATTTCGAGGATAGAAAATTTAAATATATGCATGTACATTTTGTTCCAGAATATTGCAAACATACATAAATTCATATCTATGTACATAGCTAAAAAAAATTGGGTGGCGCAACAGTCCGTTTTAGAACTAGGGCCTAGTGACTTACAACTCTCAACCATTCCTGTGTGTGAGTAATGTTGTCAATAATGGAGGGGACCTACAGTTTTATGTGCCGAATCCGAACGGCTAATTTGAGAAAGCACTTTTTCATGACAAGAACCCAAGACTTGTGGCATGACAGTCCAACGCAGTAACCTTTCATGCCATAACTAAAAATGATAATTTTTGAATGGGCATATTTTTGGCAGTTAATTTATTTTAATAGTGAAACTTTATACTGGTAAGCTAGTTATTTCAAAATCTCAGTTTTGTGTTATCTGTTTTTCCAATATGAATGAACGAATTTTATTAATTGTAGGATGTGAGCCTGCTAGGGTTCAAAGAAATCGCTCATTAAACATTATATTAAGGAAATGCATTCGCCCACACTCTTTACAACATAGTTAAATTTTTAACTGATTACATGTTACTGATTTTTTTAGATAATGTGTTATTGGAGTGATAATTATGTTTAATGTTTTTCTTTACACTATTCAGTTAAGTTTTCCCTTCCTCATCAATTAAACACTTTTTTTTTGAGAAATAAAAATGAAGAATCGCCTTCCTACATGAAATTTAAATGAGGCTATAAGCGTAAGCTCATATTCTTCTAATTATGTTATGTTACGAGTACGAGTAGGTACATGATGTGTTGTATGTTAGACCAATTTATGATAGATTCGTGCGAGGTAAGCATTAAAGCAGCGCAGCAAAACATCATAAAAGAAGCCGCTTCACACGAGTATACTCGTATTACATTCAACAAGAATGAATGTTTGAATTGAAAAAAATAGGTTAAACTTTCCTCATTGCAACATCCGATATAATTCATAGCCTGAAATAATTCACTTTTACACAATTGCATATAATTTAAGAAATAAAGAAAAATAATTTGAGTTTCTCCAATTGTTACAAAAAAAAAACATAACAAAAATATTTCGTCCATAAATAGACAATATCCCTAAAAAAAGACTATAGTAAGTCGAATAAGAAAAATGTATAGGTAGCCTTATTTAGGTACGAGTATATGTTCGATAAATCAAGCTGTTGTCGTGTCTGGGTTCAAGCAGACATAGGAAGATGCATAATTCCATGCTCCATGAGATCAAACATTATTTAAAGCCTGTCCTCATGCTTACGGGGCTTATTCGACCTTGCAATTCAAGTCTCGATCGTCGACCTGAAAAAGTAGCAGCAACGTCTATAACATACAAAACGCCATCTCCCTGCTAGCCAAATCGTGTGAATTGTGTAAGAACAACAACTCTATACGATTGTACTTCAGCATTGCCAGTACACATCATCAGCATCTCGATTCATGGTAAAAAGATACTCAAATAAGAAGATACAATTCCCTGTCGAAAACGAGTATTACGATAGGTTGGTTAGTTCAAGACACGAACGTTAAACCCTAAAGTATGAAGAAGTACGCTTTACTCGTACGCAATGCAATTGCCTGGCAAGATTGAATTTCACAACATAGATTTTTTGACTTATAAGTTGAGCTGAGTTGGAGTGGAGGTGATGCTGGAGACCGGAGATGAAGACCGGAGTTGGAGTTACCCCCAAGGAATGTGGTGTTTCTTTCGGTTTCAGCCAGATTGTTATCTCTCGAATTCAGTGGCACATTATGAGATGGCACTTCCTTTCTGTAGTCGTCGTTTTAAGTGCAGCTACGAGTATAATATATCTGCGTGTAAGAAAATGTATACCTCTTCATATTCATAGCTATGCTTATAATAATGATGTGTTTAGATACTTTTTTGAGATAAATTAATTGAAAATTGTTTGTTTATTATCATTTTTGTGTTTGCTTAAAGCTATTACCTAGTTTTCGTGTGGCTTCTGGTTTTTGTATTTCCTCGGTTTTGGTTATGTGATACTTTCTTTATAATCTTAAATTATTTAATGAAAGATAATTAATTGAATTTGTGTAAATGCGACCTCTTGGTTGAATAACCTCAGTTGTTGAAACTGTTATGAAATTAATAGGTTGCTAATTTTCTTTAAGTTTATATATTCTGAAAGTGTAGCTTGTTCATTTAGAAAACTGTGTTTCTATGACCATTTAGACAGAAAAATAAAACGAATTAAATTCTTCCTTCCTCTAGAAAAAACAACTTTTCTTAAATGTTCCCATGCACTGAAATATAATAATTTTGTGTTACTATTTAAGAGCTTAAACTTGGCGCATTGAAAAGACAGCCAATCTTTCTTGGAACCTTTATTCCCGTTTCCTGATGATGCCATGGTCTATTTTCGATATAATACCGAACATAAGAATTTTGAAGATGGGAAGCATTTTAAGAGAAATTTCATGTATTATTCCGGAAGAATACGCAAATTCGTTTCCAAATCAGATTTTTGATCTTTGATGTCAAAATTTTAATCTTAAAATTGTTGCTAAGCGTGTAATTTTTGTATTCTTTTGGAAGTCTTAATTAAATATGACCTTTAATTGAAAATGAGTATTTCAGTGATTCTAAAATTACAATTTTGTCTCTATAAAATCAAATTAAAATTAGTCCTTCACTTAAAATCAGTTTCATTTGCGAACTTAAGATCAATTTTCTCTTCAGATAAGTTGACTCTAAGCTGAAGTTGTGGGCAGGTTATAAAACATTTAATGGTTCAATGGATCATAACTCTGATCTGTTGTGAAATGTTGGAGGGTTTTTTGGCATTTCTTCATAGTTTGTTTATAACATATTACATATGATTTTTTGGAAAATTCGGCATGTTTTTGTATTTACTTGCCTTTACTTGTGACTTTTATTATTTCCTCTGACATTTTCTAATACATATTTATTTTTATCTTGCACACCCCTCCCTCATTGGAAATATTTATGAAAACGGCAATGTAAGTGTTATTTTTGTCACCTCACAGCATCCGATAGGAATCAACTATTTCGTATGATACTGAACCATGATATCATTATAAAAAGAAGGTTTGACTCGTTTTAAATGATTTTATAACCATATACGTGGAAATTGTTAAAACCAAAAAGTAGCAATACTTTAATTTTTATTATAAATTTTCATGCACATTTTATAATAGCAAGCGTTTAAAAATTACGATCAATTAAGTAAAACTAAAAGTTAGTTTCATATTTAAAGTCAAAAGCCAGGCTATTTACAAGTTTAATATATCATTAGCTCAAAATTAAAGCCTATTAAAGCTCAACAATAAACTGATTTTTTTTTTTTTAATTTTAAAGATGAAATAATAAATTTCAACTTTTATAATAATTTGATATTTAACAACATTCGGAAACGGTCGCTTATGAACTGATAAGTCTTGTTTAGTTGTTGTTTATTAAGACAATCATATAGAAATGATTGCCAAATTTAAGTTTAATTTTCAAATTTTAAATAATTAACTCGACAAATAACTCTTCTTAGCAAAAATAAAATCTCAAATTTAAAAACAGACTTATGTGATAGTTTGGAGCTTATTGTGGACGCTCAAATAAATGAAATGTCAAAATTCGCGATTGACTCCTACTCCTGTCTCTTTAAGAAGCTGTTGACATTGAAATCTTCTAAGACTAGGTACTTTAATTTAACGTGTCATCATTTTATAAGCAGGAGTCAAATAAATCTCGTGTAGGATAGGGTACCTTGGATAGGGGGATTTTTAGATACCTTGTTGAACGGGTTAGATTGCTGTATTGAGATAGCTGTCAAAAAATAAAAACAAACTTTCAGCTGTTCACAAAAAGCAGAGAAACATTTAGGATTCGAAGTCAAAATTGTTGTAAGATAAAATATTTAATAGATAATTCAACTGATTCGTCGGTCGATGATTAATTGATAGGTGCGTTTATGGTAGGTGTTGATGATAACTTTTTCAAGTCAATGTCTATGATAATGCTGTAGCGCTTTTTCATATTTTTAATTTTATTTCTAATTCCTTCTCATCAAAAATTGACCCGTGTTCAAGAACTTTTGCAATTTCTTGAAAAATTGTTCTTCACCTTTCTCTTTCGGCAGTCCTCCAAGAAGAGCAGAATGGATTTATGTTCCCAACCATATAAAAAGGGAATAGAGTGGTTTTTCTTTGCGGTTTTCAATCAATGAAAGAATAACTTACCTTTCCTTTCAGCGACCTTATTTGCTTGTAGCTACACAAGCTGCTCGCCTCCGTCCGCTTTTATACATAAAAACAAAAAAGTTAGATTTATTTATTTCCACAAGATTAATATATATTAACCTGTATTTTGTTCTACCTCTGGAACAGGATGAAGTAAAAAAATAGATCATGATTACCTTCTAAAATTCGGAGTCAAATAGCTTCTTTATCGTCTATTATGTACATCCTCACATTCAACTTCAACTTCAACTAACATTTTGTATCTTTTTGTATACCAATAAATACAAAAAGGTGAAATCAATTTTCAAGTTTCTTGAAATTCAATCAGCTGTTCTGTCAGATACCTACATACCCCAGAAATTCTTGGACACCTTTGGATTCCTTTTTTGACATCTCAGCTGTTTTTGATCAACTGTTATATTACACGTAAAACACTAACAAAAAGGTATCCGGATACCCAATCTGTCTGAGATTGAACGCACCCAATAATGTTTTTTTACGTTAAAATGATATGAAATTACTTAAAAACATTAATGTTAACTTTGACAGATGTCAGAATCCAAATTCATAACTTATAAGTGAAATATACTTATCATTTTGATTTCTTTTTTCACTCGTAGACACTGTCAGTTTGACTTAAATGCTTATCCCCTTCGATAAAAATGTTAACTACGAGCATACATTGAACAAAACTGAATTATTAAAGTTGCATCATATGATTTCGGTACTTTCCCATGGTTTTGTGCAATATGCAATATGTATGTATGTAACTTTTTATCTCCTTACAAAAATTTTATAAGATTCAGTTTAATAGAAGTCGCAATTTTAATGAACCAAAATCAGTTCAAAAAGTTAACATGACCTTCTTTTCTTTAATTAATTTTATTTACATAAATAACAAAAATCACTACTTTTCTTTTGCAATTATTTTTTTTTTGTAAAAACTTCAATCTATTAAAAACGATTGAAACAAAAAAATAAATATTAATCTAAACTCATAAACTGAATTTATTCCTAATCAAATATGCTTATATTATTCCTAGTCTGAATGATTTGCAATTTTGTCTATAAACAGATATACACGCAGTATAATAATTTGCCCAATTATAAATTATACCCCACAAAAACAAAACACGAGATTTCTTTATGATAAATTCAAATAAAAAATGCATTTAATTTTGCATATTATCACGAATTATCTTATACATACATACGTTACCCCATACACCGTACTACACCGGGCGAAGGTGCGGTGGTCGGCGCTCTTTTGTTGATATGATTTCGTTTTTAACTTTCCATTAAAAAAGAGTTTATTGTACGAGGTGCCGCAATCATTAATTTCAAAATCACTCAACTTTGCAAAATCAGCACGAGAAAAATGCAAACAAAAACATGACGAGTACGACGACGTTGAGAAAGTCTAAACAAAGTATCTTTTATCCTATTCATAAAATAAAATACCTATGTACCTCACTTTATAACTATTTATACCATTTTGTGTACCATTTTCATTTTTATAGAACTTGCTTTTGTTTGAAAAAGTTTGATAAGTTAACTAACTTTGAAGTGTGAAAAAGTTCGTTGGAGAAACACAAAAATAAAAAGAATTTAAACTTTCAAGAGTAGAAATCAAGTTCCCGTGATGTGTACTAACTGCTAATTTAATTTAGAGGACAATGAGTTACGATTTATCTCATAATATCTCATGCTGTGGTTGTCACCGCACATGACCTTTTAACGTCCCATAGAAATGTTTTGAATTAGGTATAATTATAAATGCTAAACCTGATGCAATTAAAATTTATTATAAAAAAAAAACCATCAAGATGGATTAACAAAACTTTTACCCTCCGATAATGATTTAGATTTACCTACTTACATATGTATAATAATTTCTCTTCTTTTATTTTTATCTTTGCCGGTCTACTTTCTATGATCCGGTGGATGCTGCACAGATATAGGAGCAATTCACAACCAGATTACTACGAGCAAGACATTGAAATACCTGATACACCTGATATCTGATATACCATACCATTAACTGTAAAATTCAAAATCTATGACGTAAAGTTGAGACTTTGAAGTGCGTGCAAAGAGATGATGACATCATCGCCGTCGCCATCCCCATTACCATTATTAATTGGAAATAAAGTTAACGGTAACCTACTGACCGATAAAACCAACCCCAACCCCATCGGTGAACACCTGCGTTCCCTTCACCATCAGAAGAACGCTGGCGAGGCCACCACGAATTTGTCGACGCCATTAGTTGTCAAAACGGCAACGTCACAACTGACGCCACCGTTATCGCCAGCCAAGTCACAGCAGAATTCAAAAATTCCATATCCTCTATCAATCCTAGCCGGAGAACCAAAGCTCTTCCACAGGAACGGCGGCGGCGGTGGCTGTAGTGGTGGTGGCTCATTGCGATTGCGTGGAACGAAGAGTAATTTACAAATTCCATCACGTTCACGCGGTCGTGGAATCATGGAACACATTGCTACCCCAATTGTAGAGGGCTGCGGACGATTGTATAATGGAACAGCACTTGCAGATGGTGTTAACCATACTGGCATCACCCACACCGGTTTCAGTTTCCGCAGGAAGGTTCATTCGACGCGTTCACCATCACCGGTCACTATAATCGAGCCAGGAAGCAAGTCAATTGCTAAAGCTAGTGAAAAAGTGGATCAAAACAGTTGCACTTCCTCATCATCATCATCAACATCATCGTCATTATCATTATCTGGGGATGTAAATGTGAAAAAGGACGAAATTGTTAATAATTTCAAAGGAAAACTTAATAAAAATAGTGGAAATATGGAGCAAACAACAAATGGGGTTGGTTGTAGCAATGGCAGCGACGAAACAGGAAATGGATATTCACCATCATCGGTAGACCCGGAAGAAAAAACATTAGATGACATTACAATAGCTAAAAAACGGGATCTTAACAAGATGGTGAGTGAGCTTTGTTTACATATTTATTTTATTTATAAACATAAATTATCATAACTAAAAGTGTTTTTTATTTGTTCTCGCATGTGTGTGGTCTTAAGTTAAGAAGAAGAAGAGGAAGAAGGATTTTGTCATTCAAGTCCTTTTGTTGTCCTTGCCAAGTTGGCTTGGCACAAGTGCAATTTTTGTATGGTTACACCACCAAATGATTTCTTCCATGGATATATAGCAGAGTCCTATTGATTTTTTCAACTGGATTGTGCATTTTTTGTGTGTGTGTTGACTAACAGTAGAAGCTAAAAGTACTGAACAAACATTTTTAAATTTCCAGGCATTTTAAGGGAGAAAAGGATGAAAAATAATCACTTAGAAAATAAATTCCCCGTTTTTTTAACATCTTATCAATTCTTAATAATTTTAGTGACACTCAATTTCTTAACTTGCAAAAGTAACCTCTTATTAAGGGAGCGAATTTCCGTACATTTCGGTATCAAACACATATCTGTCAGTTAATTTTTTTGGGTGGTGTTCACACTTTTTTGCATTTGTTGATAAATTTTGACGTTTCGTCATATTGACTCGATGCCACTTGTAGTAAAAAAGTTGTGGGGAGGGTTATGCAGACATCTTTAATTAAAAAAAAAGTTTGGAGTGATTAAAAATTATGAAACGTTAAAATAAGTCGACTTTAATACTTTCTTGCTAATGTTTCTGATTTCCTTTAAAATCTTAATTAAGGCAACTTTAAGGTTCTCAGTAATAAGAGAGAGAAGGAAAATGAGACAACGAAATAATTGGAGATTTAAGGTTTTGTTTGATTTCTTTTTCACCACTCTTTCAGTATGAAACAAAATATCTTTAAATATTTGATGTTATTTCCCACCTACAAACTAAAATTGCTGAGAACTCAGTTTTTTCAGTTAAAAGATGACTTAACAAAATAGTCAAATTACGAAATTAACGTGTTTTTTTAAGAGGATGAGTTTACTTATTACAATTGAAAGCTTTTTTAGCACTGAAGATAATTGTAATTACTTTAACGAAAAGTGACAGCTAGGATTTTAGAATGGATAAGAACATTAAATTTTTGTTCTTCTTTTATGAACTGCCAAAAAAAGAAAGAGAAAACAAGAGGAAAAGTTAGGATTACATGACGAAGTTCTATATGTACATATATTTGACTCTATCTTCTCAGTTCTTCTATTCAACATTATAATGAAATAAGGAAAGCGAACACAAAAACAAAATTGTGGTGTCTAAAGGTCAGATCTGTAAAGTAATTTGTATGTCTAAAATATATGTATTAAAAACAAAGAAGCAACCGTTTTCGCTTTGTTTGCTTTTGAGTTTAAAATGATAAGCAACAGTTTGCTATCTGATTTGCCTTCTTAGTGCATTTAGAATGCAACAAATTTGTAATAGGTACTAAAAGAACATTAGCACTTTAAACACAACAACTTATGTAATTATTTCGTCTAGAAAATTCGTGAAAGAAATGTAGAAGAAATGTCAAAATTGACATTTGAATTCCTCCACAGCGTACCTATGGGATTTTGTAATCGGTGTGAATATTTTTGAAACTAGTAGACTTGATACCAATATCGTAACCTTCTGCTTGTTTAACATTTATTGTTTACCACTTATTTGTTTTTATTTTCTAAATCGTGACGTTTACTTTAAATAACTTTTTTCGGTTAATTAGAACTTTTGTTTTTCTGTTTCCTGGAAGTTCATGTGTGTTGGTAAGATTTTCTACAGAAGATGAAAGTAAGACCTGGTTCACACTTGTAGTTTTTAAAACGTAGTCATTTTTCCATCTATTGAAGTTTTTGCTTTTTCTAAGACCAAATCTTAATTATTTCCTTTTTTCCTTATTTTAAGAGATAATTATTTATAGAACGAAGACGAAATGAGCCGTTTTTAACCACTCAATTCCGTAACATATCATAACTTTGTTTATTTAAGCTAATTTTTTCATGATATCAAGTCAAATCTTTAAATATATCAACAAAAATATGTTATAAAAGTTCTGGGGGTTGATTTTTTTTAGCGCAAATGTTCATATCATTTGCCTTGAAACAACTCTCATATTTCACTCTTTTAAAACGCTTGAGGAATACACTGGATTTTGGAACGTTTCCTTTGCACTCTCAAACTTTGATGTGTTGTTTTTGTGTACAATCGTTTGACTTATTCTTTCTAAATTAAGGTAAAGGAAGCTTACAGAATTTGGCACAGAGGGGTGGCAGTTCAACGAATGAATTATTATTTATTGTAAATACAGAATCTGTGTGATGTGCACCACACATAGTGTTGCAGAACTTTGAACAAAGTTTTCAGTTTTCTGCAACGAGTCTTGGTAACGGGTCTTAAAGACGCGATGTTCTTCTAGAGTTTCGTGTTTTATTTGTTCGGATGTTATTTAATAGCGGATACGGAAAACGTTTCTTTCTCAACTCACTACACGAAAACAGTGCATTTCAGGATGGACTTGAGGAATGCAATAATTGTTGTTCTGCAGTATTTTATCTAATCAATGGTAGGTTTAAATTGTTCTTGTTGTTGTGTTTTGTGTGAAGTTTTTAAACAATCGATTCAACATACAACAAAGTACATGTTTGTGGTTTCAGTGACTCGTTGTTTTCTCCAATTAATTCAGTTTTGACCTACTCTAGTTGGACATCACCTTTATACAAAGAAGTACTTACTTCGACTTAAGTGAGTGATTGCGACTACATATTATCTACATATACTTCGTTCTTCTACTAAAGGTGGAATTCGTTAAAAAGTGTACTTATTTTATTTATTTTGACTTGAAAAGAAAATCGAAGTTGAAGGTGTGTATTGTTGTGTGTTGTCATGCAAACAAGCAATTTTATTGTTGTGTAAGGACTGCGGAAGAAATTATTATGCCTACATAAGTTCGTGTTAACGTTGGTTGATTCCTTGGCTATAGGTTAGAGTTCATTGTCCTGATGGTGTTTTGACTTTTATGTGGCTATAAGAAGCCAGATATTAAATACTCGTGCTGTGGAAATCAATGCGTGATATATTAAAATTTAATGTGTTAGAAAGTTAATTTGAATTTGTAATTTTAAAAGAAGTCAAATGTTATATTTTCTTAAAAATCATTTTGCTAATGCGGTATAAATGGAAACACTTAAGAGAACATTAAGTTTTAATTATATAATGAGGTAAATGACAGCAAAAGATAAAAACGATTTTATGAAGAATATTTCATGGTTGATTCCTAGAAGCCAAATATAAATATTTAAAAATGCAAATTACCTATTTTCAATTTTAAATAATCGTTGTGACTTAGAGTGACTGCTAACCCCAAATTATGTTTTTCATTATATATTAATTCGATAATTATTTTTAAGCTTATTAAAATCCGTTCAATCTTATCAATAATTCTTTTAAATTAGAATTATTCAAAAGTAACTTTCACTTGTTTTGTGTTCTTAAAATATTGTTAACACTTTTTATTTTGAGTTGTTCATGAACCGATATGAATAGAAATAATATGATTAACCTATTTTTTTTATTTCTTAAACTATTATTAAAATCATTCAATAAAAAAAGAAAACATTTATTAAATACTTTAATCCTTCAAAATGATCAAGGTAGTTAAAACTAACTTGAAAACGATCAACATTTAAAGTTAAGCGCAGTTCACAAAAACAGCTTCTGATCCTTAAGTATTTAATACATTTTGTTAATTAAATTTATTTTGCTAATAAAAATAAACCCAAATTCACCCATCTCTAATACCCCGCAACCATTTTTAATTTAAGGAATTTCGCTGTGGTTTATGACAACCTGTCATAAACAGAACAAAAATATTAAAATAAGTTACCCATAATTGCTCAATAGGTCAAGTATTGATTTTGTATATCTACATAGAAGAATAGAAGTTTAAACAAACCACGTTTGCCATATATTCATTCATTTGTGATTTCAAGATAGTGGCGCTGGTTATTGACACCTGTCAAACTAAGTTGTCAGTTTAAGTGCCATATAATATTAGTTGAATGTTAGCTATTTACAATATTGATACACTTAACAATCCAACAATGCTTTAAAATTATTAAAAAATATTACAAAAGTGGTAATTGACACTTTTCGGGCACTACGTGGTGAGTCTTGCTTATGATCCGAATTTACCTATAGAACGTGTTGCACACATTTTCTTGGCCGATGTTTATAGATCATGACTTGAACGAACCGTGGTTTCATCCTTATAGAGCTTTAATAAGGGTTCATATAGTTTTCAGCACGTGATGGTAAGTGCGTTACTGTCCTGACAGAGTTTGTGAATTCAATTTCTGTCTGTACTACGTAAAGTTTTTATTTCGAGGTATTGACAGCTCCTCCAAGAGTAATTCTTGTCATGAAAAGTGCTTTCTCAAAATATACGTTCGGGTTCGTAATAAAAATTGTAGCTCTCTTCCACGGGTTTTTGATGTTGCACACCTGCAGCGATGCAAAAAACAATCTGATTTCCAAAATTAGCTCATATGTGATTTTTCAATAAGCGGTTTCATTTTGTTTATGTGTATTGTCTATATCATTTCGTTTTTAGTAACGAAATAGTTTTTACTTGTCAAATATAAAACAGCTTCAAAAGTGACACCTATCCATATACAAGGCTATTCAAAATAAAACCATCTCATTGAAAATCCTTTATTTTTTTGTTTTGTATCGCGGCTTCTTTTTATGTCTGGTTTTAAGTTTATTTACACTTCACCTCTACCCATTAAACTTATTTAAAAGTAGGGAATAGTGTCATAAGAAGCAGAAGGTATAAATATTCGATAAAGTCAAATTCTAATCGAAGCAGACCGCATACCGTATTCATTATTATGTATACAAGCAAAAAAGGGGTTAAGATGCTCTTATTACTTTCTTGCATGTAACATGTGTCAGCTTTTAAGAGAGTCCTTTTGTTTTTCGTGTGTCGTTAGGTTTTGTTTTTACATCGAAGACAACCTTCGAGTAATATTTTCCATTAATTAAAAAAATATATATTCTGAAGAAAACAAAAATAAAAAATAACATAAAACACCGAGAGTGACACCAATATGTACCTGAGTTTGTTTTTTCCTTTTAATTTTGTCAAACCATTTGGTATGCAAATGTGTCTAAGAAATTGATTTTTACCTTTTTTAGTCTTTCTTTTTTTTTAATTTGAGTGTTTCGTGCAAAATATTTACTTTTTAAATTTAATCTGCATTATTTTTATGTTTTATTTGTTTAGATTAAAAAAAAAGAAATATTATGGAAAACAAAAACAAATATAAAACTCGAAAGAAATTTGTCTTCGTCGTTAAATAGCCATACAAAGATTAAATAGACGCGTTAGTTACATGGCTGGACTTAATAAGATAGAGTATACTCATACTCAATCGGAAGAACGCCAATTATTTTTGTTTTCATAAATAGCAGGAATTTTAATACGACAATGATCCGGAGAAACCATTTTATTTGTGTGGAATTAAAGAAAATATTATTTTGTCATTTAATTTAATTTACTTAAGTCTTGCCTTGAACATTTTCGAAAACTTTTAATCGCATCACTCGCTTTAAATTGCTTAAGATGTCTGAAAGTGACCTCTTAAATCTTTTTGGGCTTGAATTGTGTTGAGCTAATGTCCATCAGTCATCACATAACTCTAACACTCTTCCAGGCAGAATTAACATCAAAATATGAAATGTTGTTAAAAAAAAGAATCAAGTTCTCTAGAACTCCTGGTCTACTTAAATTGTATGTGAAGTCTAATCTCAAAGGCTTATTTTAGAAATAACTTTTGTGACGCAAAAAATGTTCTACAACTTTTCGCGTAAAAGTTATACTTTGAGATCGAAACCTAGATCTTTGGCATACGCTTTAGAACGGAAAAGATTTCATACTTTTTTAGTAGAAGGTAAAAAATGAGTAACGAAGGGATATTTACCTTCTACAAAATCCAGCCGATATATCATATCCCCTTGTTTCTATCCAGGCACGGCCACGCCTACCATCCTTATTTTGCAGAGGAATAAATTAACTTACTTACTTACTTAATAAATAATAAATAAATTAACTGTCACACTCAATTTGCTTATTGAGGAACTACCAAGTACATTCATACATTTACTTCATAAAATTAATAAATTATAAAATCACACGAACAAATATTTCATAGTACAAAATAAGTTCACCATGGCGTATACGTACTTTTATTATTATAAATAACTTTCCAATAAGAGGTTTCATTTTGAATTGCCCACAATTTGGACAGCTGTAACTTTTGAAGCTCTCATATTTTGACTTTTGACAAGTAAATGGTACGCCATTACTAAAAATGTCATGTTCCAACAACTGCAAAATGATGAAAAATGTATTTGAGTTTCCAGCTTACCGTCTATCATTCTGAGGTCTTTCCGCCTTATTGTACTCGATTATACGTCAGACCCAAGAATTTCGCTAGCTTAAAACCTATGCATTTCTTCAACACTGGAAAGGATTCTTTTTTTGTTTAAATACTTTTTTCAATGCCCAATATTCTCAATAGAGCCTTAAATATAGCAGCTTTCATTTTAGAATATTAAATTAATATCTTCTGGTATAGTCACTTAACTTCATATGTAGTTTTTAGTCGTTAATAAATGAAAAACTTTGGTAAATTAAAAAGTAGAACAAAAACTTAGTATAAAGTTAACTTCAAGCAGCTATACATGATATTGCAGTTGAAGTTTAAAACTTAAACTTTTCGTAGCATTAAAGTCGAAAATGAGTCACCATCACGACACGGCTCTGAAAACAGTAAAATAAAAAAAATAATACCAAAACTAACCCAAGAACTGGCAATCTACAAATTGTCTGTTTTCATTTGGAATTTCTTCACTTTCAAGTCACCACCGTTTATACTTAGAGAGCATTGTACAAGTATAAAAAAATGACCTATTTTGTAACTCATGTTATAGTTGGTATATATTATATATATTGTATTAAGAACTGTGCATTTGGCTAAATGCCAAGTTTATTCAAATGACAATGATGAGGAAATATCCCTCTCTACCTGAGTCGATGACAAAATCTTGTGGAAATTCTTCCTGAAAAGGAAATAAATGAACAAAAAATATAAATTTTTATATTTTCTATGCGAATCTAGAATTTTAGCCATGAAATATTTTATTTCCTATTTTTGTTTTGTCACTTTTGTTTTAATTTCTTAAGTCAACCTATAAAAAGGTATGACTATGACTTTGGGTACCGTTATTTTTTTTTTTTTGGAATCGTGCCTAGCCCTAAATGGTTCTAAATGCCTTAATGAAGATTTTAAAACAACAGCCTAGAAAATAATTAGTTCGATGTTATTTTTCTTTTTCCTTTTGGGGGTATATGGTCTAGAATCTTGATTCCAGCCAGCCAGCCAGCCAGCCAGAGTCAGAGTCAGAGCGCCAGCAACAAGATTTATGATTTGTTTGTGAGCTGTTTATTAAAACGGATGAATGGGCTTTTGTTTGCATATCATCATCACCATCATTGTGCAGTCAAGAGCCTTCAGGCTTCTTTTAACCATATTTCAATGTAACTGTAAATTTATGAGAATTTTCTTTTCTGCATTTTTGTTTTGCACTATGCCCATAGTGGAAATAGAGCTTTAAACAAAAAGTAGCTTTGCTTCGTTCTTAAGAAAGGAACAATGGTGGTATACAATTGAATGATATTTTACATAGAATTTCTTAACAAATTAAAGTAAAATATGATGCAGAATTTGAAGGTGGTTGCATTTAATTGTTATTGTTATTTCGTACATCAAAGAATTAATAAAGGTGGATAGAAGTGACATTCAAAAAATAATAACAAGTAGTTTTCTGATTGATACATTAATTATAGTAAATTATACCTTGATTCCGAAGAAGTTATTTAGATTTTTGTATTAGTTTAAATGTTGTCTATTAGAAAAATGTAATAAATTTGGTAGCCCTTAATTTGGAGATTTTTACTCTCTTAAGTAATAGATCCTTTCATACCTGTTGTTGTGTGAAGAGTTCTTCGATAAGGTTAGATTTATGTTAGAATAGAATAGAGTAGGACTTGAGTTTTTTCAACATTATTTAGTGCTACGGAACAAAAAGGTTCACCGATAGTATTGTTGTACATATTCGAATTAAAGGGGATTACGTAATATAACAACATCATTTGATAACTTTTCGGACAGAGTTCAAATACTGCTTGATGGGATATATCTGTGATTTTTGAACTCTGCAAGATAAATCTCAATAGTGTTTATATGCCAGATGTTTGCAGCCTTTAACACACATCCACACTTTGTCATGCATAACTTCATAACGCTGGAAATGCAAAATCACGAATGAGGGTCTCACTAATATCATTTTAGAAGAATTAGGGACTCGGTGCCACGTCACCATTCCAGGTTCTTTCAAAATAAGTATGGGCTAATATTGTATGATATTAGGTGTGTTATCAATTTTATTATTTTCCTTAAATTTAAGTGGACTACAACTTACCTTCCTTTTTAGACCACTTGATATTTCAAAAGCATTTGATAGGGTTTAGCATCAGGCTCTTCTAATCGAAAATGCGAGCCTTAGGTTTGCATGAATCCCTCCTTCATTGGATTAGTAATTACCTTTCGAATCGTTCAATACAAGTTATATTGAATATATTCAAGTCTGAAAACCACAAAATAAGTGCTGGTGTGCCCCATGGCTCTATTTCATCTCCAACACTCTTTCTTATTTTTATTAATAATCTCCTATCTGCAACTTCTATTTCAATACATTGTTTCGCTGACGATAGTACTCTTAGCTTTTCATATTATCATATTCGTTTTCAGATTCACATCCATCTTCTTCGGATGTGGAACTGCAACGACAAAATATGATAAGCTCATTAAATTCCAACCTAAACAGAATTGTACCACGTTGAATTTAATGCTTCGAAAGCCCAATGATGTCTTGTATCGTTAAAGCGAGTTATACCCCCTTTGCCATTATCCTTATATGGCAGTTGCATCAAGGAGACTAGGAGACTGAACATCTCGATATTCTCGGTATGTGCATTAAATTAATATACCCAACTTCGGTCGTACTGTCAAGTACAGAGATTCGTTCTTTAGTCGTACTATGAGAATATGGAATGTTTTACCACACTCTGTCTTTACCAGCCATTGTAATATTCAGGAATTCAAAACCAATGTGCACCAACACCTCCTTTTAACCCCTCTCTCACTTTCCTAGTGCTCACACTGTGTCTACATAATAAGGGTAGTATTATGCCCTTGAGTGTGCGCTTATTATATAAAAAAAACGTTATTAGTTCATATGCACATAGTCCAAAATAAAATATTTATTAATAATAACAATATATTATAAACAAGCCTTTTAAAAATCACAATCACAGTTTTTTAAAATTTGGTAAAAAGATGAAGTTGGAAAGTAACTTTTATTCCTAATACTTTTTTCCAAAAAAACACTAAAATTAGGCTGATGTGAGGAGACTCTTTGGACTATGCGTACATAAGTACACTAATGGGCTAAAATAGGTGGTTTAAAAAAATAAAGTATTTTATATGTCGTAAACTTAATTTTTTAAACACAAATTTAGAACGAGGCAATATATTCAGTTTTTGAACAATCATTAATTTCGAACATGGAACTTAACCTTCAATCATGAGAACAGAAAATACCAACACATTATTATGTATACCTAGCAAAACAAAAGTTTCCTTACATTATACAAATTCATTATGAGTAGTGTGTTGTATGGAAATGCAGTTTTACATATTTTTCTTTTTTTTACGAAACTGTAAATAAAGATTTTAGCTTTTTATTGAATGTAAAAAAAATAATTAGATAATTATTTTATTTATTTTCCTCTTCGGATGTGGAACTGCAACGGCAAAATATGATTAGCTCATTAAATTCCGACCTACACAGCATTGTACAATGGGGAATAAAAAATCGTGTGGAATTTAATGCTTCGAAAACGCAATGCTGTCTTGCTTCGTTAAAGCGAGATAAACCGTCTTTGCCACTATCTATGAGTGGCACTTGCATCAACGAAACAGAAAATCTTGACATCCTCGGAATGTGCATCAGCAACCACCTTTTGTGGAGCGATCACATACGCGATGTTGCCAAAAATGCCGCAAGATGTCTAGGTTTTCTGAGACGTTGCAAGAAATTTTTTTCTCCGTCTGATCTGGCTACAATCTACAAAACCTATATACGTCCGAAACTTGAATATAACTCTCATCTCTGGGCTGGTGCTCCAGTAACTTATTTAAGCCTCTTGGACAGTATTCAAAAAAGAGCTTTTAAAATGATTGGTGACATAAACACCATCAACTCGTTTACATCACTCGAACATCGACGCAAGGTTTCTTGCCTCACCCTTTTTTACCGTTATTTTAACGGACTATGCTCTAGTGAAATAGCCAGTTGCATTCCTCCCCTTAACCCTTTCAACCCGGAATGCTGTTATTAAAATAACATGAAATATTTTTTGTTGATCCGATCAAATGATTAAATCTTAGTATATTTCCAACAAAAAAGTTCCAAAAATATCCATAGGGGGCGCTGGGTGGGCTGGGACACATATGTCCCACACGGCTTTTTGAGTGGGACATATTTGTCCCATTAGGCTATTATAAACCAAGATTCAGAAAAATTATTTTCTAAGTAATGTTTTTTATTAGTTCATTTTGTTTATAAATGGTGGAAAAATGAAAGAAAAAATAAATATGAATTCATGTAAAAGAAATTAAAAATATACAAAAATAAATATATGGATCTTTTCACTTATGATAGCTGGCGAAGCAATCTTTGCAGAGCGGAATTTGGCACTCTTCGCATATAGTTTTAGTGCGTCTCTCTCGTTTGTTGGCACTGCAATTAGTGCAACGCCTCCTAGTAGGTCCCTCCACAGGAAGATGCACTGCAGACATCCGTTTTCTCTTTCTGGATATGCATCCAGATCTGGATGAGCGATAAATCTTTGCTGTGAGCTTTCCTTCGGCTATTAGATCTTCTGCCAAATTAACAAGACATCCTATCAAAGGTGTTTTTGTGCGGGAAAGTTGTGAATGAATAATGTTTGAATTTACAACACTCATCATCAAGAGCCTATAAAAAACTTTTTTCCACCATTTTGTAGATTTCCTGTCTACCTCGTACAACCCTGCTAGTTGGTCGGCCCGATCAACCCCACCCATTATCTCTCTATAGAATTTGATAAGTTCAGGACATGGTATGGTTATTTGTTCTCCGTTCTTTTGCTTTTTATTGACTTCGACGACATTTGCAGTATGACAGTTGCTCAGAACGGATACCTCCTTAGTGTCGTGCCATTTTACGAACATTAGTCCTGTATTGCTGGCCTTGAAAGCTGATTCACCTTTTTTTAATTTTTGATGAATAATCGGTAAGCCCTTGCGGTTAGTCATAATAGTACCAAGAGCAGCTTGTTTCAGGCTTTCAAGCAAATGTATACTTGTAAAAAAGCGATCGAAACAAAGTGTAACGTCTTTCTCCTTGATTGTCTCTGCCAGCGTATTTACAACACGTTCCCCTAAGGTTCCTTTTAATGCCTGTTCTTCACGACCGCTGTAAATATTGAAGTCATACGTATAACCACTCAAAGCATCGCAACGCAGCCACATTTTTATTCCACGTTTGGTAGGCTTTAGTGGCATGTACTGCTTCAGCGATGAACGGCCTTTGAACTTGGTCATAGACTCGTCAATGCTCTGGAAGGGGCTGTCTTGTCTTGCTTTCAAGAACCGGTGCTTCAAGCATTCTACTATATCATCAATGTAATACGTTTTTCCTGCTCCATCAGGCTTTTCTGGCGGGGCGAAATACATTTTTGAAATAAGCAAAACAAACCGATCCCGTGAAATTGCATTTTGTATTGCCTCATTTCTAAGCGAGACATTTTTAGACCAATAATCTTTGGTAGAAGGCACTCTGTTGTAGGACATAATTAGCATGCACCCAATAACAATTTTTATTTCTCCCTCATCAGTTAGTTTTATTTTGGTTGTACGTTTTTTCTTTTGCATAATCTGAAGGCGCTCATTAGTGCATTGAGCAATGTAATTGAAAAGGCTTTGAGGGAAGATTTTTTTAAAAATTACCAGTGAGGTGTCAACACGATTGAAGTCGTCATTTACAATTGAATCGCGGTAAGAACTAACCTTCAGTCGGGGCTCAAAAGACGGTTCGGGATTTGACCAAAAAGTGGGAACATTTTGGTCATTTTCACTTGATTCTGAAGAAGTTTCATTATCGTCTTCTGTATTAAAATCATCGTCTGGTGGTTCAAAAACGCTTTCACTACCACTGAAATCTCCATCATCCTCATCATCGGAAAACGTTATGTCAGACACAGCTTGATTTGACGCAGCTCTTTTGGCCATTTTATTTGCTGTAAATAATTTTTTCGGAAATCACATTTATTAGAAAACTAGCTACAAAATAACTAACGGGATATATTTGTCCCACATATGTATGATGGAAAAATACTAGCGGGACATATATAACCCATTTCACAATAATGATGAAAAAACTTGTAATATAACACAAATCTGAACAAACATAATTTTTACTGTATTCACAACAAATCAAATTACTTTTTTTTCACTTTTTATTCACAAATAACACTAAGAAATACTTAATTTAATTTTCTTTCGCGAAAATTAGTTGTAAGACACAAAAACTGTAACCAAAAAAAAGTGACTGAACTTGCAAACATTTCCACAACTGCACCTCCAGTATGAAAAAACCCGTTAGAAATAGTAAATCTGCGAACTGAGACAAATTTCACACAAATCAGAAGTGTATTTAAAATTTCAGAGCAGTTTGAACTTTCGCTGGGACATATGTGGCCCAACAGGGTCGAAAGGGTTAAACAATTTAACCGTAATACCCGCGCTTCTAGGAATGCCCATCAGTTTACCCTTGAGCCCAACTTCGGACGTACTATGAAGTACAGAGATTCTTTTTTTAGCCGTACTACGCGAATGTGGAACGCCTTGCCACGCTCTATCTTTCCCTGTCATTGCAATGTTCAGAAATTTAAAACCAATGTACACCGACACCTCCTATCCAACCCTTCCCTCTTTTCCTAATGCTCACACTGTGTCTTTGGCATATTAAAGGTATAAAAAACCCTTTTAGTGTTTGCTAATTATAAAAAAAAAAAAAAAAAAAAAAAATTTTCCAATCAATTTTACCACAAAGTTGCCTTAATTGGCAGGCTATTTTTTGGCAGCTGGCCAATCAGATAATAACTGAAGTGAATGGTTTTGAAAAGTCTGTGGAAGTCAATTTGCAAAGAAAGGACTCTATGTATACTCCTTCAAACTTTGTCACCATAATGGTCATTTCAAATTTCATCACATAACATAATAGAGTTACCTACTTTTAAACTTAATTTTGTGTTGCATGAAATAAGATTAAAGTTTACATTGACGGTCATTCATAGTTAAAGTGACATCAGTGACTAAATAATTAATAAGAGACTTGACCAACACCCCAAAAACAATAAGGCTGTCTCAAACTGTTATTATGGACTTTTTTAAATTGGAAATTTGATTTTTTAATTATCTTTGAAATGCACACAAATCCGAAGGTTTAGCTCTGTATTGAGATTTTAAATTAAATATGTTCGAAAAAGAATAGCATAGTGACCTCAGTGGAAATTGAAACGAAACTATTGTCTTTTCAGAGTGGGAAAATGTTGAATGCAGTATCATAGTTTCAGTTTCGAAAACAGATGAGAGTTTCTTAATGAAGGCCAAATTTCAACTTCAACTATCTATTGATTGTTGACAATCGCAATACGAGTGATAACCTCGAAAATCGTACTCAGCGGATACAATTTTTCAATCAAAAATTACGATGAATTTTGATAGTAGATAGATATTACACATATACATATATATTAGGTTGTTTCTTTTCTGTTTTTGAGTACCAATGAATTTCCATACATTTTCTAACCAACATTGTTAAAGTATCGTAAACTTCAACGACAAATACTTGTAGTAGCCAAGGTGGTATCCGTCGTATACAAAGTGTGGGCAAATCCTCCGAGGGTCATCACCATCAACGACCCTCCCCTCTATAGGGATCACTCTCCCCAACACCTGGACAATTCGGGTCTCCATTTTTTTTTAATTTCATGATTATATGGCATGAAGTCGTTACCCCGTCTAGTGCTGCGGTAGCAAGAACCCCCCCGTCGACGAGCTAGTTCGTGCGAAAGCAAGCCTGCTAAACTACCGTGGCCTGGACACCCCCTCCTTTCTGCTACCAGGATCAGCCCCGGGAGCCTGTAGCCCGAGGTTGTAATGGTAGTTAGGAAGGAGAGGTTTACACCCAAGCGGGTTCGTTGCATACTTTAAACTTTAGCGGTATGGTTTTCAAATTGTGGCACTCATTATTCATGTGACAGAAAATTGAGAATTTTATTTTTTAAAAAAAAGGTTAAATAGACCGTTTGTTGAGAGTTAAACATAAAACGCATGAACACTTTTGTAGAGAATTTTTTGCCGTTTACTGTATTGAAATGACGATATATTGTAACTCTCAATGTAACTCAATTTTGGAAATGCAACCAGTTTTGTGTTTCAAGTGGTTTTAGTAAAACATAGACAATTTTGATGTTTTGTAGCCACTATTTTCGAATTTTAAGTCTTGTTTTTTTTTGACTTTTGGTTATCTTGCTGTCATGCTTTGTCTATTCAAATAGGATAATAAAAATGAGCAAAGGATGAACAAAAATAGTTAACTACTGGTTTATTTATTTTGTACTGACGTCAAAAATATATTAAGTAAAGGTTTAAAAGTTAAAAGAATTTAACTTATTAGGTTTGGTTTATTAAAAATGGCACTGTCGCATTTTGCTAACGTATTTTTTTTAGATTATTAAGGTATATTTGCCTGTCCTCTATTCATGTATTTTTCTTAAAGCTTCTTCCACAAACAATTGTTATATATTTTCCCTGGTTTCTTCATTATTATTCTATTCATTTGGGTTCTCATTTGCAAAATATACGACTTGAGACGTGCAAGAATCTTCAAAAATGAAAAAATAATATATAGACATGGACAAAAAAAACCTGACTTGTGCGAGTTCAACTCATTACCTTCGTTAATGAGGTTACGCAAAAAAGGAAAATTAAAAATTAAAAAAAAAACAACAATTAAAAATAAATACCAAATACATATATCTCCATACATAATAAATTCTTCATTCTCATTTTGTTGTTGTTTTCTTCAACATTTTCTTCAGTATTCATTTTTTCATTTTTGTTTGAAGCCAATATACATTTTTTTCCCGCCTATACTTTGTTAGGAGCACTGCGAAAGAAAATATAAATAACACCAGCTCATAGAGCAGAAACCATCACCTTTTAAGCGCAAGATTGCACCTTGTAATAGCTTATTTTACATCATGTGTATAGAGTGTATATAACCATATCCACCAGCCATCAGTCCAGTGTGCCCCTGCCTCTTTTCAAGAGAAGCTATGCTAAATAAGCTCTGAGAAATATATCCAACTATACTACACGAGCTAGTATTACGGATGACTGAAGTCAGATTCAATGAATTCCAAACAATTCAGGCATGAAATTCATTGTTTTATCATTTTTGTTGCAATTTCGCGCGCAACCAACGAAAAATACCACAAAAGAAACTCCAATTTCCCTACCCCCATCATCAAGTTTTAAACTTTGTAGCAGCTGAAAATATAATAAGCCTTTCTTTGATTTGTTTGCGTTTTGCAGTCTTTAAATCTTAACGGACCGTCAGCGAATGCAAACAAGTGTGTGTCCTCATCATTATCATCAACATCGAAGACTGGAACCCCAACTAGCCGAACACCAAAGACGCCAATTTTGTCAAGAACCCCACTCTCAACTGTGCCCGAATCGAAGCTAACACCCAAGACACCACCAGTGACCCCAGACTCGCCAAGCACATATCTCG
This sequence comes from Eupeodes corollae, assembly GCF_945859685.1. Taxonomy (NCBI): domain Eukaryota; kingdom Metazoa; phylum Arthropoda; class Insecta; order Diptera; family Syrphidae; genus Eupeodes; species Eupeodes corollae. Next base: position 115,526,305 of record NC_079149.1, read on the forward strand.
ATGATGATTTAGACTCACTGTATAGTTTCGCAACAACGACATCCGGCCGTTCGACAATGTCCTGCGAGCATCCTTATGTAGCAAGGTTTGTTTTAGAGTTCCCCATTGAACATGACATGAGTCTTTAAACTTTTTTGTTCTTATTTCAGGAATGGTACAACCTTTAGCGGGCGAAAGATGAAGTATGTCGTGCATTGTTCAAACTATGCAGGACAGATTGGTGAAGACTATTTGACTCCGACGCAACGTGCCCAGCGCCAAATCCGTCGGTTGAAAGAACTCTTATGTTCAGCTCGCCATGATCTGGAACAAAAAGATACCGAAATTCTTCGTTTAACCCGGGAAGTAGTCGAACTGAGATTGTTCAAGGCTTCCCTTTCATCACCAGAAGATCGTTCCAATTCCAGTGACGCGGTTACCGTCCGTGAGGCAGATCTGAAGACGTCCCAAGATGTTTCACCTATTGTCGATATGGTCGATGAAGGAGCCGCCGTCAAATCCAGCCCTAGGCACATTCCACACAACCAACACGGTGTTCAACATCATCATATTTGCCAATCGGAAATGCAAAGCTCCTACGCTGACTCGGGGCATTTTGAAGATCTGACCACATCTTCGGTTCACTCTAAAGATTCATCGTCATTTGCCCATCATCATACACATGATATTGCATGTGGCAGTGATGAGCCAAGTAGCTATGAAGAGCAACGCCAGGAGTTGATAAAGCTTTACGAAGAACGTATTGAGGAGCTTATCAAGACACAAGACTCAAGCACTAGTGATCTTAAAAGAACTCACAATGATAGAGTAGAGGCATTGTTGCAGAAATTGGCCGAATGCAATACCCGCTATGCAGATATTGTGCCTGATTATGAACATGCCAAGGAGCGAATTCGGGAATTGGAGAAGCAATTGGAAGATTTGCAGCGTAAGCTGGTCGAACAGGATGACAAACAAAATAAGATGTACTTGCATATGTACACACAAGGACAGGAGGCAGAGAGAATAGCTCGAGCTGATCATGTAAGTTTTTTTTCATTTTATTGTATTAACAAACATAAAATCTGGAGGGAAAGACTGTCAGGTGTTATTTATGAAGTTATATAAATTATGTCTGATCAAATGTCAAATTTCATCAGACAATCAAAAAGCACAGACAAAGATTTGTTTATGTTGAAGTATCCCCATCAATGAAATTTGAAAATCCTCATCGTTTCAGTGATCCCTGAAAGCTCAAATTTGGCCTCATCAAATTTAGAGTTCAGCTAATCGCAAAACATAATTTCCAATGAAAAATATGTTTCATGGGACATTTCCGACATTTATCAATCTTCTCAGTTTTTTAAAGTTCTGCATAAAATCTTCATTGAGTAAAGAGTTAATTGAAATAATTAATTGATAGAACTTAAGACTGAAAATAAAATTCAAGTATTTTGTGTTACAATATTTAAAATAAAATTGTAACCGCTTTATAAAATTGAAAATCAGTTAAATTTAACATTATATCAAATGTCTAAATGGTGAATTGGTTGGAAGCGGAAGGAATATAAGAGGTCTCTCGTTTGCATTCTCGCATAAGTGATGTGTTCAACACCTCATTTTGATATGGATTTGGACTGTTTAAGTTTCTGCAATAACCTTATCTTCAATTTTTGTTTTTTTTTTTTTTTATTTTCCTTCCAACTCTAGTTGTTTTCTATATTTTGTGTAAGGGTTTCTTTTGTAAATATATTTGAAAACTAATTTTATTTTACAGGCACTGGAATTGGCGCACAGAGCTCCAAATAAAGTTTCCATAACAGAACTGTTGCATCAACTCCAAAGTACACAAGATGAATTGGAAAACATTCGCGTAAGATTTTTCAAAATCTTTTTAATTCTTTTATCAATTTTATATTTTATTCTGCATTTTTCATTGTAAACGCGTCTTATAATCTCATATTATACATACCTACAAGCATTACGTCATATCTACTATAAAAAGTGTAATTGTTAAATTTATTTAATCATATATTTATATATATTTTATTTGAGTTCTGTTTTTTTTTTAAATATTTAATATACATAAATGTATACGTTATTTTGCAATATTTTCTATAACTTCATTATTTAATTAAAAAAACACACATAATCATTTTCAAACGAACACTATATTTGTCGTTGTCATTGGATTAAATATTCTCTTATAAACCCATTACCATTTTACTATAAAATATGCTTTCCTATAAATAAATGTTTTGTCTTAAGTTTATTTTTTTTATTACGATATTAATAATAATTAAATATTTATATTTTAAAACAAAATGCATAAGTTTGTTTCATTTACAAGGTTACGTTAATTAATTGCCTTAATTTTTTTTTATAAAATACGCTTGGTTTGCACACGTAGGTTAAAACAAATTCTGAATTTTAACAGTAAAATATAGGAGGGCATGGTTAAAAATCAAATTATATCAAAAAAAATAAATAACAATGATGATAACCGGGGATGTATATAAATTCATTTAAGTTATATTATGTTCAAAACAGTTTTTTATCGCATGTTTTTTTAATGATTTATAAATTTTAACAATTTTTCACAAAGATTCGGTAGATTTTATAATAATTTTTTTAACACTTCTTTTACTTTTTTTTTGTTTAACAGTAAAACAAATTAAACTAATTTATTTCTATCGAAAAAAATATCTATGTATGTGTATTTTATAGGCAGCAGAATGTAGAACACAATGCGGCAGTAATCATGCTCTCCTTACTGCAAAAGAGGCTATTTCTTTGTGGGTACTTGGCGCGAGGAAGGTTTGTAATACCAATGGAACATTGTTTTTTTTATTTAAACAAATTTCTTTTATGATTTTATTACACACCCTAAATTTTAAATACTTTTGGAAAAAAAATTGTATGATAATTTAGTGGGAAGATTTTACGATAAAAAGGGAACAGCAATTAATATTTAAGTTTTTTTTTATTTATATGTTTGTAAAAATTAGAAGTATGATAACCTAATTTTTGTTTTATGGTTGAATGTTTGGTGTAAGGAGCTCGCGTCAAATAGCTTTTGGTGCAATCAATGTTATTCGCTCATTTTGTTACACTAATTCATTAATGTTGGTGATGGAAGCATTAATTGTTATGGTTTGGAATTTTTTAATTTTTAATTTAATGAATTGATCATATCATTTGGAATTTATATCAAAATCCAATCCGATAGAATTTCAAACCTCCAATTTTAGCACGGGCTTACACGGACATAAACACTCGTAAACATTTAGTGACACTCTTGTGAATTCTAGGTCTGTTCCATTTCTTTGGATTTGTGATATTTGCTGTGTTTTTAACGAAAAACCAAGTAAATTCAATGTAAAAGAATAGAACTCTTATTTTGTTTCGAAAATTATACTACGACAGAAATTATAGAATTGACTGAACCAAAATCCATATAAGCATACAATTCTTTTGCTGTTGGTTGAACGCACATAATTTTGTGATCTATTTTACCAAAATGATTACGAACTTTTTGAGTTCTAAAAATTTCTATTTACATATATTTATTTTGATCTGCTGATATGTCCACAGAGTTCCCATAAACTGACTTTTTGAAGATGATTAATTTTGACATCTCATTATTAAATTTTTCTTCCCACTTTATACATATGTATGTGAAAGTGAGAAAAACATTTGTATTTAAATATGAGATGAAGTGAGATAAAATGATGAAAAGTCAAAATGAGTTGCCGAAACAGAGTCCACTACGAACACTGCCTTAAAAATTAAGACTGACGAATTTTGAAAACGTCAAAATTCAAAAGAAATTATATAATAGAAAACTTTGGAATCTCTGTAAGAAATGATAAATATTCTGCGACAGCAACAAATTTTCATCGATCAAAAAGATGTGTTATCCAGATCCAGGGGCTAAACAAGCGATTTGACTCCATATACATATATATATTATGTTACTACTGCTTTTCTAATTATTGACGAGAGGAACAGCAAGTAGACAAATGTTTGTAAGTTGTTATAACACTCGCTTTTCCCAGACAGCTTTACGTTGTGATAGGATTTAGTAGTTTCCATAACAAATATCCACTTGTGGTTCTAACGAAAAGTAGGTAAATATAAATCTGATGTTTATTTTTAGTTTTAATTCTGTGATTTCGAAAACAGCCCTTTAATGCTTACCTACATACACGTATGTACATATGTACGCCAAAGTAATGCTTGATTTCAGAAAAATTTAACAGACTTTCAAACTCTCAAATGACTTACTTTGTATGGAAAAAACGTCATTTTGAAATGTAAAAGTGTAATAAAAGTTAAAGTAAGGGCTTTATGACATAAGAGTTAATTCGGACTGGAAAAAAATAAATTTAATAAAATTTACAATTCTCAAAATGGGAAGTTTTAAAGCATAAATAAACCAAGGAATGGCATTTACACGATCCGAAAAAGTATTTTTTTTTTAAAGCAACACTTCCTATTGTATAACAAATTCATACATTTTAACAAATATTTCATCAATGAAGATACTACATACATTAATTTTAATTTCTTGATCTTACGATATTATTTTTTTTTTTAAACCAAAAAACATTAAAAGTACAAAATTGTAAAACAAACAAAAATATCTTAAATTCCATGCAGACAATTTATCGTCGTCTTTTGGATGCGCAGAAGAACAAAACTCATGTTGATCCAGAAGTAACCCTTCAGTTCCTCAAAAGTGCTGTCTATTATTTTTTGACTGACAAGGAGAACTCACAGGGTCATCTCAAGGCGATCGAAAGTATTTTGGAATTTACTGAGGCCGAAAAGCAAAATATCACCAAAGCTAGAGTTTCAAAATAAAATACCTAAAACGAGTTTCAAAATGAATATGAAATAATAAATAAAATAATTATTCATAAACTACTAAAAAATGAATAAAAGGTAAAAGAAAAATACTTACATAAGTTCTAAAGGAAAAAATACGAGTACCTAGCCTCTAATGTTAATAATTTAAGCAGACAAAGAAACATATGATTATAAATTTAAAATAAATTTAACATTATTATTTTATTTGTTTTATAAAATAATTTCTTGTCGATTTATTTTAGCTTTTGTAACTAATTATAAAATTTATATATTTGTTGTGTTGTTAATTTATGTGTAAAAAATATGCTTATTTTTTTATGAAAACGAAGTTTTAAAAAAACTAATTTTTATTTTTTTATAAAATATTTTATTTATTTTCTGTGAGACTTTATATTTATAGTTACAAAAATATTATATGTATGTAACGTTTTATTTACAACTTATGGCTGAAAATAAACGTCCAAAGATACGACATTGTGATTAAGGTAGAAAAGAATAAAACAAAATATATTAATGCTTGATATTACAATATTACGTAGTAGGTATATATTTTAGGAGCTATTAACTTGAATTGTTTATTTCAAAAATAAAATTCAAACAAAATAATCTTCATAGAGAATAAAATATGGCCAATACAATTTTGTTTTTATGATTTTTTATCAAAATTCTAAGAAAACTAATACAAAATATTCACAAAAAAATACAATGTAGCTCTAAGTTTAACTTAATAGTGCCTAAATTCAAGCTAAATACATTAATTATGATGGAATAATTTGGATAAACAAAAATTGTAGTGAAAAGTTGCAAATATTCTTTATTATTAGAATAAATTTATCAAACTAAAACATAAAACACAAGACGTACCTTTAACGACATAAAGTTATTGCATGTTCTTAAATTTAAAGCAAAATTATACTAGATTCTATTTAAGATATTGGAACTTAGAGCACTTGAGCCTAAAATAAAAATAAGCTTTGAGGAAATTATTATTCCTTCGAGTTAGGATATGGATTGTAAAATTGTAAAAGAAACGAATATGGATGATGGAAGAAGCAATAATGGAAATAAATTTTAATAAATTAACTAACTCCTGGTTGCTGCATTTAAATTTTGTTCTAGGAATATTTGAACTTGCTGCAGTAAGAAATAAATCATAGGTTTTGTTGAATGGATTTATTGGCAGTTGTTCTCAAATCAACGAATGTAAAAATCATTACTACGGGGTTTTATTTAAGAAGCAAATATCTTTAAGTTGAAACATTATTTGAACTGGCGGCCATTTTTTCAGCGGTGGAATGACGTATTTTAAGTTCAGTTTGACATTTCAACATAAATTGACTGACGTCTAAACAACGCTTCCAATTGATTATTTCCTGTAAGGATATTTTAAGTTGCTACTCTACGGCGATAAACTCGGAATGATTAACCACTTCGAGGACAATATTCGCCGATATTGTGCCGATTTTAACCAAGCCATTCATGGCGGTCATATGCCAGTAATCATATTTAAGTTATGTTAGGTTAGGTTATAGTGGCTGTCCAAGATGGAACGGACACAGTTAGGCCAGTTTAATGGCCCATTGTGATATAAGTTATGTTACCAAGAGACTATTTTTTTGAAATTTAATAAATTGTGTTTTAATAAAAAAAAAATCATCTTTGTTTTATTTAATTTTAAAGCACTGTACCTCTACAAAAACACCCTTTAGAAATCGTCAAAAACGACTGAAGTAGGAAATAAGAATTTTATATTATTATCGTAACAGTTCGAACTGCCTACATTCAGCTAGAATGTTGCGTTTTATTGAACATTTTAATGTTGAGATTAAGAAGGTTTTTTTTTAAAAAAGGGAGTGTTCCTAAAAGAACGGTAAGTAAGATTTAGACTAATTTTTGGATGGAAACAATCGATACAATCACCTGTTTCATAGGATTATATTGTTTCTATTTAAGATTACGGAGTGTAAATTTGGCAACCTTGAAGCCTTTTGTATTTCTTTGATTGATTTTGATTCTGAAAAGAAGGGAAGCTTGTGTTTTGATTTCAATTCAAAAACAGACACACTTTCATATACTTAAACGTTAAACTTGACAGTTGTCATTTTTAACTTCCCATAGAAAATATTGACATTTCTCGACGTTTCAAGGTCCCTAGAGTCGAAATAAAATACTTCCAGAAAAATGTCTGTGCGTGCGTGTGTACGTAAGTTCGCGACATTTTTTTCGTAGTCCATAGCTCAAGAACCAGAAGAGGTATCGACTTCAAATAAAATTTTGTATACAGATAATAAGGCAGAAAGATGCAAAACCCTCAAGGAAATTGCGTGGATATAGAAAATAGCAGTTTAAAAAAAAGGTGGGAATTTTGGTTAACCCTAAATATCTCATGAACCAAAACAGCTAGAGACTTGAATTAAATTGTATATAATATATTGTAACGTGCTACCAAACAAGTATATTTTTTGAAAAAAAAATCCAACGTTTTTTTATAAATTTAAAAAAAAAACTAAAAATAAATACTGAAACTTCGTACAAATTTACTTGCGACTCAAATCGCTTTTCAAAAATTAAAAATATTGTCTTAAATTTTTTTTTATTTCACAGAAAATATTGTTTTCGATATTCAGTAGTTTTTTTTTATAAAAATCCAACAGTCCGTTGGAAAATAAAATCTACAAGAAATAGTACGCAAATTTGGTAAAAATATATGTGCTTCTTGATAACTCTCAAATTAATTTCATTCATCCAATTTGTAAAAATTTTAGAAATGCTACTAAATTTATTAAAAAAATTGTTTTCGACTAAAAATCTATTTATCAAAACTAGATTATCAAAATAAACTGTTGCTTTATATGAAAAATATTGTTGGTAATTTAATTTTTTTTAAAATAATTCAACTGTCAACTTCTTTAACAAAACACGAAAACCTACAAACTTTTGAGCAAGACAAATCGGCAGACGGGATGGGAAGTTATCAGTGTATTTCGCATCTCAGCATCTTTTTTGTATCTTAATTATGCCAATCAATTTCATTCTTTGGACATACATTTAGAACAAGGCAAAAACTTGGTTTTAAAAGATTTCATAATTCCAAACTTGGAACCGTACTGCAATAACTTCTACCTACTGTTTATCATTCAAAATATACAAAAGAGCTTTTTTACCTACAAAGAAATTTTTCAATCATTCTTCAATTTCATCATGACTGTATTTTATTTAAAGAAATATTACTTTTAACTTTTCTAATTGGTCAACCTTTAAGCACAGAAAACAAATTAATCAAAGAGTTATAAAGTTCGGCTTTAAGTTAAATGTACAAATATGATTAGCAATGAATTTGACATAAGAAAACTTCAATTTACAGTTAGGGAGATTTTTATTGACTAAATTTTCAATTTTCCTATAAAGTTGCCTCAATTGGAAGTCAATTTTTTGGCAGTTGGAAAATCAGATATTATATCGCCCAGTGCCTTATGTCGTCTGAACTTACCCGTTTCAAGAATAATTTTTGCCTTTGAAATGGATAATATTAAAAATATAAATTTCACATATATAATCACAAACAACTTAAGAATTGTCGGAGCTGTAAAAAGAGTCAGTTCCGTATTGCCAAACAACACTTAATAAAAATGGTATGTTACGTTGTTGACACATGGTGAGCCGATTTTGTATGATACATGACGCATGAATATGACAAGGAGGAAGTTGCAAAAAAAGAACAAGTAAAATGTTGCTTACTCAAAATGTCAGATTTCATAAATGGCTGTTTGAGCTGCTTCATGATGATAGCTTAACAAAAAACTATATTCATGTAAAATGTCACTGGTCGCGCTAAACGTAACCAAAATGATATGTTTAAGCTTAATTTTAAGTAAAATTATAGTTCCCAATGATGTTTTCTTAAAGATGCCTTAAAGATTTTTCTTTTTGTCAAGTTAAATAATAAATAACACAAATTTACATAAACTTGTTAGAAATGTTTGTTAGGCAAAGTCTACTTTCAATAATCTTTGTCTTTTGTTGACGTCATCCATTTTTGGATAAACACATTGTTTCTGAATTATAGTAATTTTAAAAATATGAATTCTTATAATAGTATTTTAATGCTTGCTTCTTACGATAAGGGACAGCTAAATAATCAAAGCACTCAAAGCCTACAAAAAAAGTGGCTATTCAAACAAAATTACGACAACAAGGAATCCATAAAATTGTGAAGATTTCGTAAGGTCTGTGAAGCATTTAAACACACGTTCAGATGAATATATTTCTGATGCTTTGTTGATAAATGATATCTAATTTTTTCTGTTAAAAGTTTAAATATCAATTTTCTAAAACAAAACTCAACTAGTAATTGGTTAATCAAATATATAAAGCTGTATTTATGGTTTCTTAAATAATTTTTAAACAAAAACCAAGTAAAAGCTAAATGCATCTAAATGTTTCTATTAATTATTTAAGATCATTTGTCATTACGCAGCTACTAAGCAGACTTTCTTTATACAAATGTTAGATTTAAATGCAGAACTATTTGAATTTTTCATTTTTTTGCAGAAATTGTATGCAAATAAATGTAACTTCACCATAAATAGTGTCAAAAAGTTGCATGATATAAACTTTTAGCTCTTAGTGTACTTACGTTTATCAGAACACTCCACGGATGTCGCTTCATTCCACATCACTGACAGCTGCTGTCATCCCACTCACTCTCCCATCGAAAAAACAATTTATTTTATTTTTATTTTTATAACATTGGCTACACTGCCCATTCCGATGTGTTGTCAATTTGATTTTTGATGTGTTGTGTTGAAGCAGGTCGCGAAATTTTTTCCCTGTCTCAAATCAAATTTTTCATTAATTTCCAATTAAAATAAACTAATCTTTATTCCATTAAAAATACCCCATAACCATATACAGTGATTCTCAATTAAATTTATAAATAATTTTAAGTGTTTATCTGTGAAAATTCTAAAAAATTAAATAAAATTCCAATTCTGATTCCCATCAGTGCTAAGTGAAAAAGAAGAAGAAAATTTGTGTATGTGCACCAAATCCAGGAGAATAAGGAAGCTGGGCGAAGACGACAACGGCAACGACAACGACAACGTCAACCGCGACGAAGACCAGCTTAGTCTTGTAGAATTTGGACGGACTTCTATCTAAAGAAATAGAAATTAAAAAAAAAATTACCACAAGCAACCGGACGACCGCGACGTTCGTTGTCTAAACGTGCGGCGGTGCATGTGGATGGAATTCTTGATTATTCCGCCGAGATAAATAATAAGAAACGATAAACGAATGTAAGTTCAATAGACCCTAAGCTTTTTACAATCATTCTGAATGAAATTCAAGGCCAAAATTCTGGTTATTCATCCCATAATCTTCCATGACCGTTCCAATAAGACAAGAAAAGACGGTAAACTGTAAGGCAGATAGTTGGCAAGGTAGGTGAGTGGGTAGGTAGGAAAAATTAAACAATAAAAAGAAAGTGTTTCGAGAGCCAATTAAAGGTAATCCAACAAACGAGGAGGACAGAGTCAAGTCACTGCCACCGTGACAAACCTCTTTCCGCTGTCGCGTCGTTCGTAGCATCATCGTCGCAGGTCGTAGCGAGGAAAAAACATGTTGAGCTTAACGTACGTTTGTTCTCAAGGTTCCTTCTCCCACAGGGGTAGACAAAAAATAAACGAAAAAATAAAAAACCGGACCCTGTCGCCGAAGCTAACCGGTTTCGCAAGACTCGCTTCCTTTTGGCTACGGTTGTTGTTGATGTGATGACCCTACCAGCCACTCCACCTGCATTCTTTCGCTCCACCAACCTCAGTGAACCTCCAGCAATGCCCCTGGAAGAGGCAACCAATAAACCTATCCAAAAACCCGCTTATTATACTGTTCTTGTTGTTCTTTTGTGCTTTTCGCGTTTACTCCACCGACGCCTCCGCCGCCGCCCGAGGCGCGACCCATATTCACTCTCAGGGCCCAATACGTTCTTTGTTCTATTTTTGTATCAATTTGTAACGCATATCCCACTTTATCGATATCGATAGAAAAGTCATGGTGTTAAAGTGAAGAGGTAAAGGTGTTTGTTTCGTCGACCTCGTCGTCGTCGTCAGTCTACGCCAAGCTAAGCACCACCCTATCGACGTCGCTGTCGACCGCAACAACCACCTTACCTCTGTTGATAGGATTTTAATAGATCCACTTTGCTATGGTTATTACTTTGACAAACCGACAACAACTACGACGACGACGCACGGGGCAACTACAAACAGAATATACACGTTAAAAGGAATCTCCATTAACCGTGTGTTGCCGCTGCTGCCTGCTCTCTCACACTCTCTCTCCGCCGCGTCGTCATCGTCTAGGGTTGGAGAACGTGGATACATGGCATCAGCAGCGGCAGTGAGTCGTTTAACCAGTCTCGCAGCTCTAGTAAAAGGGTTGACCATTAACAACTAACAACAAACTGCTGCAACATTAATCTGCCTACGTATAGTATCGATAGATTTTGTTTCAAATATCCAGAATTGCAAAAAAGCGTTGCTGGTAATTCTTCTACTAATTCTTTCTATTCTATAAATTTGCTGCTTTTATTCAGGTTGCTACACACAAAATCAACATAGTTACAGAATAAGTTGTTCTTTTTTTTTTTATTTGTTAGGCCTCCAAAACTATCTCACTCACTTCGGTTCAACTAAACCAGTTTACGTTTGCCGAATTTGCATACGTTTGCTAGAATGCTAGATTGAGTTTTTTTTTAATTTCAAGAAGTGAAGTTCTTATCTTTGAGTGAAAGGATATATACTAATATAGTCCCAGATGCTTTAATTTTTCTTTCTATTGCTTGGATAAAATTCTTATCAAACATTTTGAAAAATTATAATTGTTCTTGAAAGATTCTGATAAAATAAGAAAATTTTAAAAGAGAACCAAAGATTTGTGTACATAATTTAAGAAACAGCGAACTCGTAGCAACATTCCAACGGAGTTAATTTAAATACAAAATAAATTTTGTATTATTCCTGGGAGAAAAAAATTGTATGCGTTTCTAATAAATGGTGCTAAAATTTTAGAATTAAACTCCACCTAAAATACTTTTTTTTCAGGAGTCTACTACTTGCAGATATCAACGTAGAAACGGTACACATAGTTTAAGTCAATTTGAGCTCTTGAACTCCTGTCTAACATACAACTGAAACCATTCCCGCTTTATATATTGCCTATTGAAAAAAAAACAACCATATAGAATGTGCTTGAAACATGTTTTGTCGATTTTATTTTATTGTCTTTAGTTGAATTTAATTGATTTCGTAAAGAGTAAGAGTGTGAGTGTGAGTTTCAAGGTAAACAATAGCAGAAAGTATGTTGCCCTATATTTTGATTACTTATTAATTAAGTTATGTGCATTGATTTCTTTTATTACGGAAATTAATTTGTTGTCAATTAAATAAAATATCTTTATATCTGTCATTCTATCATCGTACAGATTGGAAAAGAGTAGTTTTTATTTAGAAATTAGGTATAGCTACTTCATAGGTGCCAATGCAATTAGAAGACTGCCTTAGATAAGTATCGCTAAGGGAGTCTTTTAATTGCTAGTTTTAATTGAAAAATGCTTTTTTTTGTTTTGTTGTTATGTGGAATCGATTTTAAAACAAGTGTCTTTGTCTTTAGCTGACTATACGCAATGAACCTTACGTTCAACTTATTTAATGTTAGTTTATGTGTAGTGTTTTTGATTTGAAGAGCGCATTGAAGGTGAGACATTAGTTTTGTAAATTTAAATTTTGCGCGCAATAAAAATGTTTTGAACTATTTGAAACATTGGAATTCATTTAGAAAGTGAAAGTACTTAAAAGATGATAATGATGCTCTTATTTTCGAATGGAATTCGTATGTTGCAATAGGTGAGAAAAAATATTCGTTGAGTGTGGTTGAAGAAAGATTCTCCAAAGTTAACAACAAGTCCGAAATCTGTTTGTAATGTAGTAAGCCATTTTAATAAGTTACATTTGATTGTTTAAACAAATAATAATGTAGGCTAAGAAAATCACGGTAAATTAAAGGTGCGTGTCAGTTTGAGAGTACTTCTGCTAGTGAACTGTCAAGAGCAATTCTCGGGAGACTGTCCATTTGAGAGCCATATTTTAAAAATTTTACAATCGAGAGCTCGCTGCTACAATATTGAGAGATTTCTTGCTGAGGGTACTCTCATAATCGTGTCCACTTGATAGATTTCTTCTGCTAGCATATTATCAGTTGGCCATGTATTCTTACACGATGTCGATAGGTCTGCTTAAAAGGTCTGTAGGTTTTCGTATTTTGTCAAAAAAGTTGTCAGTTGAATTATTTTAAAAGATTTAAAAATTACCAACAATATGAATTTGATGAAATAGTTTGATTTTTAGTCGAAAAAAACAGTTTTTACCAATTTTAGTAGCATTTGCTAAAAGACTTTTATTTCTTAAATAAATAAATACAAATTGGATGAATGAATCTAATTTAAAGTCAATTTCTTCTATTTTTCACAAGATATCGAGAACCGAACATCAATTTTTACCAAATTTACGTACTTTTTTTTGTGGATTTTATTTTTTTTTATGAAAATACATATGGATTTTTTTTTAAACTACAGAATATCGAAAACAATATTTTCTGTGAAACAAAAAATGTTTCAAGACAGTATTTTTAATTTTTGAAAAGCTATTTGAGTCGAAATTAAATTGTTACCAAGTTTTAGTATTGTTTTTTTATGTTTTTATTTTTTGATAAAAAAAAGTCAATTACATTTTTCTCAAAATTGTACTGAATTTTGTAAACAATATTTCTTATAAGTTTAAATGAGTTGAAGCCATAATCTCAAATTGTTTAAAAGATATTTTAGTCGGAAATGAATTTTTACCAACTTTTGTTAAATTTTCCTTTAAGTTTTTTATTTTTTGTTAAAAAACTGTCAATCCGATTTTTCTCAAAATTTGTTAAAAAAAAATATGTTAAAAACGTTATTCTTCGTTGCACAAAATTGATTTGGAGATAAAGTCATTTTTTATTCGTAAAATTTTCGAGGTGACAAATATTTGTTTCAGTTTTTTAGATTTATAAAAAAACCGTAATTTGGATTTTTTCCCTAAAATATACTGGTAAAGTATCACGTTACAATATATAATACAAAATTTAATTCAAGTCTCTAGCTCTGGTTCGTGAGATATTTAAGGTTAACCAAAATGTTTACCTTTTTTTCAAACTGTTATGGTAAAAAATTCAGTCACGAATTTTTCTTGAGAGCCTTTTCTGCATCTTTCTGCAATATTATCTGTAAAACAACATTTTTTTGTCGATATCTCTACTGGTTATTGAGCTTTGGATGGTTAAAAATACGTCGCGACGTACGTACACATACGCACGCCCAGACATCTTTCTAAAAATCTTTTATTTCGCTCTAGGAACCTTGAAACGTCGAGAAATGTCAAAATTTTCAATTCGAAAAATCGGACCAATTACAATAACTTCTTATGTTAAGTTAAAAATGCATTTTCAAATCAAATTTTAATAAACAAAAGACATACAGTTGTGTTCAAAAAAATAGGAGTGCCTGTTTTTTTTAGATTAAATCGTGACTCAAAAGTTGTATAATTTTTTTAAATTTATTTTTTCTTTTGTACAAAAAAGGTAATCCAGTCTTTTATTATTATGCTTAAAGACTACTTTGTTTAAAACAAATAAGGCAGTAAAAACATGAATTTTATCAAAATAAAGCCAAAACGAATTGTTCAAAATAATAGGAGTAAACAAAATAAAGTATAAAAAACTAAAAAAAAAAAATTTATATTAAGATTTTTTTGTCAGTATTTAGTGGAAAATCCTTTGTTTTTTATAATTGCTGCACATCTGCGTGGCATAGAGTTCACAAGGGCCCAACAACGCTCAACTGGAATTTGGTTCCATGTTTCCTCAACTGCGTCCCACAACTGCCTCGAATTCAAGAATCTTCGTCGAGAAATACCCTTTTTCACATCTGCCCATAAATTTTCTATGGGATTGAGGTCAGGTGACTGAGCTGGCCAGTCCATGAGCTCAACCCCATTGACCCGAAACCATTCCTTGGCAGACTTACTGGTGTGTTTCGGGTCGTTGTCTTGTTGAAATACCCATTTAACCGGCATATTCCAACTCGCATAAGGCAGCATCACACTGGACATTATATCCACATAAACGCGCTGGTCCATCGTGCCAATGATTTGATGTATGGGGCCAACACCATCATATGAGAAACTGCCCCATGCCATCACTTTTGCACCTCCATGCTTTACCGTTTTAATGGTGTACCGAGGCTTAAACTCGGAATTTTCTGGACGTCGGACGTATTGCCTAGAGCCAGTTCCACCGAATAAAACAATTTTGGTCTCGTCAGTCCACAAAATGTTTCGCCTTTCTCTGCAGGCCAATTAGCATGGATTCTTGCAAATTTCAAAAGAGCGGCTACATGTTTTTTTGTTAGCATCGGCACTTTTCGTGGACTGCGAGCGAAAAGATTGTGTTCGAACAATCGCCTTCTTATTGTTACGCTACTAACTGCCAGTCCTAGATCTTCCTGGATCATCTTAGAGGACGCAAAAGGATCCTTTCGGCTGTAGCGAACAATACGACGATTGTCATTTTCACTCGTTTCTAGTTTCCGTCCCCGTGTTTCGACTTTTTTTTCATATTTTACAGCATTGGCGATCATTTGGTCAGAGCACCCCAACATCAACTTTATATCCTTATATGTTTTTCCTTCATTTCGCAACTTTTTTATGATTTCCCGTTTTTCGTCGGTGCAGTGCTTTCCTCGGCCCACTAAATAACCAAACTTGTTTAGATATTCGATATTCCAACTATTTAATATTCCTATTTTAATTTAGTTGCTTACTGTTTATTCTTTTTAAGTTTTTGATTTTTTTTTTACGTACAATATAACTCACACTCCTATTATTTTGAATAGCCTGATTGAGAGTAAAGATCATTTGATATCTGGTTACAAATGTAAACGGTTATGAATTGCAAACCAGTTCATTGCTTTATCATCTTTAATGACCCGTTATACTTACTGGTAGAGAAATGGGCTGATTACCAGTATACACATGGTAAAAAAAACACTTGATAAAAATTTTGTAAAAGCACTCCTATTATTTTGAACACAGCTGTAGTTTACTTTGCAATGCTATGTTTTCTCTCTACAGATACTCGCAAAATACGAACTGTGTTGGTATTCCGTGAGCTTATCTGGGATCGTGGTAAAGACATGTGTCCACTTGTGAGTGACTTTCAAAAAGATCGAATGTCGAGAGTAATTAGTCAACTCTTTGCTAGATATTCTCCAGGCTATGTCACTTGCGATATCGCTCTCAAGAGCAGCTTGATGGTGACTCGCAGCACGTTTACTCTCAAATAAACACCCACCTTAACACTGATCGACAAGGTTTCGTTTCTCTTTTTTATCGGTTTTGATAGCCTTTATTCAAATCCAGCTGCAAAATATCTCTATCAAGTAAGACTTTTGACATATTACTCTTTGAAATTCAAAAAACACATACAAAGATTTTGAGCCTATCGAAATTTATAAAGTAGCTATTTAAAGGTTAAATTATTGATGCTTTTCTTAATCTCTAATCTCCTTTTTTGGAATTTAGTTGAAATATTCTTTCATAAAGAAATGTTGAAAGGTTTTCAACAAAAAAAACTCAAAACGGATTGTAAGTAATTTTTGTTTTTGTCGTCTAAACAATTCTATCATATCAAGTTTTTGCAATATGATAAAAAACGGGTATTTCTAAGATTTGAGCAGATAGTTAGATTCAAAGTTGAGGTTGGAAATCAACACTTAACTCCAAAACGTATTTTTCAATAATATATTTAAGGATTAGTGAAAACTTTCTACAGCGTCAAACACTCATACCCAATGAGAATTTTTAAAAACTAAGTAAGAAAATAAAATGATTGAAATTGTATCTAAAAGACAAATGTTTGTATGTACTTTGCAAAATCATCATATAATTTATTAATTGTTAAGGGATGTTTTGAGTTCTTACCTAGTCTTAAAAGTATAGACTTTTTGGGTGTTGTGATGTAAATGAAAAATATAACCGGAAGATTCGAAATATTTAAAAAAAAAAATGTATTGTTGTGTTTGTGCAACAGAAAAAAATAATTTTGTCGACTATTATATTTAAATACTTTAAAAACTATAGTAATGTTTAAGTTATAAAAAGGTTTTTGTATTTTTCCTTACGCTGACTGTTTTAAGAGATTTTGATACGAAAATAGATGCTGAGAGTTTCAAAAACGATTTGATTTAACAGATTAATAGACAAACCTCCCAACGTATCATTACTAATTCCAAGTCGTCAAAATAAGTTTTTTCTGTTTCTTTGTATTTTTTTTGTTGAAATTAACTCAGCTTTAAAGTCCCTACAAAGTCAAGTGGTCAAAAAGACTTAGGGCTAGTTTTTTTACGAACATTTCAGACTAATTAGATTTTAAATTAACGTCTCAAAAAACGGATTATTTGAAAAAAAAATATGCACATAGAGACATTTATTGAATTTGAATGTTAAAACTTTCCTGATACTATATTTGTTTAAGCTATTTTTAAATATAGAATATTAAGTTACTGTGTTATTGAACCACCTACACAAACATTGCAATTATACTTATTTTTGTAACAATTAATGAGGATATTTGCAAAACCTTAACACTTTGCACTGTCAACATTTTCAAGCGCACTGTATCTTGCGATTGACAAAACTTCCAAAAATACATCTTATCATAATTCAATTAAACTCAAGTTTTCCTCTCGTATTGGTTCGATGTTTGATGGTTTTTTCTAATTTTATTTATATTTTATTGTACTATACGAATAAAGTACTGATCCACTTAACTGCTTTAAAAATTGAAATTTTGTTTGTTTTGCCTTTATTACAAGCGTCTAAGACTATTTTAATCAAAAAGTCTTTAAATGCTTAAACTCTAAATCTGTGGAGCTACCAAAGTTTCAATTTTATTTTTGGGCATTTTCTTAGACCAAAATTTAAACTAGCAAAAATGTAACATGTACCGATATACGCCATTGTTTTGAATTTCGAATTGGATTCAAATCACTTTTCAATTTCACCTGAAATGAAACTGCATGTTCTTCAATTCGATCGATCTCGAAAACTTCGAAATTGGGAAGGTTCAGGCGACATAGGGGACTTGAGAGTAAGGCAAAGTTTCTGGTATCTAATTAGCTAGCTGCCAAAAAATTACCTTCCAATTAATGCAACTTTAATGGAAAGTTGACTGGAATGTTAGTCAAGAAAAATCTCTCTAACTATCAAGTCAAGTCAGCTTATGTCAAAATGACAGTAAACCATGTTTTTTCATTCAACATCTTATCTGGCCTATCTCTACATTTTTTCCGGTTCTAGCAAATCTTCTTCAATATAACAACTAAAGTCGGCTGAAAGCAAGAAGCAAGAACTTCCGGGCGATTCAATATTTTATGTGTTGTTCCATCCATTTGCATGTTCGAAAATCCAATTCACAACAATGAATTGTGGAACATCCAAATTCACTTTCTCAAAGTGTATTAACAATAAGTGAAATGCAGAACATGGGCATTTTTAATAGAAAAAGAACTTAAATTATTAAAACCTATTGATAAATTTAAGCTTAAGTGAAGTTAATAATTTCCAATAATGGCTTTAGGCATTAATGGTTTCGTGGAGTAGCATTTAACTTTTGATTCGTCATTAACGATAATTTTGCTGAAAGGACTCGATTGTATATAGACTCTGACTTGGTAGATCCTCAAATTCGCTGTTAAACATAAAATATGTAAGGAATTAGCCCACTGATCCCAAATATGAATCCTGTTTTCAGTGCTCTTCAATTGAAACAATTAAATTCATCAGCAAGAGAAATCGATTTTATTCATATAAATCCCATGAAATAAAATAACACACCCACAACAACGCCACTCTTTTCCATATCCTCATTCCTAATTCATTTAAATGAATGGCTGGCTTTTATTCCTCGACCTACAAATAAAACCTAAACAATAGAGAAAACATTTTCCAGCCGTTACTGTAATTAAAATCTCGTTAGATTATTTAAATACGTATCACTTTTAGTGATTATACAGTTTTCGTTGTTGCCCATATATAAATAAATTTGTGATGATAGCCTTTTCATAAAATGACGTTATCAGATTGCGATGTGAACTTACTAAACAATTTCAATTAAAATAACGCACAAAATGTCAAGTTGTCTTATTTTGTTTATGAGGAAATCTAAAGCGATGGCAACTGCATCAGTACTTGCACTCGTACTCGTAGGTATGCAAGGCAAAAGAGGAGTAGCAATTTGGTATGATGAACAAGTTTATATCAATATTAAAAAAATAATAATAATAATAAATAAAATCATTATGGTCCTTAACTTGAACTGTTCTAAAACAATGTCAGACATTGTGTATTTTTTTTTTAATAAATAAAAATGATATCAGAACATCACATCGCCATCAAAAGACTATTCGAAGCAATTTTCTCGTCCTTTTCTTTTTATGACAACATTTTTGCAATTAAATTTTATAGGACGACGACAACAACGACTACAAGGGCTGAAAAGGATAATATATTTTTGAACTTGCAAGAAAAGAAAAAATTGTGTAGTGAAGTGAAGTGAAGAAATTGATGTTTTGAGTATGTTTCTCTGATTTTGTTGTTGTTGTTATCGATTCTAAAGTTGTTGTCCTATAAAAATTAACTACGTTTCAAATGAATTTAATAACGGTCATGTTTATGGTCATTTAAGATTATATAAAGAGCAAGATACAATTTTTAAGAGTTCTTAAAGGACTTATTATTTTTTAAAATTTAATTAACTTACTTACGAAAGATAGGTACAGAGGGAAGTTCTGTTTCGATAAAATTATATTTATGGAGTTACTGTGGGCATCATAGAATGATATTTGTACACAAAGTGTTAAGAAGTAAAAACAGCATAATTTCCTTTTTGGTATGTGTCAAGACTGCTGATTTGAATTTTAACTTTCAATTTACTTAGGTATCATCAAAATTCTATTACATAAATTACTTACAAATTCTTACAAAAGCTAAAGGTAAGGGTATTGTGATATTTATATACCCTTAAGATTTGGAAAATCAACAGGTAGATTCCTTAAGTCTAAGTTCGTTGGAAGACACTTAATATTTTATGTGTACGTTAAGTGGTTGAACGTAGAAGGATAACACTTAAGTGAATAGTTGGGCAGGAGAACCATAGTGTCAAAAGTTGTTATTCTTCGAATTTTCTTTAGTTTTTCAATATTGTATTGTTTGGAAAGTGTCACAAATTAATCCATATGACAAGATTGGTTGTGGATGCAGGTATTAAAATTTTTTGCCGCTTCCGAAGTTAAAGAGATTCATGAATGTATTTAGTTAGAACGTTCTGGAAAGCAGCTTACGTCCAAGGTTACGAAAAAGCAATTCCCAATTGTATGCACTATCACATGTAGGGTCAGTTATTATGAAGACTTACCTTGAAGATGTTCGTGCTGAGACTTTTGAAAAGAACATACATCTGAAATTCCCATGATACACGTTAATAGCACAAAAGCCTATAGCACACTCATTTACTCATAAAAGAGTTACAGATGTTAAAATATACGAGAAAATGTTTTGGTATTAAAAAAAACGGGTATCATGTGCTGATGGTCTAAAATCTTAGCAAAGACCCTAGGTAGGTAGGTGGATATGGAAGTCACAAGCAGCCCTTGCTACACGACTCAATTAGCCCTCGAAAGCGCCCTTTTTGATACCATAAAACTCATTGAACCTGTGTATTAAGAAAAAGTAATTTCCAACGGATTTATATACCTAATGAAATTTTAGCGATGCCAGAGCTATTTCATCCCGTTCAAAAAAGAAATTAGGTCTTTGATTTGTATTGGGGAAAGTTTATTTAAATTGTTAAGAAATGTTCTTTCGAAGGCTGACTTTCTAGAATCTATAAAAACGAACCCTTAAATGAATTATGAGCTCATAAAAAACGAAGCCTTAGCAAAGTCTCATTAATCCCCTCTTCATTCCTTTCGGATAGTTCAATACAATATTCAGGAATTCAAAAACCAATGTGCACCGACATCTTTAAACCCTCTCTACCTTTTCCTAGTGCCCACACTGTGAATCTGCATAATAAGTGGGTGGTTATTATAAAAAAAAGTCTCAAGTTAACTTATGTCAAAAACAAATATTTTTCACATTCCTTGTTAATTTAAATATTAATTTTCTTCTGCTGTGCAACCTTTGATTATATTTGCTTTTCATCTAAATCTAAATAAATTTGGTATTTTATTTATTTTTAAGCATAAAGCCTAACAGCTTTACCCACAGATCTTTGAAAGTTCATTTCTGAAATTATGTGAGGCATTTTTTGATTTGTGTTAGAGTGACATTTTTGTTCAAGTCATAAGCTTTTAAATTTCATGCTTTTAATGATGAGTTTTAATGATAGCTATAACTGGCACTTAAGAGCTTATGGCGATTCCTCCACGTACAATGTCCAACGTCTGGTAAACTGATTCCTAGAATACATTATGTAGGAATGTATTTTTCCCGGAGAACTATAGGGATGGAAGTTGCAACATATTTTAGCACTTAAGTTTTGAAATTCTTGAAGTTTGTTCTTCACATTTTTTCTTTAAATGTGAGTAAAAATAGATCAACTTTTTTTTAAACCACCTTTTATACATTTTTCTATGAACATAAATCATTTTAAATATTTTATATAAAACATTTTGGTGATGCCCGTTGCCTTTTTTTAAGTATTTTTGTTTGATAAAATTCCGCCCACTCAATCGAAAGTTGAAGTTCATCGACATTTTTATTCGATTATTTTCTTCAATAAACAAATCATTAGTCAATAAAGCGACTAAGCACATATTTATGTACATACTCGTATGTATACATAAAGCAAATAGCTAATATTTACGATTGTACATACAACAAATATGTACACAAATTTTATTGGTTTTTTGAACTTTTGTGTGATCAAATTTTTAATTTGAAAGTGATGTGGATACATAAATAAAATGTCTTCTAATGTTTCTAAGTACGAGAATATATTAGAAAACAAATATTTTATAAGTTCCGACAAAAATCCTAAATAAACGCTGAAAAATTTTATCAATTCTCAAATCAAATTTTTCAAAAATTCTAATCTCAAGAAATTATATCCAAACATTGTCTGTGCAACCGTGTGCAATGTTTGTGTTTAGCATTCTCTAGATTTAAAGAAATTGATCAACAATATATTTTTAACTAATAAAAGTTTATTTCGTGGATTAACTAAGATACTTAAGAATTTTATGAATTATCTTTCAAAAAATAATATATATTTTTTAAACAATTACAAATTGTACTTATGTATTTACTTAACTTAAAAAATGGTGCAATGATCTTTGCAACATTTCAATGCCGAATAATGTGCCATTAAACTTATGTTTGCAGAAAAGAAAAAAAATATATTTTGAATTTAATTTAATAAGACGAAACCAAAATTATTCACAAATGTGCAGCTTGAGATTTAACAAACATGATTTTTTTTGATAAGGTTTTAAAACTGCTATTATTAATTATTTACAATTTTTTTTCCGTCTTAACGTAAAATATAACGATAGAAATTGTTTAGAGTCACCTCAAAAATTCAATAGAACGTGCTGCAAGAGCAATGATGAAACATCTCAGTTTTGCAAAAAAAAAAGTCCTGACCAAGTTTTTTCTTAAAAAGGTCAGCACAGTTTTTAAGTGAGTAGACCTAAGCCTACCAAAAAAACAAGGTTTTGAAGCAATATGGTTCTCAACACTCCTCTAAAAGAAAAATCATTCAAAAGATCGACTATAAATTAAGGAAACAGTTCCCTCAAAAGCCCGATAAGAAATCGTTATTTACTGGTCTTTTCTCTTACAGAAAAAAGCATAGGAAATATACGAGTTTTAAGATATGTTCTAAGCATATTTTTGAAACTTTACTAATAAAAAACTGACATTCGAAAAAGGCCGAGTGAACCATGTTGAATAAAAAAGGTAGTAAAAATCGGAATTTTTTAAATCAATAGTTCCAATAGAATAGCATTTCATACTGAATACAAAAAACTTTAGTTTAAGAACTTTTTTAATTTCTTTCCCGCTCTGAAAGCTGATTCACGAACCCAGATATACCTTCGAATAGATTTTTAAAATATAGAATAGCCGTTCTGAACTGCAAAAAGTTTAAAAAATGCTGATAAGTCTTTACACATCCATTGTAATCGTTATCTTCATTTTGAATTCATCAGCTTTTTTAAATGTCATTGTAACTGTCAATACCAGTAGTACTAACCAATTGTGAATATTTCTTAATTATCTATTTTGAATAAAAATATCAGTGATGTGAACAAAAATGTTCTTCAATTTTCTGGTAATCTGCCAATTTTTCTATCAGTCGGAAATTAGAAGTCGTTGAGTTTGTAATTGCTACGAGTAGTTGGAGAAGCCCTGGGGAAAATTTGAGTACCTCTTATTGTTTGGACATTTATTAGGGAAATTTATGCCGCGCTTGTTTTAAATCAGGTGATTAGTGTTTGAGCTTTTTCTGAGTGAGTAAGTCAATCCGAGAGAAAAAAATGAATAATGGACAAAATTGAGTTTCGAGCAGTGATAAAGTTCTTGACTAAGCAAGACAAATCGCCTCAGATTATTTTAGAAGAGGTGTTCACGGTGACGCTTACCCTGAAAAAACAATAATTTAAAAGTGACATAGTCTTTATGAACAAGTTGTCGTCAGAAAAGTTGAAAAACTTGTTCTGAAAGATTCTCGACTAAAGAAGAAACAACTTGCAGAAGTGGTTGGAGTGGACGCCAGATTTGGCCCCTTCTGATTATTTTTTATTTTCAAATCTAAAGAAAAAACTCCGAGGAAAATGATTTACCGATAATGAACAGGTCAAGACAAATCATTTTTTAGAAGGCATTAATAAACTTTTCGGATGAAAGTTAAAAAGTGCATTAGGCTTAAGAGAGAGTGTATTGAAAAAAAAAACAAAAATGTGCTAAATTTCAACCAAAACTTTTTCCAACGTCAAACTTTTTCAACCATCCTCTTAAGAAATAGTAAACAAATGTAAAAAATCTCGAAAAAAAGTTTTATAATTCCGTCTCCGATTTTTTTAAATCCCGTCCTCTGAAATCCCTCTTATTCAAAATCCCGTCAAATCCCAACAATCCATTTTAACAAAATACGTGCATTAAACTAAAAAAAATTGAACAACTAGTTTTTATTGCAAAATCGGGATTAAAAAAGCGGGGATATAAAAAATCGGGATTATAAAAAGCAGGATTATAAAAAACGGGGTGTAAGAAACGGGAATATAAAAACCGGAATATTGAACCCAACCCAAAAATAATTGTGAATTCCCAACAAAATTTGTTTCAGAGCTGTAAATAATACAAAACAAAAAAATATTGCTGTATCACTTAATAGCTTAGGTACTTCAGAACGAGCTTTTGGAAAAGTGCTTTTTTCAACCTCAAACTTGTTCACAATCTAGCCATTTCCACAAAAACAGGATCATTTAATTTTTCATCTTCGACAAAAAAGAATTCAGTTGAAGTTATTTCAATTTTATTAATTTTCTAAATAATTCTCTTTGCACATTCCTCTTCTTTAAGGAAAATAAAGTTTCTATGAAACGTACATTCACGATGAGAAAAATAGTAGTTATTCACAATAGCATACAATTGTTAGATTCACATTCTCAATGTTGATTTTTATTTCCATTGATAAGTTTTATCAATTGTGAATGGGTTGAAGTTGAACTTCGTAGTGAAGGTGTGTGAGAAAATTTCAAACTTGTTGCCTAAAAACACTATATTACAAAAAAGACTTGTCTCGATTTCTTTAATCATAGTTGTATCTCAAATGCAGAAATAAATTTCATTTTTTAATTTGAAGATCTTATTTGTATGGGTTAGGTTAGGTATCTTATATATTAAATTTTATTTTATTTGCTTTAGATACAAATCCCAATGCATCTTATCATGCCCCGAACAAATATTATAATTGAGATAACCATTTGCGTCATTCAAACCCCTTGGAGAAACATTTTCCTATTTTTTTTCTAATGTCGTCGACAAAAAGTGCAATATGATGTCGACAGACAATATAAAAATAAAATAAAACTCAACCTATACCACATGTCCTCCCATACATGACATTTTATTGACTTACTAAACTTCTTAATAAATAATACATACTTGAACTTCATTGCCATATATCTCATCCAAATTTTAAGTTTCGTTTAAAAATGTAATCGACATACCCCTCTTCTAAAAACACCCTTTTTCGATTACGACGAATCAACTCATATTCAATTTAAAATGTGTAACATTATGCAAACTACTTAAAGACGAAGACGAAGACTCCACAGTATATAAATATTGAAAAAGAAAATGCAAAAAGAATACGAAAGATGATAAGAATTCATAGAGCAAAACGCAAAGCTAAGGAAAATATAGGGTATATTTATTTCAATATGCTCTATTTGCTCATCTTCTTGTTCACACATTGTATTCGTTATGCTTGTTTACAGTTGGGGTCAAAAAAATAGTATCAAGCTAATAAGCTTTTAAAAAATATGCAATGAAAAAAATTCATTTCAAAATCAGTCCACTTCTTAAGATACGTCAAATTTCCGATAAATTTTCAAAATTTTGAAGGGTAAATAAAAACCTGGTCACATCACATCTATAAGAAAATGAAAATTACAGGTTTTTTAATTAATATTGGATTAAAATCAATTTTTCGTAAAACGTCATTTATTTTGTAAAAAAAAAGCTGTACATTGCCATTGCACAAGTTAACAAACCATTGATATCTAACAATAGAAATCGGTGACAGTTTTATATCGTTACTTGGCTTGCACCGAGGCACTTCCCAGCCTATTTAATAGTTTTTCATACGTGTATTTGGGTTCGAGATCTTTTAACGTATATCCATGACAAAATTTTCCATTTCATCTGTCAACAATCGTTAAAAATGTTTCGAATTAAATATCGGATCTATTTTGTTGACTGCAACTTTAAATATACTTAAAGTTCGCACTCACTTACGTTGTCATATCGTTATGGTTAGGGTTTTTTTTTGTGTTATATAAGTTTGGGGTATAGGGCAAGGGCCAGGCTCGTGTTTGCCAACTAAGTCACCAAGACCAAAGCCAAACCATTCAGGCATGCAACAACCAACAACTTCAAACGAAATGATGCGGTTTAAAGTTGAAGTGCAAAAATAAAAAACTCTCAACTTATTGCTCTTTGAAATACATATTTCTAACAATTCACAGTTCTATAGATATTTTACTCTACACACAAACTTGAACTTGATTAATTCAACACGTAGATAGATTTGAGTATCTTAAGGCAGGTACAAGACTTTTCTTTCTTTTTTTTAAATTAATTAATTCAAGAAGTGTCCTAGAATACGTATAAAATAATTATGCAAATATCGCACACAAGTGTCAGTACAGTAGATTATAGTGTTTCTCCACCTTAATTGGTCTCATTGATATACTCACTCGTAATTTAGCTACCATACCTTTCTTTTTCTGTGTTGCATTCTCATACCTTATAACTATTAGATGAAGCTGCTTAGGGTTGCCATTGTCAAGTTTTTTGTATATTAAAAACAAATTATTTTTTCAAGTCAGTTAAAGCTTTGATAATAGCTAAAGATCTTTCAATGCATAATAGTCTGTTGACGAACTCGTTTCAAAACCTTAAAATATCATTTAGAGGATCAAATAATTAGATTGTTGGGTTGCTCAAAGGATTTATTATATACATAGGGTTTTGCAGTAAGATATTGAATTTTGACATTTACGCCCATGTTCCGAATTTCGGTCGAAAGTGAATTGAAATAACTTTTTAATTTCACGTGAAATGAAATTGCATGTTCTTAAATTCGATTAATTTCGAAAACTTTCAAATTGCTTCGAACTGTCAGATCATCCATTTTTATTTTGTTTCTGAAGTAAAATGTTTGCTGCTTTGAAGGTGGATGCAATATTATCGACAATTTTTAGTGAAAAAAGGAAGCAGAATTCAAGAGAAAAAATACGAAGACGAATTTTGAGAGACAAATCAAATATTTTCGATTTACCTGACACAATGTAAACTGTGTGAAAATTATGTAAAATTGTTCTGATAAATAAAGTAAATTCTTGATTTCTTGATTAAGCAAAGACGCTTTTTTATGTGTTCTCAGAGAAATAGAACTCTTTATAATTCCTTCACGGATTCCATCAATTCAAAAACTTGCTGTAACCCTCCGATTACTAGCAGAAGGACATTATCAAAGATAAATTCACATTTCAATTCGAAAATCCAATTCACAATAACGAATTGTAGAACACCAAATTCACTTTCCCAAAGTGTATTCACAAAAAGTGAAATGCAGAACATGGCCATTAAAAACATATTTTTAAAAGAAACCAATTGATGTGTATTTCATTTTAAAGTTAAAGGTATGCCATTATCAATTAAAAACTATACCAACACAACAATTTTCCTTGACCAAATCGCGCATTTCCGGCAGCATTTCCGTTTGTGCAGCTGTCCTCGCATAATCCATAGAGTTCTTTGAGTTTTAATTTGGAAATTAAGGTTTTAAGTAGACAAAAGAGTTTTCATTTTTTCTTAAGGCCAAAAATAACAGTAGGTCCCCATAATTTTTTTTTTTTTTTTCAAAAATTCCAATTCAATTCAAAAAACAGCTCGATAGAGTTACATATATAAAATTTTCTTGCTCCAGAAGCGTAGCTCAATAGAACCGTTATTTTGTTTTAAATTCCCTCAAAAAATTCAATAATAGCCGCGTTTTATTATCACCGTAATCTGATCCGGATCAGATCATGATAATAAAACAGCATTGGATCATCATATATTTTATTATTTAAAGTTTGGTACCAGTGTCAAATTCGTTCTTTCAAAAGTGACATTTCGAAGCAAAAAAAATATAAACAAATACCCAAAATGGAAGCTGCTGTGGTTGATCGAAGTATTCATTTTAATTTTTATTTCTTTTCTCTTTTAAAAACTTTTATAATTTTCAGTTTTTATTTGAAAGTGATGAAAGCGAAGAATCATACAATTCAATTTTATCCCTATTGAATCTTATCGATGATGATTGAAGTTCCAGTTGTAGCTCCACAACTTCTGAAAATGTGCAAATCACAAAAATCAAAAAATGTTGAAAATACTTTTACATGGGATTTTTTGAAATCATTCTTTAAATTAAAAATGGTTGTAAGAAACACTTAGGTGACATAAATTAGAACTCAGAACCGTCTAAACCATCTCAATGAAGAGAGTAGTTTTGAAATGACAGTGGTTTGTATGTAACACTTCCAAGAATTTCGAGAAAAAATCATACAAAATTCTTAAAAGTGTTACATACAACCCACCGTCATTTCAAAACTACTCTCTTAATTGAGATGGTTCAGACGGTTCTGAGTTCTAATTTATGTCACCTAAGTGTTTCTTACAACCATTTTCAATTTAAAGAATGATTTCAAAAAATTCCCATGTAAAAGTATTTTCAAAATTTTTTGATTCTCAAAAAAAAAGTTAAAACAATTTTTTGATTAAAATTTTTTGAAATAATTTTTTGAATTTAATAGAGTTTATGGAATCAGTTAGCAGACACAAATTAAAACTCCGAACCGTTTGAACCATCCCAAAGAAGAGAGTAGTTTTGAAATGACGGTGGGTTGTATGTAACACTTTTAAAAATTTTGTATGATTTTCTCTCGAAATTCTTAGAAGTGTTACATACAAACCACTGTCATTTCAAAACTACTCTCTTCATTGAGATGGTTTGGACGATTCTGAGTTCTAATTTATGTCACCTAAGTGTTTCTTACAACCATTTCAATTAAAAGAATGATTTCAAAAAATTCCCATGTAAAAGTATTTTCAACATTTTTTTCTGCTGCAGCTTTCTCGATTTTATTTATGTTTTTTGACATTTAAAGCAGGGTTGCCCATAGAACATTTTGCTCAATGATTTTTTTTTGTTCCTTTTTTTTGGGCAAAATATTACCCATAAATTATGTCACATATACATTTTTTTGGACTTAATTATTTGAATTTCACCAATTAATTAGTTTTGTTAAAATATCTAATTATTTCATGGATTATATACCAAATAAATAAATATAAAGCTTCTCGCTTTTTATTTAAAAAAATATTTCATTTCAGTCAAATTAAAATGTTTATATGGCAATACAGGTTTTATTTAATTTGTTTGCAATGATACCAACATTTACATGTGAAATCACAATGATAAAGCGCTCCTTGTTGTGAAAAAAAGAATTAAATTTTGGATCTCAAATTGAGATCCAAACACAAAGCAGGATCTTGTGTTGTTGTTGTAATGCATGTAAATCCAAGATCCGGATCAGATCATGGTGATAATAAAACGCGGCTAATGTTTCTTTTTTTGAAGAGACTATCATATTGATTAAATAATATTTGATGATCAAAAATGTTTATTTTTGTTTAGATTTCTAAAAAATATTCAAACTTAGTTTTTTAAAAAAATTCGAATTCTTAACGAAATTTAAATATAAAGTCTTTATTTAAAAGCACTAAATACCTGCATAATATAAATATTTCTCAAAAGAAAAATCTGTGTTTGCAAAATTAATTAAAGACAAAAACGCTTTTACGATTTTTGGAAAAAAAATATATTCAACGACTCATTTTGAGAAATCAAATGGCTTTTAAATTTTTGAAGATACAATTATTTTTTAAGTACATATATTCTTTGAATCTTTAAAAAAGGTACTATTTTTAAATATACCCTTTGGATACAGTAGAAAATTCTGTGTATTTAATTAGTTATGGCGTTTTTACTTGTCAAATGTCAGTCAAGATGACAGGTTTAAAAGTGACATCTACTCAAATAGCGAGCTACTTCAAATTAACCTTATTGGAAACCCCATTGCTAAACAGTCCTTCTTCAATCTCACAAAATGATATGAAAATCCAATTCGTATAATTTTCAAAACGAAATAATGAGAAGACCCCCCTAAAACGTGTGACGTGTTTGTTTGTTTGTTTGAATGCCCTAATCTCAGGATCTACTGGTCAAATTGAAAACTTCTTTCTGTTTTAAATAGCCCATTTTATTAGGGAAAGCTATAGTGTGAAGAAATTTGAAGCTGAATCGGATTTTGGTTTGTTCATTTATACTAATATTATAAAGCTGAAGAGTGTGTTTGTTTGTTTGTTTGTTTGAACGCGCTAATCTCAGGAACTACTGGTCCGATTTGAAAAATTCTTTTTGTGTTAGATAGCCCATTTTATTAAGGAAAGCTATATATATAGACTTATACGAGCAGGCAGGCAATACAAAATGTTTTAAACGCAAAAAGTTTACGTTTTCCAAAAACAATGTATGACCGAATTTTTGCAAACAAAAATCTATCTTTCAAAGTTGGTTCACTATCAACTTTTTTGTCAGTTCTCTCGAATTTGACAATGTCATCACTTGGCAAAAACCAAATCAAAGAAATATTTTGTTTACCTAGTTTAGAATTTTTCTACAAGTGTGATCATTTGATTGGCCCTCCTTAATAGTTTATTATAGTACAATGTTGCTTCTTGTGATTAGGTGACAAGTAAATATGTACAAATTTAAAACATACAAAATAAAATTAAATTATGATTTCAATAAAAAAAGAAGTGTCTCGTTTCATAAGTCACTGTGGTTGGGCTTGCTTTATAATATTTGCCTTTTTATTTGTTTCAAAATTTTAATATTTTGTTTGTTAATTAATCTGGTTCAGCTGTACTAACAACTAAGTTTTTTTGTTTGATTTTGAACTTGACACGTTATTAAATGTTTACATTGTTTTATTATTTATAGTTTTTTTTTTATATGAGGAAGATAAAATAAAATCTAGATCACAGATAGAGATATGAAAGCTAGATGGATACTGTTATGACAATCATTGCTAAATTAAGTTACAATTAAGTGTTTGTATGAATGTCATAATTTATTATTATTTATAAAACACCAGCTCCGCGGTTTAAAAAATTCGTATTGTTTACTTATGAAGGCACACAAAAAGTTAGAAAACTAAGCGTAAGCAAAACGAACTTCAAATTTGTTGTTATGTATGTATTTACTTTTAATAAAATATGTCTTATGCGCAATAATCATTCTTCTAAGAACACAAACATAAAACAAGGTATTTACTCGTACATTTGTATAAGCTTCTAGTTGTTTTTGAAGTTTAAATAAGTGCTATATTTATTTTTGAATGACGTCTTGGTGTCTTGACGTTCTGAAATGACTGAACCACGTCTAAATCGCTATCAAAACTGGTTGTCAATTTAATCACATATTCGATTGAAACTGACATTTAAAAATTTTTTCGATGTTTTGCACATTGATTTTAAGTCAAAAATAAATCAATTTATTGGTTCCAAAATAAAAGAACTGTCATTGTGACAGGTGTGAGTACATAAATTAATTTATTTAATAGATGTTTCCTTTGGCAAATTATGATCTAAATACCAATTTTTTTTGTATGGCCAATGAAATATGACTAAATGCAAGTCAAGTTAAGTGCCTAATTTACTAACGAATACTTATATATTTGAAGACAAAATATTTAACAAATATTTTTAACCCAGCAAAAAAAATCAATCAACTAATCAAAAACCTCATCAGCCAAACTTAGATTAATCAAAAATATATCAATTTATTTTCATTTTGAAAGCTGATAAGTGATAATAAATAGATTTCTATTTGTGGTATTTGTAAAAATGTAAACATAATAAAAGGTAAATTAGACAAAAATATAAATCTCCAGTTAATATTAGACTTATTTTTATTTTGTAAAATCCAGATTCTAATTAAATATTCAATTTAAACTTATATCTAAACAATTTTTGACAATTCTTTTAAAAAAGTTAAATCTGACAGTTAATTTTTAAGAACTACTTATTTTTTCCCAAAGAAATGAAACAGAGAAAAAGAGTTGTCCAATTGACAGATACAATTGAAAAACCAAATTGAAGAGTGAACATTTTTTTGAGAGCCAATGAAACATGACACATCACAGATATTTTTTTACATTGGTTCTTTATTTTGTCGGTGGAGCTAGTAGCCGGTGTAGCTGTCAAATTCGCTTTTGTTCCATGTGTTTTAGAAAATAAAATGAAATATACCTATAAAAACATTTTTAAAGAACTTTTAAAAAAAATTAACACATTAATTTGAAGAGAATGACGAATCTCTCAAAAAATAGGTTGAAAAACGAATAATTTGTGTTCAGTGTTCATCATCAATTGATTTTAAAAACTGTTTTAAATCATTCAAATCTAGTCAATAGTCTTAAAAGAGTCGAGATGAATCTTGTCCACCATTTTCAATTTCAAAGTGATATGTATAATGTAGCAGTTACATCTGCAAATTTAATTTTCAGTCATAAATAAATTAATTAAAAAAAATGAGTAAATCTCGTTTTGACAGTATTGAAAATCAAATTCATTAAACCCATTAGGAAGTGAAAAGTTGTTGGAATCTGGTTGAAAACTAAACCGATTTTGAAGTTTGAAGTTGAGGTTATCTGTCAAAGTGTCATACACATGCACATATCGCTGGGCAATCTTAAATATTTTCTATTTATGGTCGGCTTTGTATTGATGACTCCTTGGGTTTTTGTCAAATTAACTAAGACATAAATACTTAAAAAATCGTTGGTTTTGACGTTTAGCTTTGAAATTTAAAATGGGTCTAATGATATTGTGTCAAAATGCTCAATTCATGACATTTAGACATCGAAACATTTTGATTTTCATAAAAAATGGTTGACAGCGAGAAAAATGTTGAACATGAAATGTCAAAATGAACTTCCTCAAAAGCGTCGAACTTAAACATATTAAAATAGTTGATATTTAAATTGACATAATAGTAAACAATTTTCATTAAAAAAAAAACATGGCGGTTATGACGAGTTTTTGTTCAGAAAATATGCATTTTTAAAGTATCGTAAACTTCTATATTCTTTTATCGCTCTGCCAAAAAAAATTTCATTCAAAAAAATACCTGTCCTAAGTTATAAGTTTTTGAAACTGATTCGGGTGTGAAATATGTATGTAAATATGAAAATTGATATTTTTAATTTATTTCTTAAACGGAATGTTTGATAGTCGATAATTTCGAACCACTTCAAGGCAGTACTCTCATATAATTCACTTAAAAATATTTGTATGTATTTTTTTTAACGCATGCCGTACGTCAAATAAGTGTCACATTTATCATCAAATAAAATTCATCAACTCACATTTCAATATAAAATTAATAAATTGGTTAGTAATGAAAACCTTAACGCCCGCCATCATCATTAATATAATTGAATATAAGCCTCCGAAGCGACGCGACGCGGCCGGCGGCGGAAGGACACACGTTTC
Source organism: Eupeodes corollae (assembly GCF_945859685.1). Classification (NCBI taxonomy): domain Eukaryota; kingdom Metazoa; phylum Arthropoda; class Insecta; order Diptera; family Syrphidae; genus Eupeodes; species Eupeodes corollae. Next base: position 115,559,694 of record NC_079149.1, read on the forward strand.
AATTCTGTAGTTTTTGTTGCTATTGTTAAAATTATATCAACAAATACCACAAATGGAAATCTACTTATTATCACTTATCAGCTTTCAAAAACAAAACGAAAGAAAGGGTTGATTTCAATTAATTAATTGACTTTTGCAATCACGCATAATAAAAGAGAGTATCATTATTTCATAAGTATGTACGTACATGTGTATATTAATATGCGTGTAAATACGTATCTATAAACGTATACATTTGTTTATGGTAGATATTACAATAATAGAGGACTAAAACTAGGCTATCTGAAAATGACAACATGAATTGTTTTTGTTTTTATTGTTATTTAGTTGCCCCAGGAAATAGTTTTGCAATCATCATAACGCACTTAAGATATAGAAGTGCGGCTAATTTTAACTATCTGTGTTTTTGTATCATTTGATATTACTCATGTACAATGAACTTCAATAAAACAGAAAATGTTTTATAACCAAAACCCATTCACATTGATCGATAAATAAACAACAACAAAAACACACGACACTAGAATTCTTAAAAAATAAACCAAGCTACTTAAATTGTTTTTATCAATGTCATTTTGAAATCTAATTTGATGTGTGTGTCAATTGTTGAAAAGGTATGTTTACATTCTTAGTAAGTAAGTACATCGTCTTAAAAAAAAAGTAGGTACAGGTATTACAGATGTACATTTGAAGTGCAAGCAACTTGAAAATGTCATTCCAAATTTAGCCACAAACAAAAAATCAAATTAAAAAATCTCAGTCTTGGTCTCCAACTTGTCTAAATAACAATAATCAAACATTAAAAGAGCAATGACACTTCTCAAAGACATACCAAACACGAGCTTAAAACTTTTTATAAAACAGGTTTAGCTATGAGTAAATTAGATCTCAAGACAGCGATTTAAAATGTATTCATTTTTTATGGTACAATTATTTATGATTATTTAATTTATTTAACAGGGTGTTTCTTTTTTGTGATATTACAAAATTAAAATTAACATATTTTAAATCTTCGAATGTTTTAAGGGGCCTTACAATTCCTTTTTTTTTAATTCAACTTTCATAAATCCCTTGTCAATATTCAAATCTAAAACTAATTACGGTTATTAAATCTTTTAAATTAAAAAGAAAATGAATTGTCTCAAACGCTTTATAGTTTTGTGAACTTACAATTTGTACAACATCATAAGCAGCCATTGTCCGATGTCAGAGTGACGTTTAAAATTGTCTGACGTCGTTGCGCAAGACGTCTGGCTATTATAACTGACTTTTTTTAAACTGTCATTTATAATGTTGCATCTTTAGCGCTGTGGCAAAATCGAATCAATCTGCCTTTCTGTCATCTCATTGACAGCTATTGCCAGTGATCAAATTTCATTTGTCAATAGAAGGCGGGTTTTATTGGTAACTCATTAACGCTGCATCACAGAATTTAACACGGAAAACAACAACAAAGTTGTAGTCAGTAGAAAAATAATGCTGTGGTGATAAAAGACGGACAAACGCGATATTACACATTTCAAAAGTCAATTTTAAACAAAAACACATTTAAGTTATAAGAAACCAATTGACACTTATGTTATGATAATAAAACTTGCATTTTGTTCTCTAAAACAAGACAATTTTGTAAAAATAATTTGGTAACGAGTAATTGCAGTGTGGTTGCTACGAACTGTCAAACTCTATTCGCGTTCCACATACCATCCACACTGCAACGAATAAATTGTTCGCGTTCAACTTAACCTCAAAATAATACCATAATTATAAATTAACATTTCATCGCTGTCTGCGAATAGAAATAAAGCTCATGTGAAAAAAGTCAAAATATGCGAATATCTACAGTTCGCAGTTCGTAGCTCATGTGCAAGTTGCTTTACACAAAAATTTGACATTGAGGAAAACACTAAACACACTAAGTTTCTGTTTTCATCTTGTATACTTCAATTTTAGAAGAAAAGCGAAACTTCTGAACGCACCTCTGATAAATTTCAAAAGTGACATTTGAATGTTACATCAAGATACCATTGATACCAACTTTTAAACAATAAATTAAAAGTAAATATCATTAATGAAATAAAATGTTCATTGACATTTCTACTACACTTTGGAAGCCAAAGAAAGTTTCCCAACTAAAATGAAAACATACTTATAACTAGGTATTCCAGTACATTTGCTATAAGCACAATAAAAGCTTTTTTTTGGAAAATTAAAATCTTCAAATAAGTACTTATATTTTTTTAACATCTGCCTCTCATCGTTATGCAATATAATATAAATAAAAGAGGTCTACACTTTACCATCTACTGCTCTATAATAACTATATCAAAAATTATCTATGTTATTATAGAGAAAAATTAACATATTATACTTTGAAATGAAAGGGAAAAACTGAATAGAGTTTGAAAATTTCTCTTTACTGGACTAGATCCACATTATAACAGATGGACGTAGCTTAAAAGCCTAAACCATCATCAGGTCACCACACCGAAACCATTGTATAATAAAATGTATTCATTAATTTCTATAGGTTACGTTTGTTGTGTCGGTGGTGGGAAGCAGTGTTTTAAATAAAATAATTTCCATCCGCACACAATTATGTTTTAATTGTTCTTTGATTGTACTGATTTTATGGTATTTTAATTGGTTTCTCATTTCTCTTGCGTAATAAAGTTGATTCAGTAGGCAAATATAATTTTATAAATGTTTTTACAATTGGAACATAACGCTGCAAACTTTCATTCTGATCAACATCTTTATCCAATGACTAAACTTTCAATGTCAAAACAAAATTGTTAGTCATGGTGAAGTTCACGAACGAAGAATAGTTATACAAATATGGACCTAAACTTTAATAATAGATTTCTTTATCAGCGAAGACTCTTTAAGAACAAAATTAATTAAATGCTAAACAGCTTCGCTAGCAAAAGTAATAGATTTTATGTAAAATTGTATAAATGTCTCCACACACGATGCGACAGTTTTGCAACAAAGTCTTCTAATTTCGTTAACAAATGACCAGCTTATTCGATTTTGCATCTGCGTAAAATATTTGTTTTTATGGCATTGTCAAAACTATTGGGTATTGTCAAATGTCTAGCAACAGCATATGACATTTAAAACGTCCGTTGTCTAAACATGGCTAATAATGACGTTTCTGTCAGTATTCAATTTTGTTTCTATATAGAATATTTGTTATTTATGGCATTGATATAATTATTGGGTATTGTCAAATGTCTAACAACGGCATATGACATTTCAAACGTCAATTTCTATACATGTGTGAAAATTAGGTTTACATACGTCTGTATTGTTTAACTAAATAGGACTGTTTATATTTCTAAAATATCAGAGATTTCCATATTCTCACTTTTTTGTGAGAAATCTGAAAGCTGAATTTTGATGATTCAATTTCTCAAAAATTCTCTGTATTCAAAAAGGTTGACAAAAAAAAAAAATGCAAAACCAATTTAAGCAATCAGTTAATTGTTTTTATATTTGATCCATTTGAGAAAATTTTAGGAAATCTTAGAACTACTGCCCAAATGATAATTGAAATTTGAGACAGTATTTTTACTGACAGATGTGACCATATTGTGAAATCTGACACATAGACATCTTACTTATAAGAAAAGTTTCAACATTTTATTTTGTTTTTCAAAACCTGTCTATATTGAATCCAGTTTTGATAGTTTTTTTTTTAATTTAGCTTCGATTGTCGTATATCTGAGCAAAAATAACTGCTGTGAAATTTGGAATAAAATCAATAGAACCATTAACAACGAAAATCCAGTTGTTGTCAATTAAAGCGTACATAAACTTAAATTTATCCTCCGAATAATATAAACCCGTTTCTGATTTAAAACTGACTGTGATGTATCAGGGTGGTTTAAAACAAATAAACGTTTTCTATTTCCTTGAAAGCGAAATATTTGACTTATTCATTTATAGAACTCTATTCTCTAATAGAAATGACGTCGCGTCGGCCATTAAAATCCTTGACGCATAATTCTAAACAATCGGTTTTAAGGGCTTATTATCTGACCATACTACTTAGCAAATTTTCTAAATATTCAGAACTTACTTTTCCAAATTTGTTATCCTTTGCTTATTACAAAAAAAAATACTTATTCCTTTTTTTAAATCAGTGCATCTGAACATGTCTATAAACTGTCTTCATTCGTAAACAAACAAAACAAATCAAACAAACCTAAATTTAAAATGTCAAAAACTCAAAAGTCTTATGTCAAAATAGACATTTTGTGATTTTGAATTCATTAAAATGTAAATTAATTTTCAAATTTACTTTTTTAGTCCAAGATTTTATTAAAAAATAAAATAATCATACTTAAAAAATCAAATTAAAATAATAAACATTTTGGAAGCATATAAATTTTTGATTTGCCCGAACCACCCTAATATATAGATATTTATGTACTTATCAGTGCCAAAGTATTTTTTGCCATCCTCATGTAGTGTTTTGAGTGTGAAAGTGTTTTGTATTGAGAGGATTTTGTCGTAATCCGAAAGCTTTTAGTCTTTGTAATGGAGGTAGAAATTTACTAATAGCATCGGCTTTCCTATTTTCCTCGTTTTTGTTTTTGTTTTATATTTTTGAGCAAAACATAAAAAAGGTAAAACATAACCACTCTAGTTTTAGATGACTTTTAAACGAAACGTCAACCCTGTGCATATTAATATATTGTTGAATGGAATACCTGCACAAATAACATGTAACAGGTCTTCTAGCCAAGCCCTATGGAGGCACTGGTACATATAGAGTTGGAAAACATTCTATATGCTTTTTCGATCGATGCTATGCATAGCTACGTTTATTATTTAACTGACGATGACGGTTTAAAATCTAGTTCTCTTTTGACGTGCAGGATGAGGTAGCGGCTTAACCACCATTTAAAAGGTTGCATTGTTCTATGTAGAAATTCCTCAAAAGAAGATTATGACTCACATGAAGTCTTTGTCGTTTTTGCAAAAAGCCATGTTCGAGAGATTGAGATTTCATATGCTAGTATTTGAATCAAGTTCAAGATATAAATCGTTCGAAATGTTTCAGCCACAAGTCACTTTGTGGTGATTTAACATAATTTAAGTTTCTTTTTATTTTAGTATTATTTATTTTTCTAATGAGGTAATTAGTGTGCGTGAACGAGTCAATTAAGGTATAAAAGTATAATTATTAGAAAGTAGAATTGGAAAGGAAAGTAGACTCAAAATGTTTTTGCTGACATCAAGTGATACATATTCGGAATCAATTGGATTTAAAACACATCACAACAGTATAAATATCCTCTACTACAATTTATAAAGAATACGTTTATAGTGCGAAATCATTTTCATGTTAATTTCTATGTAAACGTAATCTGCAATAAGTCCAATGCAACAAGCTTTCAATCAATTTCACTTCGTCAGCACTTTGGTAGCCTGGCGCATCGGCTTCGGCACACATTTGAATTGACGCCAAACAAAAACAAAATAAATCAGAAGACAGCATTGCACATTTTTACATAGAATCAAATCAGGGTATATTTAGTAGTATAATGCCTCTTCAGTCGGTAAGGCTTGTATAAAAAACATTTGCCCTATTAAAAGAAATAGAGAAGTCCACTTCAAGTGCTTTGAGAATTGTCGAAAATTGTAGGTCCTCATCATTATTGTACAAAAAGATTGACAAAAGGTACGGAGAAAACCACACACTCTAGTTCGATGTATAAGGTTAATGATTGTTGACTTACACAATTTATAACTCAGAGGTGACTTTGACGACTTTAGTGATCTACTGTTTCCTGGATCTGTCTACTTTCCAAATATCAGGAAAATACCCTTTAGTATAGTACACTTGGGCGTATACTTAATTGTTTTATCGAATTTTAATACATTTTTCTAAATTTTGTCTCCAGAGTCGGGGTGTTGACAGGGATTTCATCCCTTAGAAATGAGATCCTTTAACCCATTTGCTAACAGCTTTAAAGCATTTGTTGATGTGAGATCAAAAACAAAGTCAAATGGCTTCTCGACAAGATGCGGAAACTTTGTTTTTTTTTTTTATTTAATAAAGGGTCCGCAAAAATAACTTTTTTTTGAAAATATTATAAACAAAAAATACTGAATATTTTCTCGGCTGGACATGCAGTAGCCTACACGATCGGTCCAATATTTAAACACATCATCGATTGTGTGCAGCTGTATTTCACCAATGGCTTCACGAATATTGTCTTTAAAAGCGTTAATTGTGTATGGCTTGTCGGCGTAACACTTGTCTTTTACGGCACCTCACAAATAATAGTCCACCGTTGTCAAATCGCAGCTCCTAGGTGGCCAAACGACAAAAGCTCTGCGGCTGATAATGCGATCTTCAAAAACAGGGCAACACTTCGGCTGTTTGGTACTTGGCACCGTCCTGTTTAAACCAAAATGTTGACAATATCCTCCTCTTTAATTTTCGTAAACAAAAATTTTTTCAACATAACGATCGCCATTGACTGTTACCGCCACTCCTTAGTCATTTTTGAAGAAAAATGGCCCAATTATGCCTCTGGATCATAATCCGCGCAAAACATTGATTCGTTTTGGGTTTATCGGCTTTTCAATGTATGCCTGCGGGTTTCCTTGCCCCAAATGCGACAAATTTTACTTGGTTACATACCCGCCGAGATCAAAACAAACTTAATCTGAAAAGATGATTTTTTTTTGGCAAAATCGGCAGCTTTTCTAAGTCGATCGCAGGCCCACTTACCGAAGCAAAAACGCATTGGATGGTCACTTGGTTTCAACATCTGACCCAATCAGACTTTGTATATGTTCATACCAATCCGTTCAGCGGAAGGATAAAACTAATTATCAGTCAAATTAGACATGAGCTAAGTGTTACCATTCACGAAATAAGTATTAGTTGACAAAAAAAAATTAGATGGCGGACCTTTATAACCGCAGAGATGGAAATGCGCCTTTTCAGAAAATATTTCTATCTGAAAACCGTTATAAAATTCCCGCTGTTCCAAATTCTAGTTGTTAAGTCAAGAGTTCTAAGCATGTGAAGGTGTAAGAATATTAAATAATTATAAACAAACCACAAATTAAGTGTGGTGATCGATGTTGTCACTCGAGAAACAATTGTTGCAGTAGCTGTCAAAACCTACAAACAGTTTAATATGATATGAAAGCCGTACACGCCCTACTTGTGCGTAACTTGTCTTCATCTTAACTCAAAAATACATCTGAAAGTGTTCGTCTTTTTCTTAAATTAGTTCATCCAACCAACAAAGGCAACAAAATTTACGATTCGTGAAATATTTGTTTTAATCACTTTATTACGCACTATATTCTTTCAAAACATATTCCCATTATGCACATAAGATATATGTTTGTATGCTTAAGGTCTGTTTATATTTTATTTTTAACTTTTGAACATAAGCTTTCATATAACTAATTAAATTCTAAACCTAAACGAATATCCATCATGATGAAGTAAAACTCGCATTTGTTATAAAATGTTTCAAACCATTGTTGCAAAACAAAAATAACAACAACAAAAAAAAACAATTTTCCGGTTCAACTATAACTACAACATATTTTCAATACCTTAATGTATAACAGTCACGCTATTATAGCATCATTAACGTGTATGTTCTTTTATTTTTGTAAAACCATTCTTTTACTATTTCTATAAAACATTTGTTCTACTTCGATCAAAATGACAATTAGTATTGATACTGCAGGAATAAAAAAATCATTTTGACAGCTTAAACTAAAATAGATTGCATAATTTAGATACTATGGTCATTTAAGGGCATATACCTACTAAGTAAATTATCTATTTTACCTTTCAAAATCATTCACGTAACACAGTTTAGCGAAATGATTAAAACTAACCTTTGTGTGTAAGTACTCTGAACTTTCATAATAATTAAATAATGATACAGCATCAGTTTCAAAATAATAAAACTCACGCCACTCAACATTGACAATGACTAGTATTTTAAATTAATTCTTTTCATAATAATCAATCTCAACCGTTGCCCCACCTGCCGTAGCTGGCTGGAAGCTCTTTGTGTCAAATTGTCAATTAACAAACCATTTTACAAACAATTCGCGCCCATTTTAATGACACAAGAGTTATGCACCAGCTGCATCAGCATCAGCAGAGTGTATTATGACGGGCTACACCACTCTCCACTGCCACTGTGGCAACCAGCACCACACCACATGTGACTCGTGACTCTCGAGTCTATTTAATATTCTCTATTAAATAATCCATCAGAGTTTTGCTTGATTAAAAATGACACAAAAGGTGGAATGAATTTTTACGACTCTATCGCTCAAATGAATATGCGAATTAAGTTCAATGGCCTTTGGGGCCCAAGTTTTTTTTGGTTGTATATTTTACAGTCTGCGTGATATGCACGTGATGCTAAACGATCATGAATATTATAATCTCCTCGGCATGCAAAGTGAAAGAGTTAATACTTTTTTTTACCTCCTCCGAAAATAACTTCTAGAAAAAAAGAAAAGAAATAAATTTAAAAGAAGTCGCGAGCACTCTCAATTCATTTGAAAACCCATTAATTCACTTTAATTAGCTACCTGACCTCCGAGGACCATGACAGTCTCTATGTTCTGTACCTATTCACTGCAGCAGTATATATCTGTAATATAGGGTGTTTTTTAAGATGCATAGAAATTTAAGTTGGTAACACTATTTTAACTGGCAACCATTTAGATAGCTGTCAAATGAATTGTTTTTAGCTTGATTTGACATTTTAACATTAATAGATGACGCTAGAACAATGCTTTAAAATTGGGCCTATTTATTTTGAAAATGATGGTTCTGCTCGAAATTTTCATAAACCAATTTTTGTTTAGCGATAAAGCTTTTGGTTGAATATACATATGTACGTCAATAAACAAAACTGACGTATTTGGGGTGTTGATAATCACTCAACATGGAGACCCCATTACATCCACAAAAACTAACTTTTTAGTGTGCTTTATGTGTTACTGGATAAATTGGTTACTTCTTTAAAAACAATGTTGGCAGGAAGGTTACAGTGAATGGTGACTGCTTTGTAGCCATGGCTATTAAGTCTAGTCCGCGTGGTGCTCATTAGTCAGAAATCATATTTAAATTAAATTTCATGTCAATTTAAATAAGTCATATTTATTTTATCCCTCTACAAAAAAACACCCTTTATAAGAACGTGTAAATCTCACCTATAAGATTGCACGCTAACAAAAGGACACACAATATAAAGAGGGATGTAATGGTACAAAAAAAGAGGAAGGTATAAAGGTACCTTACCTACTTAGTATATTCTACTCAATGCTCACGTAAAGTCGTGAATAATTTAAATTGACCGGCTTTTGCCGCATGTTGTGTTTTTTGTACTGTGTAGATGATATGCGGGATATCGTTGGTTTTTGTGTACAACGTACGGTAGCCCGCAAACCAGGTTATTCCACTCACTTTTATTCACAATCTTTTGATATTTAGATTTATGTTTATTTCACCCGCCGCGCCATCTAGTGTATAGTCTTCTGTGTATTTATGGTAATGGTGACAGTGTTTTTTGGATTTACACCGCAAAGGTAGGTTATCTTTTGTTTAAGCATCTTCACATATTGAGCACAAATATAATAGATCACGAGCACGACTCACTAGAGTTTTAAATTGTTTTGACTTTCAATAATGAGCAATATTATTTATGTCATCTTTGCATTAAAGTTATTTATGTCATCGGGGATTTAATATATTTTATGGTTTATTTAACACGGATGAACTAATGAGTTCAATTGAAAAGCCTAAAATACTTTTTAAAAATGCCTACCGAAGTGATTAAGATTAGTTCAAAATAGTTGACATTTAGAGAGACATTGAACTCAAAAATCAGGCAGTTGAATATTAAGAAAAGATGAATGTTGACACAAGACAAACAAGAAAAACAGTTTGACAGCTATTCCGGTTCCAAAGAAAATTAAACTCATTCAGTTATGAAGAATAATATTGGGCACGTTCAGGTGACATAAATCACTTCAAATGTAATCAACTTTATTTTTTGAACGCTTATTGAATGGAAAGGCAAATAGTTTTTTTAAATTCCATTTATTTTAATCTTGGAATTTTACTTAATAACCTCTTACTTTTAGTAAATTACACAAAATGTAGGAGTATATTTCAATAACACTTTTATCAACAAGAAAGGGTTTAATTTTTGGTACATCAAAAAATGAGGGTATTTTCTTTAAAGAGACATCAATGGAAGTTTATTTCATGGTTAAGTGGAAGATGACAATGCAAAACAAAATAAATCGAATTACTAATATCTTTTCTTCTTGTAAAAAGATGGCAGCTTCCAAAGTGACAGCTGACCAATTAAAGGGCTATTAAAAGCATAGCTCCTATTTAAAAAGCGTGAATAAATCCATTATGAGTCTTAATTCGTAAAGTTTAAAAAGTAGTTTTCCTCTTTACATTTGGCAAAGACAAAATACATAAAAAAAAGCATAATCAGCTGTTATTTTGACACAAGTAAAATAAGTTGTTCTTCATTTACCAAATTACTAGAACAAAAACATTAAAAATCACTTATTTTTTTTAGGACTTAGTCCTATTTGCATGTAAACAGAGTTCATAAACGTCAGAGAAAAATGGCTGTCAAACAAATTTTGTTGAACCTTTAAAAACAATAATTTAAATTATTTTTACCAACAAATTAACAAAATATTTGCCATACTTACATTCTTTACGAGTCAGTGCCGCTTTCCCGCTCTTTCTGCAGCGAATCAAATTCGTCTGCACGACGTTAACGACAGTGACGTTTATGAACGGTAGGTACTGCAGTCCGACTAGGTTAGTTCGATCGAAAATCTGACTTAATGAATGCAGATAACGCAGTTCTTAGTTAGGCTGAAGTTTATGAATACACCAATCGTTGCACAAAGTTTGGAACAATTGTTGTTTATTTTTGCAGATTGCTTATTCTAACATTATCTGACGTTTTTCGGACAAAACTATGATGAATGTTCTAATCTGATTTTGTATCCGTGCTTTCATAAATTTATATTTCTACTGTCTTGCACAAGTATTCCAAAAATATTCTTTTATCCTGATGAGAAAAAAACAAAACATAAAAACAAACATCCACAAAAAAAAAAAACAAGTACAATTTTGCAATTTAATGCTGTCATTATAATCTGATCAGATCCCGATAAAAAAGTATCTCTTCTTCAATTGTTTGCTCGGAGAAACTTTTTTTAAGGCCATTTTCATTATAATAATAATAATTTAGTTCAATAAAATACATCAAAATTTGGTACGTTCACTTTCTAGGAGCAGATTTATTACAGACAATAATTCCGCCAGAGGGTATCTGATAAAATAAAAAGAATTCTTTTAAAAGTGACGTTTATTTACATTTGAAATCTTTTCAACTGAATGCACTCATATAAACTTGCCTTAAAGTTTCACATGCATGAACAAATTTACACAAAAATCACGAGTTCCAGTTTGTATTGCATAACTTGTCAAAAGTTCAATTCAACAAACATTAATGGCGCATACTCGTCGTAAATGTCAACAAAATATTTTCTTTTCACATCTAATTTATTACCTAAAAAAAAAGAAAATGAATTGTCTATCTATCTAAGAAACTTAGTTTTTCTAGTTGCGCTTCTGAAAATGTAGTTAACAAGCGGGAAAATGAAGTAACAATAACAATATAAACTGAAGTGTCATCATGCACACCATCAATGTTCCGGACAATAAATCATGAATGGAGATAAATTCTTTGGTTCAATTATCAAATTAAGTAACATAAAAATGGAGTTCATTCATGTATCAAATAACGGTAGTTACATCACAAGCGTTTGACGTTACGTTCATTGACACCATGTGGATATAAAAGGAAATTTATCATTAAATATTAAAATGACTGACATTTAAGATTTGAATTTACGCCACCGGCCGTTGAGCAAAATATATTTTTTTTAAATTTAATCTCAAATGAATTAGGCGATTTCATATTTAAAGTTTTTATATGGCAATCGGTTATCCTAATTGAATACATTTTTTTGGATTTTACCAATTTCGAAGTTTGGTGTAATTTTGTATATAAAATATATGCATATGTCACTTTCGTATAATAAAGATGCCTTTAATGACAGCTGTCGAGTGTGACGATACATAAATGAATGTTTTCGTTTGAAAATAAGGACTGTCGTATTCTGTTCCAGGGAAAAGTCTAGAAGACTTAATTAGTCAAAATCAGTAAATGACAAAAGTAGTTTTTGATGATTGTTTTTGTACAATTGTCAAGTGCTGCCAAAGTTATTACCAACAAAAAAATATTCGGTGAAATATTTACTATTTATTGTAAGATGTTGCAGTTTATAACAATATATGCCAGCAAATGTCAACTTGTCGTTTAGTATGGGAGTACTTCTATTTTACATATATATTTGAAAGAAGAAATGTTCATTTTTCAAGGAAACACTTTTAGAAGGCTTCCCGATTGCCAAATAAAAACTAAATTATTCAAAACAACGTACAGAAAATGACAGATGACATTTTTGTTGGCATTTTCTAAATATATTACCTGAAGTTGTCAAGTAAAAAAAAATATTGGTCTTTAGGATTTAAAGGATTCATATCCTGTTAAAATTAATTAATTAGTTGTTTATTTTGCAAATGTCAGAATCTTTAATAATATATACTTCCTTTTTAATAACAATAAACTGTCAAATAACATCAGTAGCGTCATTTTACAACAGCCTTATTAGTGTTATTGAAAGATCTCGAATAATGTTTATAGTTTGCCAGTTTTTAAAAATTGCTTTGGCAGTTCTCATCAACAAAGGTAAAATTTGTTCGACACACAAAACTTTCAAATACAAATTTAATTTGACCCCCAGACACACCAAGGTGCCTGTTGTGCCAAATAAGTACATTAAAGACAATATTTTCCGGATATTATTCTCTTTTCCATAGAGTGTTGTATTCTGTTTTCAATGATAACAAAAACCACAACAGTATAAGACCAATATCTTCTATGACAATCAAAACAACAATAATAATAATAATAGAAAAGAAAAAAGAATGTAGGTGACAAAGCTGCTGCACCTTTATAATAGTTCACTCGACAGATGCTCACGCTCCGCTAGAAAAACCCGTCCCCTATACGAGAATACCTAAGATAACCGTAAGATCAATCTATTGAAGTGGCAAAAGAAAAGGTCGTTCTTCAGACGTATCTCTTCTTTTGTGTCTCCAGCTTCAGCTCCATCTCCGACTCCAGCTCCAGCTCCACTCCACAGCCACACAAATCTGCGAACAATATACGAGAGTGGGATAAGTGAGTGAATGGATTTGTGGATGCTGCGAGGTCTGTAATAAAGTGGCTTATATAAATACCAACCTTCTTTTTTATGTCTTTTTTCTTATTTTATATTTTTTCGTTACGAAGAAGACGACACGAGCATAGGATGTACCATCAGGAGGTTAATAGTGATTGTGTGTCATGCTATTTTGCCAGCAAGATGCTCAATGCTCAAGCTCATCCCCTCAACTCTCCCCCTGTGCCACACTACAACCGTGAACCGTCTTCTAATTTCCAAAGAAAAGAAAAAGAAAATTCAGTTGACATTTCTAAGATGCGAAAAAAGAAAACGATGTTACCGCTGAATTGCTGTTCGGTTCGGTTGTTTGTTGGAACTTGGAAGTTTTTAAAGTTGGAGCGGGAACGTAAGAAAAAAGTGACATGGTGAATTTCATGGAAACATAAAAACACCGTAAGCAATTGGAGAGATATTGTGATGATGGCCATCATGGCGGTTCTGCGGTACGGTGGCGGCGATGATGTGCCAATGCCGATACTGATACCGATAGAAATTACTTTCATCGTTCGTTTCGCTAACGCTATCGCTTAATATTACTTTGTTGGTGGCGCACTATGATGAGTAAAATCTAATTATATGGAATCGTATTCAGTTGTTGAGTCAAGTGCCAACTGCCAACTGAAATCATAGCAAAGTCAGAGATCCCATAATGTTTTTTTGCTGTATTTTTGTTGGTACAACTGCTGTTGGACGCACATTGCCCGCACAGCACACTTATTACTCGATGGAGAGGGGACACATCGTTCGGATTGCGCGGCGAGGTGACAAAAGGCAATGATGAGATAAATAAATTTATAGGAAGGTATAATATAGCAATTGTGTGGATACCCTCTGCTAGACCTACCATCATGATTGTTGTAATGAGGATGACGATGTTGATGACGATCCGTGTCGGTGGTGACTGTGGTGACAAGCAATGCGACGAGAACGACGCTACGGTGCTATATGGTGGTGTCCACAATTGGTAACGTTTAGAAAGCTTAATTGACATTTCATTGAGGTTTTAATTTCGAATAGATTACAAAGTGTTTAGTGATAGAAGTTCAAAAATTATATTGTATTTGTATACATACCATCATTAAGTAGGGAGAGGGGAAATAGAGGAAAATTGTATTAAATTATGACCACAATAAATTTATAGAACGGTTGTTCATTATTAAATTTCCATGTGTTTTATAAATGTGAAGACAAAATTGTATTTATGATACAAATTTTGGAATAGTTCCCATGGTAAGTAAAGTAAGTAAGTAAGTAAGTAAGTTATTCATTTATTAACAGTTAAATACAATAGTTTGTTACAAAATTTGAATCTTAAAGCTATGGCTTAGCCGTCAGCCTGATTGGCAAATTTATATTTTAAATTTAATTAATGACTATAAATAAAATAAATTTTCAATAAATTCAAAATGGCAGGTATTTAAATGTATTCAGATATTAACAATTTTCTGTATTTGTAAACTGTTTTCAAGAAATTGCTAAGAGTTTTCCATTCACATTCGTTTAAAAGTTGTACAGATTCTTGTAATGTTAAAGTGGGTTTACCAAAATGCATAATTCTTTGTGGTCTGAATATAGGGCATATACTAATAATATGAAAGCAGTCTTCTTTTGCTTTAAGGTTGCACAGCGAACAGAATTGGTTAAAGCTTCCATTATAGGGGTTCCCATTGAGGTGAAGGACCTCGCACCTTGCTTTGAAGATTATAGATATCTCATCATACCTTAACGAATCATGGAAGTAGTTCCTTTGTTTTAGATTGTAATCTAATTGGCTGTATAAGACTCTGTTATCAGACTCTCGCGCCTTAAGGATGAACATATCACGAGATGCGTCTTCATTCTTCTGAATAATGTTGTAGAGATTTTCTTTCAAATTGCTTAAGTTGTTAGTGTCAATTATTAAGTTTTCACCACAAGCGTTACCAATAGTCTGCCATTTTTTATACCACCAGTCTTTGTTCCTTAACTCATACAAAAACAGTTTCTTCGAAAGTCGATATTCTTCATAATGACTACATAGCTTAATTATGAAGTCAGCTTGAGATTTCAGAGTGTTGGTTAGGAGTTTTGGAAGGCCAGTTTCCAAGTAAATACAATAATTTGGTGTATTTTGTGGCAGGTTAAATAGTTTCTTCAGAAAATTTCTTTGGAATAATTCTATTTCCTCGTACTCATCTGCACCCCAGACTTGAGAAGTGTAGCAAAGGGTTGATTTGACAACTGAATTAAATATCTTATGTTTTGAGGATAAAGTGATTCTTTTGTTTGAAAAAACATTTTTCCAGGTTAGGTTGATTAAGCTTTGTGAGCTATTGCTTTTCTCGGCTAGGTGGTTCTTGAAACTAAAAGTTGAACTAAGTCTCACACCTAGGTATTTAATTTCTCTCACGGTTTCTACAGCTTGTCCATCGTAATACCACTGTCTGTCATTATGATTTCTTGAATGTCGCTCGAAGACCATCATTTTCGATTTTTCTGTATTTATAGATAGATCCCATCTCTTGCAGTAGTTTGACAAGCGATTTATCATCAATTGCATCTGCTCAGGTGATTCAGCTAGTATGACAAGGTCGTCTGCGTAGAGTAACACATTGACTAAAGTACCAGCAATTCTGACTCCACCAGGTAGATCATCTACTACGTCGTTTAAAAAGAGTGAGAACAATAATGCACTGAGGAGACAGCCTTGTTTCACACCAGAATTAGTTCCGAACCACTCCGAGTACGTTGTACCATCCCAAACTGCTGCATTAGTATCCGTGTACATTTCTCTAATCACTTAAATGAATTTTGACGATATACCAAGTTGCGACATTTTGTAAAAAAGAGCGTCCCTGTTAATAAGATCAAAGGCAGCTTTGAAATCAACAAAGAAAGAGTATACTTTTTTGTTCCTGGCTTGGAACGCTTTAACAATAGACGTAAGAACATATATTTGGTCAATAGTGGAGTAATTCTTTCTAAATCCCGCTTGTAGTTCAGACAGAATGTTTTTCCTTTCAACCCATCTCTCTAATCTTTCAACTAAGACACCACAGAAAATTTTTGACATAACATTCATGAAAGAGATTCCTCTATAATTTTCTACAACGTCTAAAGGTCCTTTTTTGTGGATCGGGAAGATCACAGATTTCCTGAACGAAGAGGGGATGCTTGCCGTTGATAAAATTTTGTTGAACAGGGTCCTTAAGTTGTCATAATATTGAGGTGTTGCATTTTTAAAAAACTCATAAGGAATACCATCCTCACCTGGCGCCTTTCCATTTTTCGCTTTCATCAACACAGATTGTATTTCTTCAATAGAGATGTCGGAGTCTAGTGATTCGTCAATGCATAAAGGTTCTGCGTATGAGATTGTCAGATTAGAATTATTTGAGAGGAGAAGTTTAAAGTGGTTTGCGAGTAATTCAGCCGATACACCTGTACCGATTTTATAATTCATTCCGTTGATTTCCCTCGCAATCTTCCAGAATTCCTTGGCGTTTCGAGTTTGTCCTAAAAGAAGAGCTTGTTGGTTTTCAAAGTCAGTTTTCTTTTGACGACATAAGTTTTTGTAATTTGTGTTGGCTTTGATATACCAAGTCCTAAGGTGTTGGTTGTTTGATGAACGGATTGTGCGTAAAATGGAGAACGACTTTATTCTAGCTTTCCAGCACTCTTTGTCAAACCATTCCTGTTTAAATGATAACTTCGGGTTTATAGTTTTGCTTGGATAAGAATTTCGAATACATTCAGTAAGTTGATTTGAAAGATCTTCCGTGGATTCCGTTCGCAAGGCATTAGTTAGTAAAAAATTTTCTAAATTTCGCTGAAACGAAGTTTTCTGTTCATATTTCCAACAAAGACGAGGAAGAAGTTTAAGATTTGTTTCAGTAGAAGGTGCTTGGTTTAAAAATTCCACAACTATGGGCATGTGGTCTGAGAAGGTCTTACACTCAACTTCAAATCTGTTGACACGATCAATCCATTTATCATTTACAGCGCAAAGGTCAATCACAGATTTACCCTGTGCGCCGATGAAGGTGAGGTGGCCATCTTTATCTCCTATTGTACATCCATTTAGAATTGTTAAACCATGAATTTGGAGCAACTGGAGCAATTCCACTCCGTTTTTATTGCATACACTGTCAGCTGAATTTCTTTCGTTGGTAGATATCGAAGGATTTGATATATTTTTTGCTATTTTTATTTGATTTTTTCCAGTTCTTGCATTACAGTCTCCAATGAGGAGTATACTCATACTGCTGCTATCTAGACTTTGGATTGTATTGTAAAGTTTTTCGAAATCATTTTTCCAGTGATTGCAATTTATGTAACATGGTACGATACACATATTCTTCTCCTTCACACATTTTACAATTGTTGTTCCTTCACATTCGTCAAAAATGAATGTATTTAGTAACGAAGATCGTATCCCATATAGAGTGCCTCCACTTGCTCGCCCTTTATCTGACGATTTAGTTGCTTCTAACCACATAAGCTTATAACCACTAAAATATTTTTCAAATTTAATAAAGTTCTCTTTTGTTACATGTGTTTCAAATAATAAAAATATTTCAAAATTTTTAATGTAATTAAAGAAGTTTACAAATAAAAGTTTATTATTTAACCCTGATATATTGTATGAAATTATTTTAAGACAAATTTTAACATTATTTTGACTGACGGCTTCTAAATTTCAGTTTCTATCAAATCTATTACAATTTTGATGTTGATGTTCATGTACCATCCCTGTTGATATTTGCTGTTCTATTACATTTATTTCTTGATGATTGTTGTTTGACAGCATATTTTCTCTGACAGATGTGACAGCTGTTAAGTTTATAGAGTTGAACATATTTTGTAGTTCTGCTTCTCCGTTTTTGTTTAGATATTTTAAGATATTGTTTTTGTTTAAATAAAATTTTGTATCATTAATTATAAGAGAATTGTTTTTAATTAATATTTTTTCTGCTGGGTTACATTTTTTGATTGCTTTTCTATAGCCAAGTAAAATGCGATTTTTAAGTTGTGATTGCTTACTCCGATCATGTTGTATATAGACACCCGTGCCTTTCAGTTTTTGTGTATTTTTTAACATTTTCATTGCAATTTCATTCGAACCGGTGTTAAGTTTAAGTTTGATTGTGTTATTGTTTTCACTGAGTTTAACAGCTCTTGGCATTCGGGGTGCTTCGTTATCCAGCAAAAGTTGGGTTATGTCATCAATTTTTTCTTGTGGATTATTGGTGCTAATGGGCATCGAAAATATTAAATTTTTTCCACGAATTTCACGACTTTGTAATTCGAGCTCTTCTTCTAAAGCACAGCAGCGTTTTTCAAACATTTGTATTTGATTGGATAACTCTCGGTTTTCTTGTCGTAGATGATCGATTTCTAAGTTTAACTTACCTATGTCATCTTTCGTTGCCAGATTGGCTATGGCCGTTTGTAGAGAACTATCAATGATACACCTGATTTGATTAAAATCTGATTGAGTCATAGCCATTTTTCGGTTATATTTGAATACTTTGTTTAATCTGTTGATATTTGATTCAGGAATTCGTAATTCTTCTGGTGAAGTTTCGTGAATTTTTCTTTTATTGTCAGTCATGTGACACTTGTTTCAGATTAACAACCTATTTTTCAGCTTAATCACTATTGTTACCTTGAAATTTTAATTTGTATCCGTGTAATTGAAAGTGATCTTAAAGATAGTATACTTTTAGTATTTATTTAAATGTAAAAAATATTAAATATTGAAAATTGTAACGAGCGATGATAAACTTGAACTTTTCACTTTAACAGCAGTGTTGCCAATCATGGTCCCATGGTTTTTTTTTTGTCCATTAAAAAATAATTTTCATGCGGAATACAAAAACAAAATAACAAAAACTCTTCTATTTTCAATTAAACACTTTTCCGGTATAGTAAATCTTACTAAACATAAATTTCCCTAGGACAAAAATTCAATTCAATTTAATTTCCTTGAACATTCCCAATACTAAAAAAAAGGAAATAATCTATTCCATTTTGTTTTTCGATAATGGGTCTGTTTAATGATGTTCTGTATGAATTAGAAGATGTTCCTGTCTCTTAGCAGAATTGTTTCGAAATGAATCCATCAAATAATGACAATTCTTCACATCGTTGGAAAATAAAGTGACGACATTTAAAGCAAAATTGCAACTTCTTTAATTTCATGCTTATTTGTATTTTGACGTCCGGAAGGAATTTGATTGTCGTGTTGTTGTCATTTACTTAATAAAACAAATTTTTGCGATAATTCTATCAAAATAAAATGGAAATATCTTCCGACAATAAATAGTACAGTAATTTTAGAAACGGAAGTTGTAACCTTCTAAATTTTGTAAGTTTTGCAAATTACAAAAATCAACCTATCTTAAATGTCAGATGGCAATATTGACTACGACTGCACCAAATGCATCATTACTAACTTAGGAAACTAAAAAAAAGTGCGTATACGCCCGGTGTATTTTTTAAATATTAGTTTTGTTTTTTCAAATTGTTAATGGTATACTTATAACAAAAAAAAACTTATTTGACATAGGTGCAATAAATTAAATAAAAAAAATGAGATGTCTTCGATTTTTAATACAATTAACTGTTTAAGTAAAGCTTGTTGAAATAAAACCCCTGTTCAAAAATCACCTTCGAAGATTTATACTTTGAGTTCGCTCGTTGCCTTTTTTAATTTGACATACAAAATGTATAGGAGTTTTAGACAATTTTGTTTCACTAATGTGAATTTTTTTGAAAAGAAATTGACTAGCTTCTAAAAAAAATCAACATTTTTTCCTGAGCAAATCACACTTTTCAATGTTGTACAATGCCTGTTTCTTAAATCACATGTTGAAATAAGGAAAACAAAACATTTAAAAAAATAACACTTGCTTATTAATTCGAAACGGTTTTAAATATAGCATATTTAGAAAATTGTTGGAATCTTGGAATGCTTTCATATGTAGGGAGTCATCCAAATTAAATAGTTAGACAATACCTTTGCTGGAAAAAAGTCTTCTAAAATGATTTGATTGCTTAAGTTATCACTTTAGCAATTGAAATGTATAAATATAAGGTTAATATACGCATAATGTTATTTAAATTTTGTTAGCCCCAAAAAGTAAAAAAAAAAAAGTTAGTAAAAACTCATCTAAAGTGCTTTAAACATGAGAGCAAACAACAAATGGACGAACAAACGTAATTTTACACATTTCAAAAAGTCAATTTCATCCAAAAACACATTTAAATTATAAGAAATCAATTGTCACTAATGTTGGGATAATAAAATTTGCATTTCGTTCTCTAAAACAGGAGCATTTTGTAAAAACAGTTTGGTAGTAACGAATTGCAGTGTGGTTACTACGAACTGTCAAACTCTATTCGCGTTCCACATACCATCCACACTACAACGAATAAATTGTTCGCGTTCAATTTAACCTCAAAATTACACTAGTCTTGTTTTGTCCGTTGAAAAGGGTGATTATAACTTGAGAATTCGTCGCTGTCTGCGAATAGAAATAGAACATACACAGTTCGCAGTTCGGAGCTCATGTACAAAAGGCTTAAGTGTGAAAGTCTGGATCCGCCCTTGTCTGGTGTAAATGTGGCCTTAGCCCTGCTAAGGACTTGACAAAAGATTTATTACAGAGAAGGCAAATAATAAGAACAAACTTAAACAGATTCCCAACAAAATGGACTTATTTATTTTTTAAATAATTACACACTAATGTCAATGTAAACAATTTAGGAAATAGTTCTGCGCACCATTTTTCTCTGTCTAAATTAAAGTTTAACTTTTTGTATTTTTTGAATAACTTTAAAACATTTCTTATAAAACAAACTCATTTGTAAAAGTGCGTTAAATAAGTCTGCAACTAAAGGTGAACCAAATATCTTTTTGAACAAAACACAAAACCAAATTCTTTAAGTTTACCAAATCCAAATCAAACTCAATATACTCGTAGGTAGCTAAGAATATATACCCGTACATACATTATAAGTTTGAAATTTTCTTTGAGTCGGTTTCTTTTTAAAGAAACTAAACATACATAAATATAAACATACTACTTATATACATACCTACGAGTACATACTACGTTCATAGTACATACCTAGGTTATGCAAAGTAATTTTGCTTTTTCTGTGTATAAGGTATAAAGTTTACGATCTATAATCTTTAATTTTCTAACGCAAATCTCTTTGAATCTTTTACCTTTCTACAAAGTTATTTTTTTTTGTAGAAATAAAAATAAAAGCAACACGACATCAAAAAGTAAAGAAAATAAATCAATTTCACCTGAAATATCCTTCTTACTTTATATACATTTTTAAACTAGCTTAATCTTGGATGATGTTTGAGGAGAGGGGGGGAGGTAGTAGCTAAAAAAAACACAAACCTACCTACCAAAGAAATACATATGTTTGTTGTAGGTACATCAAAGCTTCGTTTGACTACTTAATCTTCATTTATTGACAAACTATTTCAATTCATCAAAAATTCACAAACATATCAGAATAAAGGTAATTCCTTTGGGTATTATTCGTCGAGGTCAAAAAAAGAAACAAAACAAAAGGAAATCAAAACCATCAAAAAAGGTAAAGCAAACATTTCAAATCATACAAATCCACCCGCCCAAAAAAAAAGAAACCTAAAGCAATATTGTCCTCGTTAAGGAAGTAAACAATTGAACACACAAAACTATAATCTCTCTCAATCGGTATAAAGTGATATAATATGTATCTTCTATAGAAAGGAGACACAAAATTCAAATCTAATTGTTCCTATATTGTTTCAACTAAGGTTTTCGAATCGATTTTCTGTCCAAAATAAGCTTTTCTAATGCAACAGTCGAGTTGTCCTCATCAAGCCGTCACGCTACAAATTAAACCTATATATCGAGGTTTGCCGTCAAAGAACCACAACAATCATCTCAAACACACATGCATCCTTCCTAAAGCATCTTGACCATCATCATCATCGTCATCATCACCAGCATCACCATCACTAGCATCAGCATCACTTTGAAAGATGCTTCTATTTGCAACCATCACCCAACCCGCACACAGCATCCAATCCCCATAGCTATATGTATCTACTCTCTAATCCAAGTGCTAATTGCTTGTTGAGAAATAATCAATGGCACAACACACAGTTAAGTGGCATAGAAAATAGACAATAACGCGCCACCACATAAGATCAAGTTCAAAATACCGCATTTACGGAATAATATGTCCAGATTTCCATAGCTATGCAAAAAGATACAATAAGAATCTATATATCTCTGGCTGTCTCTCTCTTTCTTCAATTGATTGTGATTGACTGGGGATTTGCTGGCGGGAGGTAAAGGCTGAAAGCCTGAAGTTGAAGCTTAAGCTTATAAAAGAAGATGACACGACTCGAAGACCATCAAGACAACCAAGATGACCAACAAAACGAGTCAGCTGATATGTTCTCGTTGGATTAATTGAACAACAATTGCTAATTCTCTAGAAGCATTCTGATGCTTCATCTTCTTCTTTATAAACTTGTACATATCTGTATATCTCTCTAAACGCACATCTCTGGTTTATTGTCCCACAATAATTGCAGATTGTTCAATTGTGGTCTTCAGATTCTCGCACAAACATCACATCCACAATCCACATCCTATCCAGATAATTTGCCCCGGAGAAAATATACAAATTTATCTTTTACTCGGTCTTGGTCCAGTCTCCTTCCTTCTCCAATCCCGTCTCCAATGCACAGTTCGGACCGTGTCCAGTCCAGTTTATATACCATGTACCTTGTACTTCATCTACTTCTTTTCTTTCAAATCCATCAGCTTCAGAACACAGCAAATGGAGAAGGAGAAGCTCAAGGCAGAAGGTAGAAGCAGACAAAGTCAGAGTATAAAATTATTATGGGGTGAAACGTGTTTACATTGGCCATTTACGGTCAAAGCATTTTTCCATCATCATCTTTCTTCCTATACATTGCCCGCAATATCTGCAATTGATGGGGTTAAAATAACAACAACAAAAGAAAATGATAAAAAGAAAATCGAAAAAGAAAACAAAAAAACAGTATTTCAAAGATTGGAAAAGCATGAATAGTGTGTGTTGTGTTCAATAAACGAGTTTGTACCAAAGCAAAGTGTACACGAGTAATAGCTTTTATAGCTTAGCTATAGCCGGCATTTTGCTGCTTTTATGGGTCTTTTCAAAAATCAACAACTACAACAACAACAAAATATAAAAAAAGAAGAAAAATATACTGCTTTAGAGGTCAGTGTCGTTCAAACATAAAATATACAATATATTTACAACATTCCTGTCAAGCTCTGGTCCGGCTCCGAAACTGGGAGCAAGCTCTGATGTGTTGTTGTTGAAAATTGTGTGATTTGTTCGTTGCGTACAATATTATTGTCAGGATTGCCAGATTGGGCTACTATTTTTTTCAAAATGGCCATCAAAACATTCAGTGTGACAGATTAATCATAATTGAGCTATAAGTAGCCCAAATCTATTTTCTGATTAGACGTTTTTGTTTTTTTTTTTAGATCAGAAAATAGCTTTGAACAGATTCCGAGCATACCGAACGTGTTCTGAACAAAGTGTGTTCCGAGCGCTCAGAATTATTTTTGAAACATAACTAAACATTTAGCTGACATTGTTTGACATTTGTCAATTTTCTTCTACAGAAACAAATTTCAAAACTTTAACTACAATAAGAACACTAATTAGGTCCGTTGGGTACCTTTATAAAACAATCAAGTTTTACAAAAAATTACGAAATTTAACTAAATCCTGTTCGCGTACTCAAAAGTTTCGTAGTTTTTCGTAAAAGAGAGAACGCTCACGAGAGAGTAAAATATTTCCCAAACTGCGAATTTTCGCGCAAGAAATTTCTTTGGACTGATTTGTGAAAAGTATCAAATTTAATAGAACTTCAAATAAATAAAAGAAATTGTTCGCTTTTGCTGTCGCTTATAAAAGTAAAAATTTTGTTCCCAAAGAACCGCAACAAGATTGCAATTTTCAAGTTTTAATTTAATTTTATTTGGGCTATTATTTGGGCTACTCTTGGAGCTCCTATTTTAGGCTACATTATATTTTAAAATTAAAATATCGAGCTAGATTAGGACGAACTGAAAGCAAGCTCTGATGTGTTAATGCTGAAATTTGTGTGACATGTTCGTTTCGTAGGCTTGTCAGATTGAGCTACTTTTCGGAAATTGGTCAATCTTTTTCTAAAATGCCTGACAAAAAATTAGTTTGACATCATTATATTTAGGCTAAAAGTAGCTCCAATCTATTTAGCACACAATTTACTTATGTGATTAGCGTAACGAACACAAGGATGCAAATTACTTTAATCTTGAGTCTAAGAATATCCCAACTTTATATTGTTTTTTTGACAGCTCAAAACGTTTTCTGCATTAATATTGATACCTCTTCTGTTTTTATAAAGAAAAACATTTTTTGTATAGAAATTAAGCTATTAGAAATGGCGATCTCAAGGCAACGTAGTCTGAGATCCAATTAGCGCTGTAGAGCGCTGTTTTGATAAATTTAGCTATTATTTGGGCTACTTTTTGAGCTTCGATTTTGAGCTACAATTACTTTATAAATCCCTCCAGAGTGAGCTAGTTCAGGACATGGCAACCCTGTGTATTGTGTGTGTGATGTGTGTCCTCGGAATGCATCATACCACCAGTACAGACGAGGGACGAGGCGCTCTCAATTTAATTTGTTGGACTTAGATTAGAGTGTTTCTGTTTATACTCGTCGTGTCGTACGTCGTTTGTCGTCGTTGTCGTACTTATATTATATTATATATGCCTTCAAGCCACAACACATTGTTGCATTTGTCACAAATTAAAGTGTGCGGTGTGTGTGGAATCTTGTTTTATTGAGTAAAAATAAATTGAATCAATTAAAATTGTGATACTTCACTTTTGGCGTTGATTAATGTTCATATTATGTATGTACATGTCCTACAATGTTGTCCATTTTAGAAAACAAACATTTTTGGTTTATTTTGTCTCGAGAGATTTAAGGAACTGATAAAGCATAGAAATGCTTTTATTTAATAAATCAATTAATCTATTATTTAGAAATGTAATTTTTGATTGAGTAAAGACTTTTCACATCAATTAGATAGTTTAAAGATTTTTAAAAACTATTTCCATACATTTAGATAAAACTTAATGTCCACTAATATAAATGTTTATTACATATTTTGTTTGAATGAAACAGAAGGTATTTTCATTTTAGGAAAACTAAACAAATGCAGATCCATAAACTTAAAAAAAAAACATCAGCTTCAAGATTAAGATCAATCATTTATCATAGAACATGTTTGATGCAGCATGCTTCAAATCAACATGCTTGATCTAACACTTTTGGATGCAAATTCTTCGATGCAACATTTTTGGTCCAACATTTTCGATACAACATGTTTGATAAAACATGCTCAATTCAACATGCTCGATACAACGTGTTTGATGTAACATGTTTGTTATAACTTATTTTATATATCACAAAATTTCTGTGGCCTCTTTGAGAAATAACACAGTCAGCAAACTTTTCTTGCACCGTGAATCGTTCCATATTTAATAATGGCAATAGCTATATGTTTTACCTGCCAAGTGTCAAAAGATGACATAGATGGAAGTGACAGCTGCCCAAAAAGCTGGTTTTTCACAAAAAAACTCTTAGGGCCCCCGCAGACTGCAGAATTTTTATCGGCCGATAGTTTGGTCGGCTTCTTAATCATTATAGAGAGGAATGCATATGCGCACACTACAGCGATTCATTATCGGCCGATAAAAAAGTTTGATGGGCATTATTACATTCAAACTAATCTGTCGACTGTTTTATTGGCGCATACACACCAACGCATACATGACGATTGTTTAGTCGGCCGATAGTTCAGTTCGCTCTGTGATTTGGTGTCATGTGCGTATATTTTGAATATGGCGTCGCCCAAATCACAATTGTTGATTGTAGAAGTTCCGTCGAAAAGTTGATTGAAGGAGTCGAGAAAAGACCTGCGCTTTATAAAAAAAAATTTTAAAAGAGTACTCTTACGCGAATGTTCGAGAATAGTCGGCCGGCTGTTAGATAGTCTACGCCCTGTTCACCAAATAAACTGTTTAGTTGGCTCGGTATGCGCACTTTCAGCCCAACCCGACTAAACTATCAGCGAATAAAAAGTCTGCAGTGCAGTCTGCGGGGGCCCTTATTGGGCAACCCTACAGGATCTTCTTCCGACTTCATTTAGTTCTATTCAAAAGTAGAGCTTGTATCGTTCTCATTTCATTTGCATGGAAAAAATGTTGCCTTATATTTGACTCAAAAGTACCAATTCTTACAAGACCATCACATTCTCTAACTATAATTTATCTACTATTTTTAAGTAAAGACAACGGAGTGGAAACTTTCATTTTGAGAATCTAAGTTCGGTTGAATCCGAACTTTGGCATCTTAAATGAAATGCCAATTTGTCTTCATGTGATGGATGCTCTTTTTCATCCTCCTTTCACCACCTTATCACACATCTAATCAAAATTTAAAATAAATTTTATTCTTGCAAAAATAAAAATATTTTCTTTTTTCTCACGTTCATTTCAGATTTCAGCACCTGAAGCATTCAACAAAAGAAGCAAAAGAAGAAGAGAATAAATCGTGACTGAGTATGCCTCCACTTCAAACCGCGACCGATGTGCAACAATGATGAGGAGCAAAATATATACCAATTTGCATAAATCGTAGTGTTATAACTATCTTATTGGACTGGCGGCGGACCACGATGCAGAAATAATGTTAATCCGAAACATAAATCAAAACCAACTGTGATTCAAAAAGTCAGATTTCCAACAATTAATAAAAATATAAAAAATACTCTCAAAAGCTTCATACAAGTTCAAAGTCTCAGAAACAACATCGAGTCGAACCCATCATCATCATTGTCGTAGCATTTGTTTGAAGCAGAAACCAATGACCGGCATCGGAAAAACTAAATTGGACATTTTTAATGAGCAAGAAAATGTCGAATGCAGACACAACAAGTCCAACAATAAGAAGCATCTCATCATTTTGTGACTAAACATTTTCCTTTGTTTGTTAATGTTGCCCGATCTGTTGCAGCTACATTAAAAGAAATTGAATTTTATTTGAGATTTTGTTGTTGTTTTAAGTTCGGCTTAGAATTTATTATTTTTCGATTGCAATTTGCTTTATGTTTTCTCATCATTTTAAAATCGCTTTTATGTTCGTTTTTATGTGATAAACCGTCTAAATTCCTCGAGAGTTAAAAAACAAACAACTTAAACGTCCCCTCATCCCGCAAAAACAAAAAATAAAAAACAAAATTCACTATGACGAACCTAAACGTGTCGAGAATGTTACGTGGAAGACTACGATCAAATACGTGCCGGATAGTATTACTTACATCGCTCGTATGGGTGATAATAGATTTAATATTAATTACAAATTACTCGGATTGTATAAGCAGCGACGGATGGCGGTGTAAACGGCCAGGCGAATATGATGTTGAGGTAAGTTTCACATAACTCGATGACAATAGCAACAACAAAAGAAAACAAAAGTTAGCTCAAGGGCTTCAGCTTATCTCACTGAAGATGAGATGGCTAAAAGAAGTATATAGTGACGGATGAGTTTCCGATCACTTTTCGCCATCGAAGTCATTATGCAAACAAAGTTTATGACATTGCTTTTTGAAAATATACTCCGTTGCGAATTTGGTATACCTCTGGCTGACATCATTTCTTTTAAATACAAAATAACCATAAGACCTCTAAACAATGAGAAGCAAAACACTTTGTCGTTGAATATGGTATTTTTTACCTTAATACGAGAACCTAAATGTGATAAATACTATGTTCAATTAATTTGATACACATTAGCTGTGTTTTATTATTGCCAATGACCCATATGTACATCGGTTACCCTGCGAAAATAAAACGATGTAGATTCAAGCCATAAAAGTTGTATATACCTTTTTTTCCTTATGTTTGTTTATTTTTCAAACATAGGTGTGTTGCCTCTTTTTTTAAACTACAGTTCACACTACCTTACCATTTGCAACAAAAAGTAGCCATCTTCCTGTCATAATGAAAACTAATTTTAAGGAAATGAACAGATAAACTCTGAATCTTAAATCCATTATGAAAAGACAAAAATCTGGATATTCCTCATAAAAAGAAAAAGAGCTAGTTGAAGAGAGGTAGAGATATTAAATTTTGAAAAAAACCTATATAAGTCAAAACGAAAAATGGCTAATAGCTTTCTTATTTGCAATAATCTTAAAAATCCATGGCTTTGGTATGAAGCTGTGACTGCGGAACACCCTGTATATACTTACAGTTGCGGTCAAAAAAAAAGCTGCGATTTCTTACTTCATATTAAATTTTAAAAACAATGCCTTTTGTAAAGTTTCGTTTTGATTTTTTAAGTAATTTCATGCTACAGACTTCGTATGCAATCAACTACTCGTACATTCTTTAAACACAAACTAAGACCAAGTTAGGCGCTTTTTATAGCTGTCATTGGTTTTCATCATTGAAAACAGCTATATTCTAAATTCTTTAATAGGTCGTTTATAGCTATCATTAAAAACTTCTGTCGTCGAAAAAAATTTCTTGATTGAAATCCACCAAAAAATGTTTATTGACAGAAGTCTGTCATTGGAATTGTGTGAAATTGGAACACAAATCAGTGGAACGATTCGTTTCACTTTTGAACATAAAAGTATCTGCTGTTAGGGAAAATGAATTACCGTCCGAAAAATAGAAAAATATATTTTTAGAGGAAAACAAATGCGCAATTACACTTTTTTTCTCAAAAACAATTCTTTGTGTGATTTCCGATCGATCAGTATATAATTTTCATTTCTTATCAAAAAAAAAATACCATCAAATATCGATTCAAAAATTGTTCCGGATCGATTTCAATGACTAGGTCCAAGCAACATAAGAGACTTTATTTGCAGTCAACTTCATTTTTTGAACGTACATTTCGACCAAGGCAACTAGTTAGTTTTTTAAGTGCCATGAATTTTCTACTTTAAGTTCAAAGTGCAAAAAGTACCAAACAAATTATTGTCTACAAAAACTCCTCAAGCAAGCTACAAGTCCATCATGATTTCTATTTTGTATTCCAAAGAAATATTTGATATTTCTTGTCCAAAATGCAAGGAATTCTTTTACAGAAAGCATGAAGTTGTGCAGAAAATAAATGAATTATAAAGTAATAAAGTTCAGCTCTCAGTTGAATGAAAAAACATGATCAACTGTCATTTTGATAGAAGTAGACTTGACTTAATAGTTAGGGAGATTTTTCTTGACTAACTTTCCAATAAAGGCGCCTCAATTGGGAAAATATTTTTTCGCAGCTATTAGAAACTTGCCTAACTTTTAAGTCCCTTATGTCGTCTGAACCTGCCCAGTTCTAGCTATAACTGGCGCCTTACCTAGTCAATTTTTAAGGTGTTATCAATTTAAAACTTTAAAATTTTCACTATCACAAACAACTTTAATATTAAAAATAAAAAACAAACGCTACACAACGTAAAAGTGCATAATAAGTTGTTTTTTATTGTAACGAAAAAGTCCTTATAACTTTTCCAACACGAAAATACACTTAACTTTAAACTAAATTGTGTAGTAGACTACACATGACAGTAAGGAAGACTTGACTAACTTTCCAGTGAATTTTGCAATAAAATTGCCTTAATTGAAAATCAATTTTTTAAATAAATACTTTTCATTCACCTTGTTTTTTCTCGAAAGTTTCTCACAATTTCACCTTAAATGAAACGTAAAAGACATATGTCAATTCCCTTCAATCAATTTAAGACCTTAAAGATAGAATTCGTGAAGTTATCGAAACCACAAAGTTCAACGGAAATGTGTGAATTAGTCATTGAAAATTTCATAAAATGAAAATGGTGCTGCAACCACAATTTTATTATCATATTATTATTGTTATTTTTTCCAATCAAATAAAAACCCATTTATTTTCCCTAAAAGGCACTAGTTCCTTTTTAATATCAAAATGAAAAGTCTTTTTGAAAAACCCTTCTTCAAGATTCGCTACAGGCTCCCAGAACGCTATCTGCATAAAGATGGCCCTTATGCAGATAACGTTTTAGGCATCTCCCAGAGAAACGTATTACAAGGGACTAAATCGAAATAGCACGTTGGCCAAATTTAATCACATCTTACACCTTTGTTTTCTAGGGTTTTTGTAGTGAAACTAAAAAGTTAATATTATTTGTTTAATTTATTTTTACTGATTCCATGACAAAACAAAATGTTTAAAGATTAACTATAATTGACACCTCCCGAAAACAAAGGATTGAAAAGATCAGAATACCCGATAATCTTGTGTCCAAAAAGTCCATAAACACTCTGACTTTAAGCCTGGTTTGCCAAAAACAAACATCTTCAAAGTCCATGTTTTTTTATTTGGCCAACAACAATAATTCTTAATCATAGTCAGGTAGAGTCATGTTTTTGGTTAAATTAAAACGACCAGCAGACGCGAGCTTTTTTTAACATCCAGTTTCTTAATAAAATTCTAGCCCTAAAGCTCGATTTAACATAAGTCTATGTTAGGAACTAATTTATTTAGTTTCATTCTTTAATTACATACCAAAAACTAAAAAACTAAAATGAATTTAAGATCCTGCTAAGAAATTGGCTGCTGCTATAAATAATAATTTTCTCTGGAGCCAAATATCATGTACAGTTTGTTTTGATCATACAAATCAAACCAAATGTTGCCCTGAGTGCATGTCATTTGATCCCATTCTATATTTATTGTGCCAAACACCTCCAAAGAATAAATCCTAGAACAATCAATTTATAAGTCACAAACATTTTACGCACGTACGCCGAAAACCCCCTTTTTAAGTAATAGCTCAAGTTATAGTTAACCAAATAAATTGTACCGAACAAACCAAAAAAAGAAAGCCTAAAATATTTTCATCCTAAAAAGGATTCACACAAAATTCATAAATTATTTTCAAAGTTAAATCAACTTATTGTATGAAAGAAACGAAATAATTTATCATGCCTTAATGCAACCGAAATTACCCATCACGTTCTTCTTCTTCACATCACAGAATACAAATCACCTTAAATCTCAAAAGAATCATTCCCAAAATAGATAATTCTCCAGCTTCTAAAGCACTATTAGACTTGCCTGTAATTTCACACCTACGTATGTGAACGTGAATACAAAATAAGAGACATTGAAGGTTGTGCCGCAAGTACTAGATATAGCTCTGTGATTATGAAAATAAATAATTAGTATTCCTTCATCCAAAAATTATATAAAAATAAATTTACTTTTGTTTACCAATTCAAAATAAATAAAAATAGAACTAAATGTTAGAGAACTATAAGCTACCATTACTCTTATAGACTTAAAAAAAAGATTGTATTTCTATATGCGATTTATCAATAACTTCCTGTAAATTGACCTCAAGCATGCAACCAAAACATTTTATGCAGCACGGTTTCAAATAAATTATTATAATTTTTGTTTCTACAACGAGTGTTATGTATTGGTTTATATGAAAAACTCATTGCTTTTAAAATAAAAATAGCAATTTAAAAAACGTTCTATGGCATTGAAGCGTGTAGTTTAAACATAAAGCTTAATAAAAATCATGTTTCCAAACATAAACACCTTTATGGGCAGCGTTAAGGTGTCCTGAAACACTAAAAAACATACATTTTCAATATATTTTCACTAGAATTTAATTGTCGTTCTTTTTATTCCATCCAGTTACCCGCCGAAAGTCAACGCCTTGTCGACGAAGACTCAATGGTAGATGAAGCTGAAATAGATACAGCGAAAAACCTCGACGGAGGTGTATCAGTGCCAATCACATATCGTAATACACTTCTTCGTAAATGGCGAATGGCGCCAACAGTTCAAGAACAAGTTGGCCAACCTGGAGAGCTGGGTAAGTAATATAATTATAACAATAATAGTTTCCTCTTATCTATTATCTCAATTATTATTAATTATTCCATCCGTTTCTAATTTAAAGGAAAACCTGTAAAAATCCCAGCTGAAATGAAAGGCTTAATGAAAGAGAAATTCAAAGAGAACCAATTCAACCTGCTGGCCAGTGATATGATGTCATTGAATCGTTCCCTGACTGATGTGCGACATGAAAAGTAAATAAATACCATCTGATTCAATGTTAAACCACAATCTAACAATGTTATTCATTTGTTTTCAACTTGTTTGTTTGCAGCTGCAAAAAGAAATTTTATCCAACCAAGCTTCCAACCACTTCCATTGTGATCGTATTCCACAATGAGGCTTGGACCACACTTTTGCGTACAGTATGGAGTGTCATTAATCGTTCTCCTAGGTCATTGCTTAAAGAGGTTATTTTAGTGGATGATGCTAGTGAGAGAGGTAAGTGTTTGTTGGGTAATCTGATCCTGGCAGTACACCAGTACTTTATAAAAAGTGAATCTTTTTTTGTATCTCATACTCATTCATTGAATAGATTATTTGGGCAAGAAACTAGAGGATTATGTGGCGACACTGCCAGTGCGAACGTTTGTATTGCGAACTGAAAAGCGTTCTGGCTTAATTAGAGCGAGACTGTTAGGCGCAAAGCATGTAACGGTATGTAGAATAAAATTAAAAAAAAAAACAAGTATTCTTCTAACGACCTTGTGATAGTTTTTAATTATTATCTTTTTGTATGTTGTATCTTTCAGGGTGAAGTTATCACATTCTTAGATGCTCATTGTGAATGCACAGAGGGTTGGCTTGAACCACTTCTAGCGCGTATTGTACAAAATAGACGAACAGTAGTTTGTCCAATAATTGATGTGATATCTGATGAAACATTTGAATATGTCACAGCATCCGATCAGACATGGGGTGGCTTCAATTGGAAACTTAATTTTAGATGGTAAGTTAAGGTGGTTCTATTTATGATGTGCCTTGTGAGCGAACGCAAGAAGCTACGGTTTACTTTCTCCATAAGATTAAATTTTCCGAAAGATGGTAAACACAAGACTCTCGTCCTTTTCATGGGACCAGGGGTTGACTTACTGATAAAAATTATAGAAACCCAATAAGTATCAGTAAATATACGAATCGAATGACTAAGTATCATCGATATTTGATATAAGTTCAAAAAAGTCCGAAGTGGAATTAAAAATCATTTTTAGGAATGATGTACATTGTACATTGTAGATAAAGCTCGGCTGATTGCATCCCACAAGATGTCGGGCGGCCACTTCTTGGGTTAACTTCCCTCGATGTCACTTCATCAAAGACTAAATTATCATACCACTGAAGATGTAGTACCACGGAATATGTTAAGCCCCCTGGTTAATTCCAGAAACATATGTTGGGATGACCTTCTAGTGGGAGTATCATGGTGGCTATGGTTTATCATACGTACATATACATAGGGTATTGATTTTATATTACTCAAAAAATCAATACATAGATGGACAAACGCAATACCAAAGGTTAACAAAGAAGTGAATTTGTTATGTCTTGGTAGCTTAGAGAGAGAAACTCACTCGAAGCATTTCACCAAATAAGAGAAAATAAATCTTTGCGTAAATCCTTTTGGTTAATTTCAAAAACTTAGCGAGTACACAATGCGACAATGTAAAAACTTGCCTATCTATTAGTTAGATAACTTCGAAACATTTTAAGCCATACAGAATAATAGACCCTATCACAATGTGAAAAAAATAACTACAATTTTCCTTATTCAATTTTTTTTATTTGGTTTTATTTCTTGATCGATAAAAATGTATTCCGTTGCCGTTTTAATCTTTAAAATAAATGAAGAAATTACGCGAAGATAAACATTAAAAACTCACCAGGGATGCATTGATTTGTTAAGGTGAGGTTCTTGTTCCATCTTTATTTGATAAAAGGCTTGAAAAATAGTTTAATTGACGCGAAATGGTTGCAAGACGTGAGATGACATCGAAACACCGGCGAGTTGGTCCCCTTTAAAATATTCTTTTTTCTTCTGTTTTCTAAAAGCTCAAACAAATTTTTCCCACCAAATTATTGTTTTTCTTTTTTTCCTCTAGTCGAAGTTTCAACGTCAGTCTTAAAAAACCTTCTAGCATTCTTTTGTGTTTCCAATCATTTTCCTCTTGAATAATGCCCATGCCTACAAATTAAAATAAATTGTAAAAAACTTAAGACTAAACTATGGAACGCTTAGGGTTCCTTTGAAAGTGGTCTGAAGCTATTTATAACCTCTAATACAATTTTTTAGTCTGTTTCGGAACATTAATTGCTAACATTTTGACAATTTTGATCTTCATTAACACTGGAGTGCACGCGTGGCCTAGTTTTCTTCATAACTTAACATTAGAATTGAAATAATTTTTGTGCATTAGTGTAAAAGAATAATCTTTAAATAGCTCAACTATGAAAATTATTGAAATCTTGGGTCATGCTCAAAGTTCAACCTATAAATTTCTCATTTAAAATAAAAACTTAATTTTAAAAATCTTTTACCGAAGAATATTGACTTTTTCTTTGAAATTCAATTTTTAAATTTAAATAATGAAGAATGAATAATATCGCATTTAATTTACCCTGGTTCACCCTATAATTATAAAAATTCCAAAAATATGTTTTTTACCCTTTCGTATTCTTTACTTATTTCAATTTATATAAATGGAAATTGTTTCAAAAATTAATACCCTTAAGCTATCCATTGAAAATAATCGTTTAGCTTATGAAATAAATTAGGCACATCATACCAATACATTCGTACATACATATATAAAGACATAATTAAATTCTTCTATCTAATAATATGCATCATCCCTTTCAGGTATCGAGTTCCTCAACGTGAAATGGAGCGACGCAATAATGACCGAACAGCTCCACTTAGAACGCCCACCATGGCAGGTGGTCTCTTTTCAATAGACAAACAATATTTCTATGAAATTGGTTCATACGATGAGGGTATGGACATTTGGGGTGGTGAAAATCTTGAAATGTCCTTCAGAGTGAGTATGGCAACATAATATACCCTATGCCTCCTCAAACTATACCTACTAATATCAAAAGTAGAACGAGGAGCATAGATTTATTTATAATAGTACAAATATTTCCATCTATCAAAAATCCTATTTATGAATTATGATAAATGATTATTGTTTATATTTTATTGTTTTTATTTGTAAATTTTATTATATTCATCCTTTGAAAAAAAAAAACCAAAAAACGAAAAAAAAAAACAAATTTAATTTTATTAAATCAATCTCTAGATATGGCAATGTGGTGGAATTTTAGAAATAATTCCATGTTCGCATGTGGGACATGTATTCCGTGATAAATCACCGTACACATTCCCAGGTGGTGTTGCGAAAATCGTTTTGCATAATGCCGCCCGAGTGGCTGAAGTATGGTTGGACGAATGGAGAGATTTTTACTATGCAATGAGCACAGGTTCGCTTTACAAACAAATTTAAAAAAAGACTAACTAGAAAAAAAAAAAAAAAACAAACAAATTAAAGTAAAAAACAAAAATAGTAACGAACTATTTATTAACAACACAAAAGAACAAAGTTATTTCTATGTACCTACTTCTCTCTTAACATTGAATTTTGTGCTCATCCAATTTGACGATTTTTTTATGTTTGCGTTTGAAGTTAAAATCAAATTTTATTTTAGTTATATTTTTATTTTTTTTTAATTGTGTTTAACCAATTGATTTTTATTGTTTCTATGTGTTTTTTATTGATTAACATAATTTAAGTTTTCTTCAGTGATTAATTTTTGTTTTTGAGTATTACTAAATTTTATTTTAATTGTTAAGTTGATTAATATTTCTTTTGTTTATCACATAATTGTTGTAATCGAGCTAATCTGGGGGATTATTATTCGAAATAATACAAAATCATTTCAATTAAAAGTTTCGTGTGCTTGTTACAAACAATATTAATAAATAACACTGGAATAGGTTTCTAAATACTCTGCGAAAAAAATGAGAAAATGCCATATCTATGTATTTTTACTAAAAAAGAAAATATCACCTAAAGCTATAACAAGATTGCTTCACTTGATGTTCAACATTATATTATTTGTATTAATATCTATTCCTTTACCTTGTTCCTAGTTGCGTGATTTTAGCAAAGAAAACATATACACATTTCTTCTCTTATATAATAATTATAATTTATTTACTTTTAAAACCTTACTCAGTCGACTTGTACGTTGAAAAGCTCAACTAACATTTAAACTATCAGAAGCATCTGACCAGACATGTGTACTTTTTCTTTTAGTACAAGTACCTTGTAGAGAGTCTGTACTTGTACTTCAATATCACCATTTAAATTTCATTTGTAGGTTTTCTTTTGTATTTTTAAAGTAATTTTACTCTTCAATTGATTTAAACTTGGATTATTTTTTAATTTTTCAAGTAGTTTGATTCTTGCAATACAGAGATTTAAATAATCAAAACTTCTTGAAAAATTAAGAGTCCTTGAGTATTTATAATTGATTTCAAGAATAATTACAAGGAAAAGTCCTATTATCGGTACCCAAAACTTTCAAATACAACTAAAAGAGATTTTACTGGTACTTAAAATTTTTAACTGACTTTTTACTTTTTAACTTTATAGTTCTGCATGTGACAACTTCAATATCAAAGAATCTTTCTAATTTAAGGTTTCTTTTTTAATAGTTGACACCAGCATTCAATTATTTTAAGAATAAAGATTTCAGTTCTTTTCGTTTCGATTAGCATAATA
Source organism: Eupeodes corollae (assembly GCF_945859685.1). Taxonomy (NCBI): domain Eukaryota; kingdom Metazoa; phylum Arthropoda; class Insecta; order Diptera; family Syrphidae; genus Eupeodes; species Eupeodes corollae. The sequence goes on from NC_079149.1 coordinate 115,596,881, forward strand.
TTCCTAACAACTTTCATTGGTTTCTTCCCGAAAAAGTCTTTCACTTTGAACATTTTTATTACTAGAAAACAATTCTATCGATGATTTTCTATTTCTTAACTATCTTGTTTAATGTTTATTCGTATGCAAAATCAAAAAACGCAACAATCCTCTTCCTTTGATTCCTTATTCCCCCCTAACAACTGCATGTTTAATTGCATTTTCATTTCTAAAAAAAAGTACCTAATAATTTATGAAAAAATACTAAAAATGTGTTTTTCTATTTATTTTTATTTTCTTTATTTCTATGCAATTTACACACCGGAACAACTTGTAATTTCCATTCAAAATTATAATTAAAAAATTGCTAACACTTAACAAAATTTAATGTATCGTCATAAAATTAATAACAATAAAATCTTTAACTACTGCAACAACAACATTAAAAAAATAATGATAATAGATTTGGATGTGTGGCGGCTATCTAGAAATAATACCATGCTCGAGAGTTGGTCATGTTTTTAGAAAATCAACGCCATACACATTTCCTGGTGGTACAACGGAAATTGTTAATCACAATAATGCTCGTTTGGTTGAAGTTTGGCTGGACGATTGGAAAGAATTTTACTACAGTTTTTATCCAGGTTAACATTGCTAAATTAACAAAACAAAAAAAGAGAAAAAAGTCTTTAAATATGCACTACCGAGCAAGTTATTAATTTTTTAATATTTTAGATTTTGTGTTTAGGAGATGCTATACTGATTCCTTACATTCCTATAAACTCAACAAATACATCACTATGAACCTAGTATTGCTACCTCCAAATAATGATTTATTGATTAATCCTTATTTATTTAAGGTTTTAGATATTGCTATATACTCGTAAATTGAAAAAATATATTATTTTTGATTCAATGGGGCCAAAATTTGTAGACTGGAGCAACTAGAATTGATATTAACGCTCTAGAAACTGTTACAAACCTTTGTAAAAATGTTTACCATGTTTTTTTGTTTGTATCGAGACTGAAGGTCCAACGTATAAATCGGAGCACTAATACTCAGCATGGCAGGTTCTATTTTCCATTTTCAGAAAAAAATATTACGAATTTTTTCCTTCTATGAAAATGTATGAATTATAATATTATGCCAAATATATTTTGACATTCGTTTTTAAACTGACCTTCGAAGATCCAAGAACTAATTTTCAGAGCAAAAAAGTGTTGACGATCCGTCAATAGAATCTGACAGGTGGACGCAACACCATATTTTGACATCTATAAAACATTTCGTTCCAAATAACACTCTTACTTCAAAGACCTTTTTTTCCAGAACAGAAACTTCGATTTTCCTGAAGAATAAACTAAAAAATGCATATTGTCCCCGTTAATTGGAGATTCCTTTAGTCCATTTTTGACGTTTTTAGCTTATTCAAAGTAGTTTTTATTCTTCTTATCCGTGATTGCAACTGAAGAACATTTTTGATTGGATGTGTGAAATTTATGAGTTGTGTTTAATGTCAAAAAATGTGTTTGTTGGCTTCTTCAGGTGACGACGTAAGGAACTTTGTAAGCAAGTATTTGTGTTTTGGTAACAGTTAATAAGTTTTTTAAGATGTCATTAATTTTAACTTGGACCTTTACTTCAATTACTTTTAACTTCAGTTGATCTTACAAAATGTAACAAAAATATATTGTCTACAAAAAACTCCTTTCAAAGCTACAAACTCATCATAAGTTTCATTTTATACCGGAAAGAAATATTTCGTCTTACTTTCCGATTTTAACAATTAACCCGCTAGTAAATCCGGAACTGTCATATTAATGACAAATACAAATATATAAAATAAGAAACATTTGTGTTTTTAGAACTTTAAATTGTTTTTGTTTTTTTTTTTTTTTTAATTCAATAAAACAAAATTGAAGATATAATATGATTGATTTATATTTGTATTTAAACACCGAAAGATTCATTTCATTTTGAATTCTTGTGTCCTTACGGAGCAGCTGATTGTGAAACGTCAAATTTGTTCACTTCGTCGGGGGGGGAAATTTAAACTACTTTTGTTGTTAGGTAGGTTTAGCCAATCAATCTCTTGACTACGTAGCCACTAGCTTTGCAAATGCGACCATTGTGACTTGTTAAAAAGTGTGTTAGAGAGCTTCCAAATCTAAACATCATTTTTAAATTGTATTAATTTAAGTGTAAATCCGCCGAAAATCAATTTTTACAAGTTTGATCTTAAATGGAATGCAAAAAAAATAGGTAATTTGTTGTTTTTGATAGATCTAGATCAAAAATAAGTTGATTTATTTTATCCATAGAAAACCGTATTAGTTAAATGAAAAAACATAAATATGTCATATGAAGTAAGTAGAATTGGGCTAATAGCCAAGAGATTTTTCTTTCCTAACTCTCCTGTCTACTATAATTTTACGGATCATTTTAATAATTCAACGGATTTTTACGAAAAAGATACAAATTTGAAATCTCTTGTCTGGTTCTTTTAAATTCAACCATGTGCCGAATCTGCTGCTCTGTCAGATACCCACATATGTATACCAGCAATTCTTGGATACCTTTTTATTCCTTTTTTGACATCAAAGTTGTTTTAGATCAGTTGTTTTTTTACATGTAAAACAATAACAAAAATGTATCTAGGAACCCTCTTTATCTTATATCGACTTCGTCGCCATTCGTCAATAAAATTTGACACATGGACAAACAAATCATTTTCTTACATTCTAATAATATTTTGTTCCAATTTAAATTCAATTTTTCAGTGTCCTCGTTTTATGACGTTTTGGGAAATGATTTTAATTTAGCGATCCGAATTCTTTCCAATATGTGAAACCAATAAGATTCTGAAGTTTTTTTTTATTGTATGTTTAAAACTTATGAGTACGTTTTTGATGTTATCGGCCTTTAAGTCAATCGAAATTTAGTATATTACCATTTGGATTAATGAGTTACTTGATGAGAGACACTATTTTTGCTTTTGAAGTGAATTTAAACAATAATCAAATGCAAATTATTGACAGCATACAATTTTACATCTACCCAAATAGCAGGCTATTCAAAAAGAAACCTCATCGTGGAAAGCCCTATTACTTTATTATCAATATGATGAATTTCCCTCCCAATTTTGTTTACTTGATGTTTTAATAATAGCTCATCAATAGGTTTTTGTTTCCTTATATTCGAAAAATATTGTTCGGTGGTGTATTTAAGACTTTTATGGTGAAAGTAGAATATTTTGTAGTGAAATCGCATGCGCAGCATTGAAAACCCCCCCAAACTTGTATTGTCCCAAACATTATTTTTTATGTTTTCTTCTATTTATGTTTATTTTATGTTGTACGTTATTTCAACACAATTAATTGTTTTAAAATTAAAAAAAGGTTACTTATGTATGTTTTTTTTATGTTGGTTGTCGGTTGGTATTATTATTATTTTTTACTAATTTTATTATTACCAAATTAATTAAAACTTTAAATCACCATGAGCACAAAAAACAATTGTTTTATTTTATATACACTTTATTATTTGTCATTCACATTCATTATAAAAATTTATTTGTTTTCCATCACATTTTTTGTTTTATTTCCATTTACATGAAAACAAAAACACGTCCAGTCACTTGATTTGTGCATGTTGTAAAAATGTTAATGTTTTGTTTTTTTTTTTGTAACATATGTCTATATATTTTGTATATAAATAAAATACTAAATTTATCTTTTTTAATTTAAAAACAAAAAACTAATAGGAGCGAGAAAAGCTTCAGCCGGTGATGTAAGCGAACGTAAAGCGCTACGTGAACGACTGAAGTGTAAGAGCTTTAAATGGTATTTGGAACACGTCTATCCAGAGAGTTTAATGCCATTAGATTACTACTATTTAGGAGAGGTAACTAGATTCTCGCTTTATGATAATCTCAACCATTTAACTTATAAGTCTTAAATTCTCATTCTCCTTTTGCTGTTCTTAAGTTGAATTTGAAAAAAAAATTAAATGCGTAATTTTTCTTATATAGATTCGTAATGCTGAAACTGAAACCTGTCTAGATACGATGGGTCGGAAGTACAATGAAAATATCGGTATAAGTTACTGCCATGGCTTGGGAGGAAATCAAGTTTTCGCCTATACAAAACGGCAACAATTGATGTCAGATGATCTTTGTCTGGACGCATCTAGTGCAAGTGGACCAGTGAAAATGATTCGATGCCACAATATGGGTGGCAATCAGGAATGGGTCTATGACGAAGACGTAAGTCATTCAAAACCCTCAATTTTACCCCATACGATTTCAAGTACAATATATTTTTTTTTAATTTTCAGGATAAATCCATTCGACATTCAAATACCGGTAACTGCTTGCAAAGAGCACCACGAAGCGATGCAAGCACACCACTATTACGACCCTGTGATTACACGAAGGGTCAACAATGGCTTATGGAATCGAAATTTAAATGGCAAGCCCATTAAAAAAAAGACACATTCATACTAAAAACAAAAAACAAAAAAATACGTATAAGATGAGTTTAGAAGTTTAAAATTAAATTTATTATTTACTTTTGTTTTGCTTTTACTATTTTGTTTTTGTTCTCTTAATTTAGTTAGTAAATATAAATACTAAAAATCTATAAACTTTTATATGAAAAAATCATAAACTCATCATCGGTCGCGAATCAGAATTGCAATTAAGTCTTCCTAAAACATTTCCATTTATGTATTAATCGAACTTCGGATCATTAAAATAAAAAAAAAATTAATGTTTTAATTTTTCTTTATATATTTACTTGTGTCATAATTCAATTTGCATTTTAGTTTCGATTTTATTAAACAAAAACATTAGAAACTTTCGAAAAATCTTAAACCGAAGTATTTTGTTCTTAATTTTATATAAAAATATGGTTGTATTGTACAGTAAACAAAAGAAAAAGCTTGAATTCCTTAATTTAATTTGAAAAAGGAAATGGTATGTGTAATTAAAATAAAAAAGCGTTTAATTTTCTTTATTATTTTTTTTAATAAACGAAATGATACAGCGAAAAGTAATGCGATAAGCTTCTAGGTCTAGGGCATCAATCAGCAAGATGATTTTCTTTAACATTCAAACAGTTAAATTGTGTTAACACTCATAAATGGTCTTTATCTTGATTTCCCGCTTTTTTTGGTTTGTAAAAATTAACATTTTTCAGATTTTTGTATGACCTTTATACGAATCCGAGGCGTGATAGTTAGTGCGTAGGACTGTCACGCCAGAAGTCTTGGATTCAATCCCTTCCTGTGCCACCTATTCATGTGTACTGCCTTTTGCGAGGATTTAACAAATCCTATAAAAGTAATTCTTATCATGAAAAGTGCTTTCTCAAATTAGCGGTATATAAACTGTAGGTCCCACCCATCATTCATATTACTTGCACACAGAAATAGTTGAGAGTTGAAAGTCCTGGTTCTCTACGCGTTCACCTAATTTTTTTGTTTATATTTCGAATCCGACATCAGTTAATCATACTAGGGTCTTAAGATATTAACGACTTTAAAATCTGTGAACTCCATTATTTAAGGCAATAAAATTTGATAGTTTAATAATTATTGTCTTTAAAATTCAGTTTAATTTTTTTCAGTAACTTAAAAGTCTCTGAAAAAAACTTTTATGTCCTAAATTAAGTTTAAAAAAAGCTTCAAGATTCACAATTTATGAAAATGTCCGTGTATTAAATATTGAAAAGACTTGAACTTTAATTACAAAATAAAGAATTGTTCTTTGCAAAGTCTGAATCTGAATTCAATTTGTCGCTGAGAACTATTGTCTAAATTACTCTAATTTCAAAAACACCGTTTACAAAATTCTTTTGAAAAGCGATGTTTCAAAAAAATCATTTATTTTGTTGACAATTCATATTTTCTTTTTTGTTTATTATTTATCATCTTGCTGCTTATTTCAATTCATGGCTTATAACTTACTTTTCACATCATTGCTGAGTATCTAAATACATATATAAAGAAAACTAAAATAAAAAGAAGAACAAAAAAAAACTATAAACAATATAAATTATTTGAATCGCATATCATTATAAATAATAATTAATTAATTTTTTAAAAATGTAGAATTATAAATTTAATTTGGTGCAATCTACTACGAGAGTAAAAATACAATAAATAAAAAGCGTGAAATGTAAATATAAAAATATTATTAACTAAATATTATCATGATAATTATAAATGTTAAAATAGTTTAGATTTAAAACAAACAAACAAAATAAAAAATTCAAATTAAATGAATGTGAATGAGAATGAGAGCATTTTTATATGCATAAGATTTTTATTAGTCCTTAAAAAAATCGTATACGCTTAACAATTTTTTTAAGCAAAGAAAACAAAAAAAACAAGCTTATTAATGTAAAGGAATGTTGCAAGGGTTTTCATGTGTTATGTTAGTGATTTTATGTTGGCTTGAATTTTATTTTTGAAATTATTTCTCTTTTCTTTCTTTGTTTTTACACAAAAGGAACAAAAAGTGGAGTTTTGACTAATGACCGCTGGCAATAAGGTTAAATAAAGCTTCCAACCCTTTGTTAATTAGTGTATATTTCCGTCAACACTATTCTATGCCATGACTAAACATCTAAAACAAAAAACAGTTAACATTTTCATTCGTATTCTTCTTATGCGGTGTTCATTATCTAAACGTAGGTAATTCATATTTATACAACACCACAAAACTACTCTTTTTCGAACTTTAAATCCCACTAGAAGGAGTTTATTATTGCGATGTTTGAATCTCAAATAAATTTTCCAAAACAAAAATAGTAATAAGTCTGAAAATGTACTCAAAATCACAAAAATTCGAATGCTCAAAATGTTTCCTTTTCAACAATTTGCTTAAAGTAATAAAACAAAATTAAGAAGAATAACTAACATTACGAGGACTTTTAATTGAGATGTACCTTTCTTCATAATTTTTAAAATCCATAAGTTTTGAAACTTTCTTTCTCAAAATTGTATATACTAATAGATAAATCTTAATTTCTTATATTCAAGTTGGAAAATATAGAATTAGCCGCTTATACATGCACCTTTCTTTCAATTGTTGGTGAAACACTTTTTTTTAAATAATAATTAAATTCAAAGTCCTAACACTTATTACTTTTTTGTCTTTCTTCAAATATTTTCTACCAGAAAATTTTTCTGATAAGATGACTATCTAACAAATTTGAAATTGAATGCAATTGCAAACATTTTTTACCAATTCCAATCGGAATTCAAAACTAGGAACTGTTAAGAAGAAAAGAAAAAGCAAATGACCCTTTACGCATATCCATTAATCATCAATAGTTTATAAGAAATACAAACACAATACATAAATCGGCAAAATCAAACAAAAATTTAACTAGATAATTTATGTAAATATCATTTTTAGTGAAGAAAAACGGACACCGCACATTTAGTATAGTCTAGGTTTTGGTGTCTAGCACAAAAAATAAATTATTTAAGGAATTTATATAAAAATAAAATGACATTTTATATTTTAAAATAACAAATAAATCGTTAAAGTACTGTAAATAAAATGAAAAATATTAGATTGTTTTTGTTTAAAATAGAATCTTAAATGTTTGATAGTGTCCCACACGATTTTTATATATACATCATACAAAATATAAATACCTATTATTAAGAAAACGTTAATAGAAACAAAACACAATAAAAGAAACAAAACCTGTGTGTATCCTCTTTTTTCCTTATATATTTACCATGAGTGAATGAGAAATATTCTAAAGTATTTTTTTTATTTTTCATTATATTTTTTTTTTATTTAAACAAAACAAAGAAAATTTAATAAACTAAATGTTTAACACAACTAAAACTAAACTGGAAACAAGAAATTTAAAAAAAGTAAAACAAACAAATAAAATAATAAAGAACAAACAGAAAACTTCAAATATCCTTTGTATACTTTTTTACAGGCTTTTTGCATTTAAAATAAATTCATATTTAAATGAAAATAAAATTAAAAGAAACAATATATATATATATTAAAAATAAATACCTAATAAAATTTTAGATAAATAAATATTATTCGTAGGTAATTTGTAAAACAAAATAATTATCTAGAGGTGATGGTGCAATTTATTGTCTTAATTTCAAACATTCTGTCCTAAAGTTTTTATTTTATTTTTACTTTATTTTCTTTTAAATAATATATTTAATAAAAAGAAATAGTCTGTTTTAAATTTCTCGAGTAAAATATAAATAAATACAAATTATTATGTAAAAAAGGAAACATTAAGTATTTTTTACAAACATTTTACATTTGATTTATATTTTGAGTTAGATAATAAATGTAAAACACAAAAACTATTATTTTCATAAAAAGATACTAAATAAAAAAAGAACAATTCAAATATGATAATTTAAAGATGATTTCTTATTTAAGTTATATTTGTTTTTATATACAAAAAAAATATAAAAACAGAAAAATCTAATTAATTCTATTGTGTCTATGATTATTATTATTATCATTACGAAAACAATTGTAAATGTTTCATATAAATACATATTTAATGTAATAATAAACAAACTAAAAAAGAATGCTACAAAATGTTTCTGTTTTTTTTAACTTTTAGGGGAAAGTTACTGTAACAGTCTTAATTATTCATTTGATTAAAAAACCGATTCGTAGTGTACGGACTTTGCATATAAAATACATAGTATTGTCACTGACAGACTCTACGACGGCGGCATCTAGTGGCTACTACAGTGACATTAGCTCTTTGTATATAAAACCTCCAAGAACACATTGCAGCTACAGCGAAAGTATTGATCCATGATAATACTTAAGTTTGTTTTGTATACGCAAAGCTGCGAAGGGAATGAAAAAATGTTAACTTTGACGTAACTAGCGTAATAATGACTCTTTAGGCTTGACTACATAGATGGTAGATGATGGAAACTAAAATGTTTAAGAAGATTGATCTTCGAATTTGGCTACTCTATTTTATGGTTGAGGTAGTCCCAATCAATAAAGGGTATCATACCTCAGAGTCCAATCAGAAGTGTAAAATTTGTAAATTCGTGTATGACGAGCGTTAAAATGTATTGACAGATGCGCTGTTGGTTTTGAAACTCAAACAATTGAGGTTTATTTAAACCAACAATATTCCTGCGAAATTGTCCTTAACCATATTTTTCAAAATTGGCAACATAAATATGATTCAAAAACTTGCCTCGAACAAAATTCTAGACACATTTGACTGTTCGAGGGAAATTGATTTGAATAAGCATTTTTCGAGGGAAACAAATCTTTAGAGATAAAAGAATTTACCTTTCAATTTAATGAAAAGTTAAGTTTTACCCCCTGCACATTACACTCGTTGGATTTGGAGTAGTGGAAGGTTGTACAATTTTCAAAATTACTTTAATTTCGGATTCCTTAAATGCAAAAGAAACACTGTATAACCTATTCCTCGTATAAGTTAGGAGATTGCATTGGGCAGGAAACCCACTATATAAGGCCAAGTTGATCTTATTCATCAAAGCACAGTATGACCGACCGCTGAAGGATGACTTTTTATTTTACTTTTGCAAAGTGCATTAACACCAATTTTTCATGTAGACCAGTTGTATAACAACATTATTATAACAAGTAACTATCGTGAATAAAATATCCAATGAAATTTTTCCCATAGTGTCGAAAGAAGGTAACCGTAACCCTCGAAACTAATTTTTGTCATTAGCGGACCGTGGCTCCATTATTTTAAATGTATAAAATTGAAACTTACTAGAAAAAGTATGGGCAAAATCAAAACGTAGTCTCTATAGGCTTTATTATGTTAGATTAGAATAGTTTTTAAGGTCTAAAGCGAAATCTCGAAAAATCAATTTTGTTATTTTAAATTTGTCCTTTGGATCTCCAGTTTAGCATTTTAGTATCGAAGGTGTTGACAAATGACAAATGATTTTCTGCCACTCAGTACTGATTTTTTTAGTTTGCTAGACCCCATTAGGCGAAATTTTCAACAGATTGTCTTGAAACTAGGAATATATCTCTGAGAATACATTTTCCATCGAAGTATGTAGAATTAAAATCCCCTTTTTTCAGCCTCAAGGGTTATCTAAACCTTTAAACTATTAACAAAAATAGAAATAACCCTTTTAAAATAACGTTGAAATTTAAAATAATATGTTAGTCTACCTTATCGACAGAACTAGTACATTTTCGCACTTTAATTTTGTATTAATTTCCTAAATGTTTCTTCCCCTGTTCTTATCAAAACGCCATTTTTATATGTCACAAATGTCATCTCCAAACGTCAGTCAAGTCGAAGGCAATCAAAACGGTACGGGTGACTTCATTTGTGCGGTTTAGTTGATAAATTTTTGTTATCAATATTTTTGTTCAGTAAAAACATTTCTCATAAAACAACCAATTTATTAATTAAAATATTTTAAAGGTCATGATTCTTATTCAATTGATAAATTAAAAAGAAAAATAATATAATTTACTTCTGTTTCTGGGCTGTTCGCTGTGTGTTGCCCCTAGTTTTATTTTTTGTTTTAGCTGATGCCTTTACGATAAAAAATACTCCCGATCCCGACCTTCAGGCAACCTTCAACTCACGTGTGTAATCAATAGTTGAACTTTTTACTCGGTCGCTACCAAGTAACCATATCTTATTGGAAAAGACTCATCCATAAAACTCCGACGCAGAGCCTGGAACTTGCTCAATTAGTTTGTGGCATTCGTCCGTGATAGTCTGTTGTGGTTGTCGGTCTGGGAAGCTCTTAAAAAGATTCTTAGCGCGTTCACCATCCAAAGTCAATGCAATCGGGGTTTTTTTTGTTGTGAAACTCAATTTGAGATAGGAGCGCAGTGAAGTTCAAATTCAAAACAAACTCTCGAGGATTAACATTCTCCGCCGCAAATTTGTTTTTTCTTCAATTGGTCGTCGCGGTCGGTCGGTCGTCTGTCAGTCGTCACTCGTCGCGCTATCATTCCTAACTTTATACATATACCTATTTTTATTTGAATCTTGCGTCAGAACGCTGCTTATCATTCTCTAGAATCGAGTCTAGAATCCATTTAGTTGCCACTCTGACGTCTATCCGTCGAGTTCTGGGTTCCTTTATCCTCTAGCTAAAAAGTGTATTTTGAGAATCAAAACACGACGTGAATAAATATGTGTGACCGGCTTTTGAATTACAAACCAGCGGCAGCTGAGGGCATGCAGAATGACCGTAGTCGGTTTAACATGAATGGAGTAGTGCAGCCGTTATTAACAGGTGGGTTTGAAGAAGGCAGTTAGTTGTAATATCTCTGCCCAGTCGAGGGATTCATTCAATAGAATTGTTTCGCTTTTACTTTTATTTTTAATTTGGTTTGAGATTGAAAAAATGTGAATGGCGCAATGTTTTTGTGTTTTTTTTTGTTATTGTTGTTGTTATTTTTGTAAAGTCCACAAGATTAGGCGTTCTATAAATTGTTTTGGTTTCGTACGTTAACCTTTTGAAGTTTATTTTTTGCTGGGGTTATTGTACCACGGATGTGGTCGAATATTTATTTTGGTTTACGAAGTTCTTCTCGTTTTACATCAAAATGCGATGTTTTTAAATTTTGTGTTTACCTATAAAACATAAAATGATAAATTTAGCGCCTATTTGTCTTTAATTAATTTGTTATTTAATTTCACTTAAGTAGGTATACATAGATGGGTAGGTTATGGTATAGGTAGTATATTTGTTCAAAAATAGATTCCGCACCCTGAAATGTGTCTGCTTGTGAAATACCAATCAAACCATTGAGCGCGTGCATTTTTCTATAAATTTATAAATGTGTGTTGATCTCATCACAATTTCTTTTTTATTGAAAGATACAAATGATGATGCAATTCTTAGATTTGGTTGTCAATTTAGGTAAAACAGCTGCTATGCTGTAATCCTTTTATGAATACAGTATTTAATGTAGAACTAATAATTGTTTTGTTTTATTTTTTAAAAGCTTATTAATTAAGGTATTTTACGAAACTTTAATTGTTATTTTTATATTTTAATTCTTTATTTTTTTTTATTAAGACGCATTGAATTTTGTAAACAATAAGTACACACAGTACCTGAGTAGAATACAAAATCAAATTAAAAGAAAACATAGTTTAAACAAATTTAAGATTATGATATGCAAAAGAAGAAAACATGTTAGTTGAGACTATTTGTAATTGTAATTTTGAAATATTTCCAGTTGGAAATAATTTTTTTTATGTTTATGGTAGAAAGATATACAGAGTCTAGTTAGCATTTTTTATTTTGTATGGTTCTTAATTGTTTGTTAAAAATAAATTGCGTTTATTTTTATTATTATATATTAAAAACGTTGTTCTTCGTTGCATAGAATTATTTTGAAGATAATATTGCTTTTTGTTCTTAACATTTATAAAAATGTTATAAAAAAATGAAAGTTTTTTTTTTGTTTAAATCAAAACGTAACGGTTATTTTGGAAAAATAATAATAGGGCATACTCTTTCTAACTTTTACTATGCAAATTCAGAGTATAGGCTATTTATAAATATATTTAAACCTAAGTTTAGGGCTAAATCTATGGTCTAACTATAAACACAGGAAATGCTGTGTTTGAGTAGTTATTATCACAGCCAAATGTCATATTTGATCTGTGTTTGTAAATTGACAACTGAAAAAGTAAATCATAAGAAATAAATGTAACGTAAACTTTCTATACAGAAAAATGTCCATTGATACCGTAATTAAATTAATTTATTAGATATCTAAGAAGAGTTTGAGTTATGCCCAGATCTGCAAAATGTGGCACCAAGAAAAAAAGAAAAATATAAAAAACACGGTTCAATCCGTTTTTATTAATCGACAAAAGATTTCTGCAAAAGATATCGTTTTGATATAAATAGAAACAGTCACATTCATTATAAATTTACTTAATGAAGTAAAAGAGCATAACACGTTTCTGGCAATCTCCTCGGACCTCATATCGAACCAAGATCCTTTTTTTTATTATCATCGTAAAATCATTTATGTACTTTATCGTTGACAATTTTGATGTGCCGGCAAATCGACTGCGACCAGTTTTCCTGCCGTCCGCGTTTTATATTTTCTTTGCTGTTGATCTAAAATATTATAACGTTGTTAGTTTTTTTTATTTTTTTTTAAATAGTTTTGTTTTACATACTAACTTTTTCGATATTCAATTTGAGAAATGGCAGCACAAAATAACAAGTTTGTAAATATAACAGTATTTTTTTTTGTCATTTGAAGTATAACTATAGTAGAGCACAACCTTAACCTGGGGTTTTTCTAAACACAGCTAGGAAATTGACTAAGAATAAGAGCTGTGTTTATTCAACCAATAGGCCTATGTAGTATAGATCAAGAAATCTCGACTTTAGTAATTCTCTATGAATACGATCCAATATCTTTTAAAATTTAGGAACTTGCGAATGTTGTGTTTTAATGTAAAGGACTTTCAACCGGTTTCATATGATATAAAGTGATATATTTGATTTTACTGTACTTTAAATTTCTCACTATTTTAATTTTTTTGAAAAGAAAATAGATATCATTTTTCTTTATAAAACTTCAAAAAACCCCTATGATCTTGCTACAAAGCATTTATTCGTCGGAAACTCGTGTATAATTCTCATATTTAGGCTAATGCCGGAATAACTTACTTATGTAAGTCTTTTAGATATATCGAATAAAAAGAGCTCTAAAAATGATAGCCAATCGTTCTATCATTGAGACATTTGCTTCTCTTGACAACCACCGCAAGATATCATACCTATCATTGTTTTATTAATATTTACACAAACAATGCTCTATTAAAATAGCCAGTTGCATTCCTCTCCTCGAACAATTTTATATCCGTTTTTCTAGGAACACTCATCAGTTTTCCCTGAACTCAATTTTGGACGTAATGTTAGGTACAGTGATTCTTTCTTTGGCCGCACTACACGAATGTGAAATGCTTTACCAGGCTTATTATTTCCCACTCATTACAATTTGCAAAAATTCAAAACCAATGTGCATCGAAATCTCCTTCCTAATCTAATCTTTAAATGCAAAAGGAACCATTCAATTTTTAAGTTTTTTTTTCAAATTTAAAAATGGGATTATTTGGAAAATTAAATAAATTGATCTATAGTTTAATTTTAAATAGGTAATTATGAATGTATGCACATACGAGTATGTGTATCAAGACATTAAACGATTTTTCATAATGATTCTATAGGCGTAATTTATGCAATAATTAATGCGTAGATTTGACATGTCAGAAATTTTAGTTTAATATGCGTCTTCGAATTGGGAATACGAACTGTTAGTCCCCTCCACTTCTGACATTACTCGCCTAGAGGAATGGTTGGGAGTTGTAAGTCAATAAGTTTTGGTTCTCAACAAGCAAACATTTTAATTTTGTATTTATGCTTTGAAAAAGTAACGATAAAACGATGCTAATATGTTTTTTAAATTTAATACAATAAGAATTATTTTAACATACTTTTCAAGCGAAAACTACAAACGTGGTTGGGCGAGAATTTGGATTTGCAGTTTTTCCAGAAGTATTTAGACATTAGGCAGGTTCAGGCGACATAAGGGACTTGAAAGTAAGGCAAGTTTCTAGCATCCGATTGACCAACAAATTTGCTTCCATTGAAAAATTAATGGAAAGTAAACCAATAAAAATCTCCCTTACTATAAAGTCAATTCCACTCATATCAAAATGATAGCTTAGCTTCCCTAAGGAGTCTTTAAAAAAAGTAAAAAGATTTGGAAAGTAAAAATCTTAAAAAAAATGTAAGTCGTGGAATTAAAAAGAACTACGCAAATAAAAGTCTAAAGAATAAATACGGAGCACAAAAGTTAAAAATGTCATTTTGTAGACACTGTCTGAATTGTTTGCATTTAAATTACATTGAAATTGAGTCAAGTGCTGTTGGCAATTTTTGGATAGAATTTTTAAGTAAATTTGCAAATGGATATTTGTTGTCGATAATCTGTTTAAATAAACCCATATTTTGAGTGTATATTATCACATTTTCAAATAAAAATGCTTAT
The DNA here is from genome assembly GCF_945859685.1 of Eupeodes corollae. Classification (NCBI taxonomy): domain Eukaryota; kingdom Metazoa; phylum Arthropoda; class Insecta; order Diptera; family Syrphidae; genus Eupeodes; species Eupeodes corollae. The sequence goes on from NC_079149.1 coordinate 115,611,937, forward strand.
TTTTTATTAATATATTAAACTCAACACATTTTTAGAAAATTTACAAACTACGACAAAATGAGAAAAGTGGAACATGCTTACAATGACAATTAATATGTTAAAAGATGCAATCAAGAAAAATGCAGGGTGAACCTATTAAAAAAAAATTTGTATGTACACATAGTCAAAAAAGTCTCCGTACAGCAGCTTTCTTTTTGATGATTCGAGATAAAATATTTACTATAACAATATATGAAAACGGGTTTTTGAAAATCACAATCACAATTTTCTCAAATTTGGTAAAAAGGTGAAAGTGGAAACTAACTTCTTTCAAAGTTACCACTTTGGTTTTTTACATTTATTTCTAATCCCTTTTTCAAAAAACAGTAAACCTAGGCTGCTGTACGGACACTTTTTGGATTAAGTGTATAATATTGTTATAACACCTACATTTTAGAAAGTTTGTATATATTTATCTTTTCAATGTTCATTGCAATCCAAACGGAACTCTTATTAAAACTTTGTTATTTGCTTAAATAAAACATTAAGCGTTTCGGAACTTTGAATTTTTATTGTGTGTGTTTTTTTGTTTTGTTTAAACTAAAAAAAAGATTATGAACCTTCAAAAAATTTCGTCTTTTCTTATCATTTATTAAATTAACATCTACAGGAAGATAACCCATAATAAAATTTTAAGCTAAGGCTCACAAAATATGAATACCTATACAGATAAAAACTTAAAATTGAATTGTAATGATTTTTTTTCTGTCTATTCTGCTTCACCTATAGATAGTACATTTTTGAAATTTGAAATCTCCACAATAATATTCGATATCACTCATTCAAAACAATCACAGATTCTATTTCATGAAATTAAAAGCTAAAATAAAATCTTTAGCAATAAATTAAGTGTTATTAAATAAAATAGCTTTTCTGAGTAGATTCAAAATCAAAAATTTGTGAAGCAAGAAAATTTTGCGATCTGCAGCAGATCTACAAAGTTTAAGAATTAATTTTTTGCTTTCATTCTTATCCTAATATGAAATTGACCAAAATCTCAAGTTTTCTTTTGATGAACAACAAATCTATGTATATACAATTTTTTCCCATGTTTGATTATTTTTATAACTAGTTATTAAAAAATGTAGACAATAGCTTCCAATTTAAAGACATTAATTATATGAGTACAAAAATTATTAAAACACTAATTTACATTTTTCACATCTTTGTAGATTTATATCAAATAACTATGGCTTATGCATATTGGAAATCTGGAAAAATAGGTGATCAAAGTGTTTTTGATCTCTTCTTTCGCAACAATCCATTTCATGGTGAATTTACAATTTTTGCTGGTCTTGAAGAATGTCTTAAGTTCTTAGACAATTTTCACTACACAGAAAGTGGTAAGTTTTTTATTCTTAAAATAAACAAAGATACTATTTATAAAAATAAATAACTTTCAACTTTTCTTTATTTTTGTTTTAGATATTGACTATTTAAAAGCTACTCTTCCCGAAGGAATTGAAAATGAATTTTTTGAATATCTTGGCAATCTTACAGCTAAAGATGTAACACTTTATGCCATAGATGAAGGTTCAGTTGCATTTCCTCGGTTATTATTTACATCTTTTCTATACATGCAAAACCATAACTGAATGAATGTTTTATTCAATTTTCTAGAGTACCTCTCATTAAAGTGGAAGGCCCTCTTATTATTGTACAGTTATTGGAAACTACACTCTTAACATTAGTAAATTATGCAAGGTAAGTGATTAGAGACATTTTTTGTAAACATAGTACTTAAGATTGTTGATAAAAATCTTATCTTATCTTGCATTTTATATTTTTGTTTATTATTTTTGCAGTTTAATGGCAACAAATGCCGCCCGATATAGAATGGTAGCTGGTAAGAATGTTAAACTTTTGGAATTCGGTTTAAGGAGGGCACAAGGGCCCGATGGAGGGCTATCAGCATCAAAGTATTCATATACAGGTAAATAGTAAATACTTTGCTTCATCAATTAGCTAAACTCTATCCGCAGTTGTTTACCTTTCCATTATATGGTCTTTCTTAAGTTTTTAAAAGAGATAATTAAGGAAAACGTTTTAGTTTATTATTTTCATCTTGCGCAAAATAAAAATGATACTCCATTAATATTCTATATTAAAAACCATTTCAGCTAAAGTTTTCAGCTGGAAATAATGTTTGTTTACATGCAAGCGATATTTTGAACAAAAGCTGTTAAAGAGTAAACTTAAATTGAACGAAAATATGCAACCCATCAGAAAGTTCGTTCTCTTCAGTAATAATCATTTTACTAATGTCACTCTGAATCAGCACTCTATATTATTAAGTCTTCCAATATTCGTTCGCACAGTAGGTAGCTGTGTAGCATGTACCCTGCAGCAAATTTATCTAGAAACTGTTTTGTTGACTCTAATCGAATCATTTATAAAAAAAAATTTCTTAGGGGTAGAAACAATTAAAAAAATACGAAACTTTTCACATGAAATCCAAACATGCAATCATTCGAAAAGTTGACACCATAAGCCCGTATGACCTCCACATCTTCATCCTCCTTTAGGTTTATTCTTTTAAGCACCATCAATCTGTAGATAAAGTTCTTATGCTAGCAACAACTTGAGCCTTCAGCTTTTGTTACCAACTTTTTCAATGAGTTCGACTTCCTAGACATGAAACACTGAAAAAGTAGAGTCATTTTATGGGTACAAAGGTATGTTGCAGGACTTAACAAGTTATAAACGTTTTTTCCTAACGCCATCTAGACTTCTGGGCTTTTCCGATTGTGCCAGCAAGAAGGCAAGGAAAGCGAAGGTTAATTGTAGCTTTGTTGTTTTTATATAGGTACCATTCTGTACCTAGCTCACTTTCTATCTAGACTAAAACTTTTGTTTTCACTTCTTATTTTTTCGCTGGTTTTGTTTATGCTTATTTTTTCTTGATTTTGCTTCCACTATCACACCCACAGCGATTATTCTTCTTATGAGCATGCATTGCATATATGTATGTATGTCTATATTATTTAGGAGAAAAAGGAGTAAGCGTGTGTTATAGTTTACTCTTTGGAAGGTGCGAAATGGCACCTAGTTAGTCAACGGAAATTATATCATCGATATAATAACTGTTACTAAGGCAATTCGAATAAATTGCTCTATGCTGTCATCCACCAAAGATGATTGTTATACTTGTGAGTTATCTTTTCTGATAGCTTTATAAAGTCAATTATACATACATATGTAGGTATGCATGTACGTACATACGTGCGACTTATAAATCAGAATAAATTATGTCCCATTAAATTTTATCAATTTGGTGTGTTTTTTCTTATCTTATAGCCAATTATTGTTTTGAATATTTAATTTAATAAAATTCAAATAAATTGATAAATTGTACTTGAAGCTAATTTTAGGTTTTGTTTCTTTGGAGCATTGAACCTTAATTAATGTGTCTACAATAAGAGAATTAAGTTCTTAATTAATTTATTCCTTAAGTATAAACAAACTTGAACTCATCAGATAACATGTTTTCTTTTTTTCTTGAACTTAGTTGTAATACAGGATTACACTTTTTTAAATTTGTTTATACTTTTCTTTTTGTATGCGACTTTTGAATTTAAAATTCAATTAAATTTTATCATGAAATGCATTTTTTGTTATCTTTAAACCAGTTGAAACCTTGTTTTCTTATATGATGTTTTTTCTCGTGTTTATTTTAACAAACTCTTGTTTTAAACTGGCTTATCGCTAAAAAAAAAAAGATATTCAAATCAAATATGTACTCTGGCATTAAAGAGGTATTAAAAATGCCTTTCCTTAGATTACTGGAGTTAGATCAACAATTACGTCTATAAATTATGGCCTTAACCAATAAACATTTACAGATTTTAGTGCCTACTAATGAAAAATATGATGTTTTAGTCTCTATAATTTAGTTTCTATAATAAACTAGGATATATGTAGTCATTTTCAGATGAAAAAATCCATTCTATTATAATTTATTATTATTATTATTATTTATTAACAAGATAATTATAAAATAATTACAATGGTAATATTGTTTAGTGAGCACAAGCTGCAGGGACTAACGGCTCTAATGTTTAGATACAATTTATATAGAAATATTTGATGCTTTTATAAATTCATTAATTATTAATATATTTTCTATGGATGGAGCCTTTAAAATCGATATAATAGATTTATTTTTAAGAATATCGTTTATGATGGAACTAGGTAGTGAACATTGTCCTAAGCCCAAAATGTGTTTTATATCGATGACTGCGTTGCATGTAGTGCAAATCGGAGGGTTTTCTTTACGGAGCAGATGTTGGTGGGTGGAGGATGTGTGACCTAAACGAAGTCTTATGAAATTTGTGTTCTCGATTTTTGTTGTAGATGTTGGGTAATTTGGCTTGTCTCGTTTTGGGTTAATGGTGACGTAGTGGTGAATATATGTTTTCCATTCCTCTTGATTCATTTTTGCATTGCCAATTTGAATAGCGTTAGCTAGGTCTTTTTTAGTGAATGTTTCAAAGAGGTAGAGTGGTGTTTTGTGAGCCGCAGTAGCAGCTTCGTCGGCATATTCGTTCCCTTGAATTCCTGTGTGACCAGGGGTCCACATTATTTTAAGTTTTTTTGGTGAAAGAATGAGAATGTCTCTAATTTTGTTTATAACGGAAACATTGTATTTATCATTACGGATAGCGTTTATAACAGATATACTATCGGTTGTTATAATGTATTAACCCTTTCTTTTTAGAGAAGTTTTGGCCGCTTCCAATATAGCATGAGCCTCTGCCGTGAAAATAGAAGCTTGTTCGCATAGTAGACCCGTGCTAATGAGCAATCCATTCTCTTCGACAACCGCGAATGACACGCTTTCGCTTATTTTTGACCCGTCGGTGAAAATAAAAGACCATCCTTTTGATTTCAGTTCGTTAGAGATGTCATTGTAGATAGCACGGTAGTATCTGTTGTCAGTAATATCTTTTCGATTGAAGTTAAGGTCTAGAATAAAAGAAGACTCTTTGATTGTCCAAGGTGGATGCAAGGCCTTATATTTGGAGTAATGTCTCAATGGAAGGTTCAAATCAGTTGCAACTTCAACAACTGTTTCTATTGCGGATGCTATTCTTTTAGGAATATGCCGGCGAATTGCTGACTTAAAACAGTTTTCAGCTATAGATCCGGATGAGAACGAAAGTTTGGCAAAGCAGTTTCCTCTTGTTTTTATAATTTGTTCTTCGATTGAGGGCAGTCCTGCTTCTGCTAATATGTTTTTAATTGGGGTGGTGGGAAAAGCGTTGATACTCCTTCTCGCTGCATGATGATACATCGGTTTGATGATTTTTAGTGCGGACTTAGGACAACTTCCGTATATACAAAGACCATAATCAATTTTACTAAGTAAAAGGGCTCGGACAACGTTACATAATGTGTTAATATGTGCACTACTTTTCTTACATGCTAAATAACTTATAATGTTTCCTCTGTCAGCCAGGCTCTTTTTAAGATTAATTATGTGATCATTCCATTTATATTTTTTATTAAACGTAAGACCTAGAATGTTTAGTTTATCAACCGAGTTAATTGTAATATTATCTATATTTAGTGTTAGTGTTTGAGAACAAGTTAGTTTTCGGCAAATATGCAATATTTTACATTTTTCTAGTGAGAGTTTAGCACCAGATGTATTCGACCAAACAAGAATTTCATTTATCAGGTTAGTGAACATTTCTTTAGTTTTGACTAAATCGTTGCATTTACTCAAGACATAGAGGTCATCTGCATAGATGCAATGGTCTAGAAGTTTATGTCTATCTACAATTATTGATAATTCTTGAAAGGCAATAAGAAACAGGACCACTGATAGCGGGGAGCCTTGAGGAATGCTGTTGTGAAGCTTATTGTTGAAGAGTAGGAGTTGTTAGTTTTTACACAGAATCTTCGGCTAGTTAAAAATGATTTTACGTATTGTATTATTTTAGGACCTACCCTCCAAGAGTGTAGCTTGTTCAGAACAAGATGTATCCCAATTTTATCAAACGCTTTCTCAAAGTCAATTGACAGGATTGAAACATGATTCCGGGATGATAGAGCATTTGTTGTGTAGTTATCAATATGTAAAAGTGCATCGATGCAACCCTTTTCTGGTTTGAAACCAACTTGATTGGGGCTAATTAGATTTTTTCTTTGTGTAAACCATTGAAGACGCCTCGCGATTATTTTTTCCATGATTTTAGAAATACATGGGATAAGAGAAATTGGGCGGTAGCCGCTAATGGTGGATATGTCTTTTTTAGGTTTTTGAATCGGAATAACACAAGCAATTTTCCAACTCAGAGGTATAACTCCAGTTGAAAAAATATTGTTATATAAGTTCAGTAGCCTACATTTTATTTCAAGGGGAAGGTTTTTTAGCATCGGGTAAGATACCCTATCCCGTCTTGGGGGTTTACCTTTGAGTTTAGTAAGGCAGCTTTCAAGTTCTTTGAGTTCAATAGGGTTTTCGATATATAGAGCCGAGGTGTCAGTTGTGTGTATTTGCATGTTTTTATTGATGCAAAAGTTTTTTTCTATACAATAACTGACCGGAAAATTAATATCACTCGAGTCTTCAGACCAAATATTAGCAAAGTAATTACAAATTTTAGAAGGATTAGAGATGGGGCCTTGAGGTGACACTATACATCTTATTATTTTCGAAGGAAAATTTCCTGTTAAACATCGGATGTTGCTCCATATTTTTGCGGTGGTTGAGTTTCTATTTATTGATAAAGTAATTTCATTTAAATTTTTGGCTTTGCTGATTTTAACTTGACGTCGAAAGGCGGCATTTGCTTTTTTATAACTAATTAAATTTAATTGATTATGGTTTTTTTTAAACTTTTTCCAAGCATTTACTTTAACTAATCTAAGGTTAGCTATTTCCGGAGTCCACCACGGTACAACTCTTTTATTTATTTTAGGATTAGATTGTGGTATTGATAAGTTAGCAGAATATCGAATTGCTTTAACCAGTAAGGCGGCTTCTTTGTTTAAGTCTGAATATACGGGTTTATTTGCCATGTATTTATTTATGTTAAAGCCAAAACTAGGCCAGTTTGCTCGATCTGTTATAAATTTGGGGGAGTTAATAACTTGTGTATTGAATATTCCTAAATCAAAAGTTGTAATTAGTGGAAAGTGGTCACTATTGTGAAGGTCGTCTAAAGTGTGGGAAGTTGCTATTGGTAGTAAAGAGCCAGAGCAGCAGCTAATATCGATATGTGTCAAAGTGTTGTGGGTTGATAAATGCGTGGGCGAACCATCATTTAAAACTGAGAGGTTGGAGCTTAGAATGAAATCTTCTATAATAGAGCCTCTAGCGTTAGTTTTGGGCGATCCCCATAGTACACTCCAAGCATTTACATCTCCTGTTAGTAAAACAGGGGTGTTTATATGACACAGAATATCTATTAGGTCATTTTTGTTAAAATTTTGATGAGGTAAAATGTAAATAGAAACAATCGTTAATTTAATGCCAGATTGTATTTCTATAGCAAGGACTAGTAAGTTAGAGTTAATTGCTATCTGTTTGTGGGGAATGTTATTTTTTATTAAAACAGCAATACCCTGTTTATTCGTAAAGTTTGTTGGAAAATTATGAAAGTATCCTATATACGATTTTGGGACAACATGAGTAGATTGAAAAGAGCAGTGCGTTTCTTGCAAGGAAATAAAACAAGGTGAATGTTCCTTTATAAGAAGATTAAGCTCATCGTAGTTATTTGAGTAACCTTTCATGTTCCATTGAAGAACTTTCAGTAAATTTTGGATTTGAAGTGTGCGGTTTACTTTTATTTTCGGTTGTGATGTTATAGAGGAAGATGATTGCGTGTTGGTGTTAATAATTCGATCCCGCTGTCCGGTAGTCAAGGCGCTTGGGCCATTCCCATGGTCCAAGCGTCTTGACAAACGGTCAGCGGGGGTCGCATTTGCGGGAAGTTTATTATAAATCGGGTTCTTTTTCATCATCATTTACAGATGGGGGTATAAAATATTTTTTTTGTTCTAGGAGAGAGTGAGTAATAGAGGATATGGGAGATGCCACTACGTCAGTAGAGACGTCCATAGTTTCAAGCTCGTTGTGTTTTGATTGAGTGGAAGAAATTGAAGAAGATGATTGAGTTGTTTCGGTTTTGTTTTGTTGTTTTTGGGAACTAGTTTGAGTTAAATGTGTTTGAACTGTTTTTTGTTGAGAAGTGTTAGTGTGCTGAGTAAAAGCGGTTTGATTATCTAATGTTTTTGATAGATTAGAAAGAGAAAAATAAGTTGATGCATTTGATAAGTTTGAGAGAGAAGAGGAAGCTGATGTGTTGGAGAAATTATATTTTGGTTTTTGAGCAAAAACACTCTATATAAAGATATAAATCCCCGGTAGACATCTTGGTTTGCCTACAAGCTAAACCGGAAATCAGCCTCATAAACTTTTTCATAGTATGCGTGTAATTTCTCCTCTAATTTATTAAATTTCCCCAAAAACCTCAGTAAGTGTGTCTATGTATGCGTGAGAACACGTCAATTTTTCTCGTTGAATTCGTCCACATTACAAATACAACAATGTAAACAAATGGGTTTTGGAGGGTGATACGTACGAAGGATTTATATCTTCACTAGAGTGTTTTTGTTTTTGAGTTTTATCATTTAGGCTAGGCTTAGCTGTTTTATTTGTATTTGTATTTGATTTTTCACGTGAAAGAGGCATTATCGGAAGAACTGTTATTACCTACCTTTGCTATTTCAGTATAAGTATTTGCGTTTGTATGAGTTGTATTTGTATTAGTAATTTTATATAGGCGTTGGGCTTCTGACATGCTACATTTATTTCTAGTTTTTATCGTCAAAATGTCTTTGTTTTTTATATATTTGGGGCATTTAACGGATGAGGATGGATGGGGATCGGCAGTTGGGGGGCAGTTTGCGCACATCACACGTGTACAACTTTCGGGGGCGTTTTCATGAGGTGGGAGATTGCAAATTGCACAGACTTCATCTTTGGAGCACCTTTTGGTGGTATGACCAAGAATTTGGCACTTGCGACAGCGCATTGGGTTAGGGATGTACTCTTTAACCTTTTCTTTATAGAAACCAATTTCCACCGTGGTCGGTGGTTGGTAGAGGTCAAATGTGAACAACATAAGTCCAGTGGGAATCTGTTTCCCGTCGATTTTTCTGGTGAATTTGTACACATCCGTGACCCCCTGGGAGGACATTTCAGAAATGATTTAAGATTCGGGAACATTAGTAAGGAATGGTGCAAATACGATACCCTTACACGAGTTAAGATTATCATGGTATTTCACTTTAACCGGACACTGGTTGGCTAAATTAGAGATTGCTATAAATTTTTCCGCTATTCTTTTATTCTTTGCAAGAATAAGAATGTTACCATCGCGGAGCTGGTTAATGCTGTCGTATTCTTTGCTAATCGCGTCTATAGCTTTCTTCAACACAAAAACACTTACACTTGAAAGAGGTTTTTTATCATCTATTGATGAAATTAGTATAAATTTCGGATTTTTGCTATTTGATTGAGGGAGTTCGGGAAATTCTTCTTGGGACATTATTTGTTTTGTTCGTTTAGGTGGAGGAGAGTGCACGGGTGGAGAGCTAAGGGGTTTATCCGGAGATAACCCCTTATATCTGTTCCTATACATTTTAGCCCGTTGGGAGAGGGCTGTATAAGCAATTAAATAGGGTTATATATGGAAAGAAAGATAACAGTTTTGGTGAGAAAGGGAAAAAAAAATTACTGAAAAGCAAACCGGTTTATAAAGAGAGGGAGATGATAATGCACTAGAAAGTGAAAGATCGGATTATAAGAAACGATGTCTACGCAACGAAAGCTAGGCGGAGACTGATTATAATTTAGTCATGGAAAAGGCTTAAGAGACTTTCTTCGATTTTTTGAATTCTAAAACTTGCAAACAATGGAAAACGTATGTAACAATACAATTTTTCTATTAACGATAGTTTAATAATTTATAATTTAGTGTTGGTTTCAAAAGCAATAGATTGCTGTGTTAATAAAGGTATATCTCTAGATTTTGTTTAATACCTTACTTATTGAATATATATTTAAAATAGTCAAATCAAATATAAAAATTGAAACACAGTTTTATTTACAGAAAAAAGGTGCCTATTAAAGCTTTTACCATCCTCTAAACAAAGATGTACTCACCTTATATAAACGTCTCCGTTTATTTTTATGCAGACCCAAGTATGATACACCAGACACTGCCTTATAGAAACATAAGACATAGATAGGTATTCCTGAGTTTATCTATAGTTGTGGAAACCAATAGCATAATGGTGTATATATTTTTTGTAAATGTCCTGCTCTCATGCAAAATAGAATCAATTTCTTTTTATAGCATTAATTAACGGTCTTAACATGGTTGCTGACAAAAAAATTAAAGGTTGTGTGATATCAACTAAGGTAATTGGCGAATGTCAAAATTGAACAATTTGTAGCAAATTATTAATATAAATAAATATTAAAAAAATACTACAACCTTTATTTTTATTTAAAAACCATTTTGCGAAAACATTTTAAAACCACTTGAAATTTCATGATGGCAACGATCATTTTTGAAATACTCATTGAAAATTGTTCAATCTAATTGAATTTAGTTGAATCAACTTACACAGATACTAATTTCAGTAATAATCACATTTGATTAAAAAAAAAGCCGATTCCATCCTAATTTATATTTTACGCTGAAAAGTTGTTTCTACTATTTCATACTAGTTTACCCAAGCATGATTTGTTTCCAAGTGAAGTTTTTTTTTAAATTAATCATGTGTCTAAAAATTTCTGTAGATCATCTTAGCTTTTCTGGTGTTCAATACCTGATGGGTCTTTTTACCCAAAAACCATAACGCCCAAATCCTAAAATTTTACAAAGCTAAAATAAGTAACAAAACCTATTAAATTGAAAAAAAAACCTAAACAAATATCATAATCCCCAAATAAATTTAATTTGGCCAAACAAATTTGTAGCTTTGAATTTGGGTCTTATGACATAGGGTTTGGTCTTTGTGACATTTATTTTGGGCATTATGACGATTATGATTTCTATAGTTTCCTATGTCTTATCACCTAAGGACATATAACCCCAAATCATAAAATGATATAAAGAGACACGTCGTACAAAACAAGCCCAAATTTAAAAATGTCATAAGGCCCAAAATATTTTGTTTGGTTGGTCTCTTCCTGCTTGAGCTCACTATAGGATTTGGGATAGATGCGAAGTTGGGTGTATACAAAGTTTCTTTGTATTTAAATCCAGATTTTAAGGGACCTAACCCCAATTCTTTTGTAAGCCCATGCAGAGGGGTTGCAATGAGCTGTTTATACGCCACAATGCTAGATACACTCAATGTGTACAAGCAAACCATTTTGTTTAGTTTTATTTTAAAAAATCGCCTTATTTCGCTTTCTGAAATTGAAATAAAGCCAAACATTTCTTCAATATTTCGAAATGTTGAAACACATGACATCTTTTGGGTGATATGACAGTTGGTAATTTGGACGTAATGATATTTGAAAACTGATTTGGTGATGCATGACCTTCTTTATATTTGTACGTTATTTTATTGGGCAATAAGACCGAACGCTTCCTTTTATTTGGAACTACATAAAAAAACAAGTTTTACTACGCAAAGGTTTGAGAACATTGCCCAAAGCGTACAAAGCGTACAAAATGTTAGTAAAATTGCTTAGGCTGCCATGGCATTTTTAATTTATTGAAAAACCTAATTCCTGCAAAGCCTTACAAAGAATTGTCTCTTGTAATTCTTGGTCAAAAAATAATTTTAATTATGCAAATACTTTCCTTTTTGTGCCGAAAATTGAAAATAGTAGTTTTCCTACAAATCAAAAATCAAAAATATTATTATCATGTATAAAACATTGGGTACAGGTTAGCTAGCCCACGATACAAAAAAATATTCCACTCAGTTTATCCCCCGGCTGATCCTAGGATCAAGAGAACTCATCCCAATTAACATGAAAAATCGAAAGAATAACAAAAATATGTAAAATTGGAAAAACAATGAGTGTGATTTTTGACGCACAGTTTTTTAAAACAGATTTCTTAAACGCTACGATTTCATCTCCATAAATAAATAATATTTTTTTTCAATTTCCATACATCGTTTCCAACCAAAGCATAAATCATTTTTTTTCCATTTGGTTACATGAATATCAAATCTGTTTCTTGAATTAATTCAATGTTACTTCAAGATGTATGTATATTATCGGTGAATACATTATATGTACATACATACATAGTTCACATGAATCGGTTTTCTGTTGTTATTTATTTTCTATACATTCGTGCAAGTAAATTTCAATGACAAGTCGTTAAACGCTATTTTCATCGATGTTTATATAAAATCCTAATATCAAGGCTAGATGGGGCATGCTTTGCGAATTTTATTTATAAAATAGCCTTGAAATGATAGCTTTTGTCGGTCAGTGATAAAATAATATTTCATACAAACACACAAATTTCATACAATCGTATCCTGGCACCTAGATCACGGCATCTCGATAGACAGTGTTAAGAATTTCATACTTATAGATAACATTTTGTATCAAAAATAAATGTTACATACCAAAATAAACATATAAATCACTCATACTTTTTGTTTTTGTCATTTACAGGTGGATTTGACGGTACATCGAATGTTTTAGCTGGAAAATTATTCAATATACCTGTAAAGGGAACTCATGCTCATGCCTATATAACATCATTCACAGGCATTGATGAACTTAAGACACGACTTTTAAGGCATAAAACAGATGGTAACGTTGTTATTCATACTTTCTTCCTACCTTTAACTCTTTTTTTGTTATTGTTTTTTTTTTTTAGGTGTAACGGGTGATCTATTGGAACACGCTATTAAACACAGACAGTCACTGTCTCAAGTTTTAGATATATCACCAGAAGAATCAAGTGAAGGCGAACTAGCTGCAATGGTTTCATATGCAATTGCATTCCCAGATGGATTCATGGCATTAGTCGACACGTATGATGTTAAGAGGTATTTCGCTTCTAGGCAAAATCTCTCGGATTACATCAAAATCACAGTTCATTATAATATTTAGCATTCACTATTTTATTTTTAATACACATAATAATGATGCACTTTTCAGTAGATTTAACAAGAATATTTTTAGAAAGAAAAACAAAAAACAAACTTATGCAACTCTATTTTGAGAGTAACTAATGTCTCGTTCGCTGCGTTGAGTTCTTTTATTTACGTTCTTTTAAGTTTAAAATTAAAAACAACAATTTTTCCTACTAAAATTAAGAATAACTAATGATAACTGTTCGGAATTTCTTGACAAAAATACTTACAAAAAACAATAATTATAAAGAAATCGACTTAAAAACAATTAACTTGTGTGAGCTAATAAAAATGCTTGGGGTCATTGCAATCCAAAAACAAGAAGAAAACAAGCATTGGAAAGACCAGACTTAGTCTAGGCTCAAACTCATAAATGACGGTTAAATAATTTCAATTAATTTAAATACAGTAAAATATTTAACATGGCTTTAAATCGACTTTGCACTTGTGAAACAAGTTACTCTAGGGTATGTGGTTAAGTATTCAAGTTTTTGTTATGAAATTAAAACCTAAACATATTAAACTTCGCAGGTTCTTGTAACATCTTGATTTTGTATTTGCTTTTTCTTCGAAAAAATTACTTTAGATTGTTTATGCAAAAAAAATCAATTATAGTTAGGTAAGGTTTGAAAAATGGTCGATGAATTATTCTTAACAATTCGTATACATTAAGTTTAGTTTAGTAAAATTCGTTTAGAAGTTCACAGGATTTCTTTAGCTTTAAGTTTTTTTCCGATATTCACACCTATTTAGGCATTGAACAATTTATCCAAGCCGTGCACAAACTTGTTTGTACATTTAAACTCTAAATTTTTGTTAAATATATCGTCCTCGTTTCATAAACCATTTATTTGGATGAACTCCAGAACAAAAAAAAGAATTTAATTGACATTTCATAATTTGTATATTTAAAAACAAAACACAAAATTTAACAAAATAAATATCTTATTTTAGTGGTCCTTTTGTTAATATCTCAAGTAAAATAGCTGCAAACTCAATGGTGCCACTTGGTCAGTCAAAAAGTGCAAAAGAAGAAATCTCCACATCGAATAAACTGTCCAATGGAATTACCATCGCAAAACATTCCACTCCTCTCAACGGCCACAATAATAATATTCAAATAAAAGAACAAATCAATACGTCAGTTAACAATAATTCAAAGGTCTATAAAAGTGGTTTAATTCCAGAATCTAAAGAAATCATAACAAACACCATCAGTGATAATAAGAACGGATTGAGTAATCCAGTTTCAACTCTTCCATCGGCAACAGCCGAATCAGAATATCAGAATCCGAATATATATCTGCCAAAATATGTCGAGAAGTCATTCAGGTAATTCCAGGCAAGCGCTTCCGATTAGTTTAAAAACAAAAAAAAACTAGACCTAAGATATTCATACAAATAAACAACAAGAACAACAAAAATAACTCCAACACAGTTTCTTCAACTTTTATTTTTGATTTTATTTCATACCAAAAATTGAAGCATTCGCATGAATTATTGGCTTTTGTTTAAAATTTAATTAACTTTTTGCCTCCAAATATTTTTATATTACATAAATTTTCATGTGGTTTTGTGTACTAAAATAATTGGTATTATACAAATTATGTGTATCATACACAATATAAAATATTCATTGGCAATTCGCAAAACAAAATTTTGATATTTAAAAAAAATGAACATTTATATGAAAACAAAAACACAAGAGGACGATGCTTCCAGCGATATTAATGCTTTCACAAAACGAGGTGATAATACATTTAATTTCATTTATTTTTGTTCAAACCTACGTTTTTTTACAATCTTTTTAACTTTTTAGTTTTCAAAAGCTATTATTGTTTATTAACATTTAAAATTTTCTTACTAACAACACTAGTTTACAAATTGAATGTAGAAATGTCTGGGTATTTTCAATCTTTATTTTTATGATTGTTTTATGGGAGGAATCACATTCAAATTTTCCGCATGTACTTATTTTTTTTTTAATTGTCTTGTTGATCCGGGTCTTCAAATTGCAACCGTCTTTCATTAGGTATTAATTCGTAGCTAGCTGACTGTTAGTTTTAGAATTTAACTCAGCTTAAGGTTTCATTTAAAATAATTCAGAAGGTTGATATTATCAATTTCTTTCTAAAAAAACAAAAAATACGTAATTTCTCAATATTTCATAAAAATAGCTTGTTAACAATATTATTTCACGTTGGTTGATAAAGTTAACTTAAGTAAGTAGACGGAGAAACAATTGACAAAATAGTCAAGAAAAAGGAAAAATTCCACAGCCTTATTTCAATATTCAAAGCGAAAAAGAGAAGAACAAATATTAATCATCTACTTAAAAGTAAGATTGCGAAGTTAAGGGCCAAAGTAAAAGAATTGTAATGGTCAAAAATACAAAAACAATTTTAAGGAGTGTACCAAATTGGTTGATTCCATGATACCATATTTGGTATGGCACATCTTAGTTGAAATAGGTCTCATTTTTAAGTGTGGACATAGTTCTTTTATTATGTTGCTTTATTTTTGGAGCACTATTATTTTTAAAGATTCACTAAATATGTTTTTTACATTGAATTTAACGCTCAGACTTTTCTTTAGTTCTGAAAACATAATTAGGTTAATTATTTGAAAAAGTAAATACTTTAATACTATCTGTGATATGTTTGAAACTCAATTCGTTTGTTTTGTGTGTCTTTACATAATTTTAAAATCATTTTAGATCTTTCAGCAATGGTAATATTCAGTGTGTCTACTTAGAATTTCATATTTAAAATAGAGAACAATAAATTAGAGATAAATTTTTAAAAAATAACTTTTCTTGAAGAAAACTTAAGTTCTCAAGCAATTTCTTTAACTTGAACTCTATTCTTATTTCTTCATTCTAAACTTTCCAGGACGTTTCCACACATAATTTTCAGAGGGATCGGCTCAAAAAGCTGGGGTGGAATCGTCTAAGGTGATAGTATTTTTTTACCATTGTTTTGATAGTCAAATTTGGCTATCATTTTCATTACGTCTGTGTAAGATGATTCAGCTCAATTCAATTCGATTGAATAATTTCGGATTCAAATAGTCAAAATTTATTGTTGCCTTGGTGAAATTTTAAATTGGTTCTTATAAAATATCTAAATAAAAGTATCAAATTGGCTGTGTTTAAAATTCAATTCTTACTTTTCTTGCTTTTTTCGAATGTCGCTTGGTCGGTCACGCGACTGGTTTTTTTAACGAAACAAAGCGATCTAAGACAATTTTCCAGTCGTCTGTGTAAGCGTTTGGTAGCGTAGATCAAATTCGATCATTTTGATTGTAATTTATCAACCTTAGCCGATTTCACCCCTGTATTTTAAAATACTGTAAAGTCATCTGTTTAATACTGTGTGATACTGTCTGGTTAATTGTCTGTGTTTCAAGATACTATAGATTTAAAATATGTATCTCAAAATTCTGTTATTTAAAAATACTGTAGCTTATAATACTGTATAATACTGGATGCTTTCGACGGATCAATTAGTTTTGTGCCATTGTTTATGTAATTGTTGATTAGCAAAGAACAATTCATGGTAAAATGTGAGAGAGAAACAAAATGAAAAAAGAAAACAAGAAGAAGATACCATGTATTCTGGTTTTGTTTTTATTAGTCCAATGACTTATGAATTATCATAGGTACATACATACATTATGCTATTGTCCAAGGGCAGTATATTAGAAAATAATGCTTTCTTTAAAAAAAACTATTCTGTTTTCAAGATTCAAGTTGTTATCAGGCTAAAAAATACAAATTTAATAGTGTAAAAACACTTGTTTACATTATAAAAACGATTTTTATTTTTAGCCTTATTAACAGATTTTGATATATTGAATTTTGAGATACAGTATTTTGAAACACAGTATTTTAAATACAGTATTATGATCTATACAATATTTTGACCCATCATTATCAAATCATTTTCAGAGTTGTCCCAATTTTTTCGAAGTAAACTAGACTCTAGACTGTTGTCGAAAATTTCAAAATCTCAAGAAAAGGTTCTCCAACTACATTCATTATCCAAAATTGTATAAAATTTTCAACTTCGTTTTTTTTTCGGGATTCCTTAAAGTTTTCGATTACAATTCATAATACAGCTGAATGTGAAAGGGTTTCATATGAAAAAGATCTTAGATTTTTTTACAGATCATTTATTTTTCCCCAATAATTTCATTTGGTGAAATGATGTACGTTCATCAATTTGTTTTTTCTGACATTTTGTGTTGACTTTGCTTGTTTAAATTTTATGTTAATTTTATTGTCTGTGTTGTGTTTTTGTTTGTTTGTTTTTATTTTTAAAATATTTTTTTTAATTTATTTATTTTTAAACAAAATCCTATTTAACAAAATGACTTCCCGGCACAATTTTGGCAGAGGTATGTAATAATACAAAAAAATAATCTCATAAATTTGGTTACATCAATTAAAAAACATAAAATATATAGTTTATTTTTTTTTATTTTATTTAAATGTTATATTGTTTGAAAGTTAAAATATAATGATTGCTTTCTTGTCCTCGTCGTAATATTTGTAACATTTTGTTCGTATGATTTTTAATATGTTATAGAAAAGTTTACATTGCTCAATAATAGTTACACATTAAAAAATTTATAAAGTTTATGGATTCATGAAAATGGTTAGATTATTTTTTTTTGTCCATTTGGTAGAAGTGAATGTGAAAACTTAAAACATTAAAACATTAGAGGTGTTTTTCTTTTATGTTCATAGTCATAATTACATTCATTTATACTTTCTCATTTATTCATATTGTTTTTTGTTAGGTTTTTTATTTATGTTATTATTTTTAATATCAATTCCACATCCGAGAGAACACACTGCATGGCTTCAATGGGCCTTAAGAAAGGACCTTGTTTTACAACAAACAAATATTTATTTAAAACCTTAGAGCACGTTTTTCTGTGTAAATATTTTACAGTACCTTTAATAAAGGCCATAACTATATATATGCGTATTTAGTTTCTTGCTTTCCAATTACAAGAACACACATTTTGCTGCACTCCTTAGAAATAAGCTATTAAGGACAGTAACGATTTGTATTCAACAAATAATAATTACCACCAACCAAGTGCCGTTTTTGTTTAGTGATATATATATTTAAATCTTTGATGTAAAGAATTGCAATCAAATGGAAGTTGGTGGTGCCAGAGCTCGTAGAGAACTAGGACCTAGTGACTATAGTGTTAGAGTTCAGTATTTTCAACACCTGGACCAATGAATACTTCGGAGCAGGTCATCAGAGTAGATTCTCAGTACATAAAACTCTTTTTGACTATAGTGTTAGAGTTCAGTATTTGGGACAGCTGGACCAATGAATATTTCGCAGCAGGAGCAGGTCATCAGAGTAGATTCTCAGTACATAAAACTCAGTAGTGACAATAGAAATTCTTTGTAAATTAGCATTATGTTCATCATACATAAAAGAGAATCTACTTTGAAAACTAAGCTTTAAGCATGTGCTCCTTTTGTTCATATAATCCATTAACAAGCGTCCAGACACTATTTTTTGGAGCATTCTGGTTTGGAAATCTAAATTCTCTTCCAATTCTATGACATTATAATAGTTGTTAAAAATTAAAACTCTTCAACTGGCATTATCTGCTCTTAACCTTTTTCAAAGTAATATCAACTCAAAGCCTCAATTAATTGTCTTCTAATGCTTCCTCAGTACCTCAGCAAAAGCTTTCTTATGAGTTTGTTGCAAATTTTTCAAAATAATTAATGTAAATCAAACTAGAAATTGATCGTTTGTTTTCTTCTTCAAAATCCAGTTTAGAGCGATGCATATTCAATTGTTTACTGTCCTTTTTAGATCAAGCAAATTTAAAGCCCCTATAATATTTCCCACCACACCCTTTGTATTGCAATAAATATATATATTTTTTTATTTTTTTCTATAAATTATTTAAGTGTCTTTCATACAAATAGTGTATTTTAATTAAATATAATCAACTAATTGTTTTAGGAGTGGATTACTTAATTTTTGTGCGGTAGCATTAGCACTTAATGATCTTGGCTACAGGGCAATTGGTATTCGAATTGATTCTGGTGATTTGGCCTATTTATCATGCTTTTCACGTCAAACATTCGCTAAGGTTGCAGATCGTTTTAAAATTTCCTGGTTTAATACACTGCAAATTGTTGCATCGAATGATATTAATGAAGAAACAATTTTATCATTAAACGAACAAGGACATAAGATTGATTGTTTTGGAATTGGAACACATTTAGGTATACTTCTATTTTCCAATAAACAAAATAATTGTTAAATAATCCAATTTCAATATTTATATATTTTAGTGACATGCCAGCGACAACCAGCATTGGGATGTGTATACAAATTAGTTGAGATTAATGGACAAGCTAGAATAAAATTGAGTCAAGACGTTGAGAAAGTCACAATGCCCGGCAATAAGAGTGCTTATAGGTAAAATATTTTTATATTTTTTCAACAACAAGTTTTTATTTCAAACCATTTTTCTTCCAGGCTATATAGTGCTGATGGACATGCTTTAATCGATCTTCTACAAAAAGTCTCTGAGCCAGCACCAGAAGTTGGACAAAAAGTTCTTTGTCGTCATCCATTCCAAGAATCAAAGCGTGCTTATGTTATTCCATCGAAAGTAAAACCATTATACAAAGTGTTCTGGGCGAATGGACAAATAGCACAGCCTCTTCCAACATTAGACAAGGTCCGTGAAAAGGTGCAAAATTCTCTTCGAACTCTTAGAAATGATCATAAGCGGACGCTAAATCCAACACCATACAAGGTACATAAAAGCAATATTTATTCAATTTAATCCCCAATAATTTACTTTCTTATCGTATAGGTTGCTGTAAGTGATGATCTTTACAACTTTATTCACGATTTGTGGTTACAAAATGCTCCAATTGGTGAACTCTCATGATCAATATAAGAGGTGATCTATTTAAACCAGCTCAAAATGATTTTTTTTTTCTTCAAGCCGGTCTTTGAAAGAAAAAACAATACATATTTTTGTTTAGATTTAAGTCTTTAAAGTTGTTCGGTAAAAATATTAATGTGTTATTTAAAACGCAGAGTGATTTGGATAAGCTTAAATAATAAATTTATAAAATGGGAATAGCCTCGAAAAAGTCAAAATACGATCGATCAAAAATAAAAGCATTTCAATTACAATGTAAATAATAAATGAATCTTGACTATTTCGAAACTTTCGAAAACTCTACATAAAAGTTCCAAAAAATAGGATATTGTAATGAACTTTGGTATGGTGGTTAACTGTTGTAAAGCTCAACATTTATACATTATGTTGTATATGAAATTTATAATACCTTATCTATGTTTAACCCGTTTTATAAAACTTACAAATAAGATCAAAAATATTATAATTATTTACTTAAGAACAAAAAATAATGCACAATGATTTATTATTATAATTACATATTATATATATCTCTACACCTTCACAGAAAAAGATAGCAAAACAAAATAAAAGCAAAAAGCATGCTTAATGCAGTCTTGTATCAAAAACAATACATTTTTTCTATAAATGCAGGGTGCCTTAAAATAACAAAGTCATAAATACATATAAAAAATACTTAATTTAAATTCCAAAGCAACAAATTAAAAAACAGAAAAAGTGCATGAGACAATTTTTAAAATCTTGAAAATATGTACCTTATAATTGCAAAGAGACTCAATAAAAAAATTATAAAACTTGAATTGAATATTTTAAGATTACTCACGGCCTTTTCGATTGGTGTCTGGATTGTTGTTTTTATTAAACATTAACAAGGGTCCAGAAACTTTAAAAACGAACGCCTGATAAATTTCGTTCGCTTTTTGAGTTGAGTTTTGAAGCAAATCCTTGGCACAACCGGAAATATCTGTTCGTTTTGTCCCAAAAAAAAGTAACTCATGATGTTTTAGATATCCTTTCGAAAAGACCATTATACTTAAATTATTCGCAAAAGCTTGTGTTCTCATGCTCTATTAAAATGAGTTTATGATTTTTCACTCTTGATTTTCATATCAGAGCAAGTCGCTGTACGTGGAACTCAAGACAAATCGACAGTTTTATCATAGAGTAAGTATTATGTATTTTCAAGACAAACCCAAATAGTTCTTGTTTAGTTAAAAAATAAATTACTATTTTTGAATATTTAATATTGAATTTATATAACAAAAGCAACGAAAATCTACATAATTGTGTTAAATAAAGAAAAAATATTAAACAAATTAATTGATTTTGTTTTTGTTTGATATTTGTACGGAGTTCAGTTCTTTTATTTATAAAGTACTTGACAAATCTTTAAAAATACCATAAGCACAAAGGACTTATTCGGTTTATTAAAGCTGGTCTTTTAACAGAGGTCCAAAATGGTTAGACCAGTAAAATTACATTCATGAAGCTATATGTATGGATTTTGGTATTCAAAATATTGATTGCCATAAATATAAACATTGAAAGAATAAAACGTTGAGACATTATGTTTGATTGTTAAGTGTTCTCGCAAAATTAAAATAAGCCAATATACAACAGTTTAAATGTTAAAAAATGTTATTTTCAAAAATTTTGCGAATATGGCAAAATAAGATCATCAGTTCGTAACATTCATGAGGAGATTATGGATTACATAATCGTCGAACTCCAGAAGCAATGAGCAAAATTGTGAAGAAATTTGAAGAGAAGGGATTGGTTTCGATCGTACCACAGAAAATATCGCTGCTGTAAGTGAAAGTGTTAACCCGAATGTGTTGATTGCTCAAAGTTCTCAGGAATTAGTACTGTCTTACAGGACATTATGGCGTATTATGCATTTGGATCTACACCTACATCCATATTACCTCAAAAGAATCGATGCATGCAACAATTCACGTGGTGGCCATTTAAATTATGTAGTGTTTCACACATTATGTTAACTTTCAACATTTATAATAAAAAAGAAATATAATGAGAACAAATAGTTTACGAAGACAAATCTGGGGTAAATAAGTTTTTGAAGGTGTTTTTCCTCGAAAATATTGCTATATTTTTTTCAAATCAAATACAGTTAATACAACTCGCAACCTTTCTCGCATTGCGTTGATCAAACGTAGCAATAAGTCGAAAGGTATTAATCATTATCTGCTCCATTAGCTCAATGAACATTACTGGTTTTCTAAAAGTGTACATACAATTTTATATAGAGATACTCAGATGTCGACAAATTGTATTGTGACAAACAGCTTCTGTGCATGGACTATGGATCCTATTGTGCTCTTGTTGTGCTTTATTGGCATTCTTTTGGAATTTTTGTATTCGACACTTGACCCAACGTAAGAAACGTTTGGGAAGCCCAAGAAATCAAAATATTCAAAACTTCAAACTTTTTCCGTCTGAATTGGACATACAAATTTAAGTGGTAAAATAATTGATTCCAACTATATTCGTTTTGAGTCTAACATTCTATTTGCTATTTTTAGGAGGAGGTTCCTAGTTTTCTAGGGCTTAATTTGTACATACGTATATGATAAGTTAAAAATAAGTTAGCTACAACCTTGAGTCAAGTTTGCTTATAGAAGTTTGAATTTCGATTACAACTTTTAGAGATTCAAGTTCAATGAGAACGTTAACCAAACAAAATCATCTGTCTAACTTAAACAGTGATTAACGACTCAAACTTTAAATTCCTTTGTACAAAAAATTGATGAACAACCAGATTGAGGGATGTAGGGTCTTAAAATAAGAGTCCCGATTTAAGAGGTTTGTTTTCTTCAAACTTATAAACTGATTTAAAACTCGATTTTTCCTATTAGAATAAGCGTGTAAATAGTTGTGTACAAATGTACAAAAAAAATAGATTATTTTGATTATTAAAGGCTGTTTGTCCTCGATAACTTCAAGAATATAATCTTGGTTTCAAGATATCGGTGATGGCTATATTGTTAAATTTCAAAAGATGCCAGGTTCAAAGATGACAACTGCCAACAACTTAAGAATGAAAAATCCCACACAATAAAATTTGAACGCACCAATTTATGTCACATCTAACGGTTATGGAAACATATAATCCAACCAAAAACCCATCACTACCCACATTACAATTGTACTAGAACAACAACCCACCAGCTGCTTTTATATATCCAACGCCACCATGTACGACGCCCATATACATATACTCCAAAAAGAAATGTCAAAAAATTATCGCCGTTCTCTTTTCGCACAGCAAAAATTAACCAACAACCACTTTTTTTTGTTGTAATTTGTATAACGTTTCTATTTCTTCTTGCTTATTTTCTACATTGTGTTTTATGTCTTAGCTCTCGAGTGAGTGAATCAGTGCGAGAAATATAATTGTTTGTTCATTCAACAAATTAAATTGTCTTTATTTTTATGTGTGATTAAAATTTATTAACAAAAATTAAAAATCTAAATTTGAAGTTTATCAAAATTCCCCGTTCGTGTCAATTTTGCAACAAAAACTAAGGTAAGAAGAACAAAGAAATTTCCTTTTTAAAAAAATTGATTGTTGAAATTTGCACACACAAGAAAATAAGAGAAGAAAAATAACTCGTATAGTGAAAATTCAACCCGTAGCCATGGCAATTTTCTTTTTCAATACATATCATTTTGTTTATAAATACCCTACCCAAGACAGGAAATAAATATACATAAGTACCCGAAGGCAGAGCCCATCCCCGTAGTATTTTGTATCATGAGGCAAAATGCCGGTATAATCAAATTAAAGGCTTTGACTATGGATTACGTGAAGATTTACAAAGAATTACGAACGAAAAAGCTTCCAATCGGAGAATTCGTCATAGCTATTTATTTTTTTATAAAGATAAAGAAATTGTTTAAATAATATCTTGCATGTGAGTCATTGACAAAAAATAAAATAAGCTTGATTTGAACTTGGATTGGTTTTCTCTGAATGATTAATTCAAAATGATATCGAGAGTTTATTTTTAGCTTAAATATCCATTTGTTTTTTTCATAAACCTTTATACTTCAAGATGCCGCTAACAAGAATTCTAATATGGATTTTCCATCCAAAAAAAATGAATCTTTTGGACATTCAGAATACAATCCTTGCATGTGCATCATTTCATTATACCTATTGTGCAAAAAAAAAAACTGAGGAAAATGAAAAATCATAATGATGGACAGGGGGTCGGTTAGGTAAGCTCTAAGCACTATGCCTACATCATTATAAATCAAGAAGAAAAATAACATAGTGTTGGCAGTTGTTGGCATTATTTTTATAATTCATAATAAATGCTCCTGTTCATTGATTTCTCTGCTGTCTCTGCCACACCACACTCACAAACTACTGCGGATGCAACACCAAAGACCAAACACAAACTTGTGTGCAGATAATAGATATATTTATAGAATAGGAGGAAATTCTTATCCCAAAGTCAGATCTTGGATCGTTGCAATATCAAGGTTGTGTTTTGTTGCAATCCAAACAGAAAAACTGATTTTTTTTGTGTTGTTGTGTTGCTCTTGATTTTATTTATTTTATTCTATTCTGGTTTACTCTTTTAGAGCCATATTATGTGAACCAGTTGGTTTGTTAGTTAAATGACCCAAGTGTACAACATGGAAAGAGTTTTCTATTCCGTTTCTAGATCTAGAGATTTTGATAAGGTGCTTAAGACATAGAATTTATTGTACGGCGATTGTTCAAAATTTAATTGGAACTAGGTAAGAAATACATACATATGTGTGGATATTATGTATAATGTAATGTTTTAGTTTTTCTGAATTATTAACTCATTTAAGAACATAGTTCCAATGAAAAGATTAGAATGATCTAAGTTTTGTCTTGTTTTGAAAATGTGTCTAATAATATATTTAAACCTTAACCCTTCAGTGCACACGTAGGGCCTGACATGCCCAAGTGAAAATAAAAATAAGTATAAAATTGGAACCGTCTTTGGAAATAAAATAATCTTTCATCTACCTTCTACAACGTAATATATGTATCTTCGAACACAAAAATAACGGTAATAAGTTCAGTAGATTTTCACTAAATAGAGATTCGGGCCTGATATGTCCAAGGTATACATTCACGTTTACATCAGGTAAATTATTGTTTATTTTTATGTTACTTGCAGGAAAAATAAGTTTTGTTTGTAAATCTAAATCAACTAGTCCAGATATGCCAAGCTGCTTGAAAAAAGCAGACGGCTCCTGGACAAATTCAAGTAATGAATCGCTGAACTTACTATTGGACACTCACTTTCCAGGTAGTTCTCTTACCGAAACTTGTAACAGTTATTTACGTTCAAGTTCAAATACAACATATCCACAAGGTCTAATCACAAGGGTTAATAGTTGACCTAACTCAATAATGTTACAAAAATAGTACCTACTATTAATGAACTTATCTGAGCAAGTTTTGAATTTATTTTCACTTAACTTTGTCAACTCAAATATATAGAATGCTTTTTACTGCTTAGCAATAGCTCACAAAACCAAGCATCAATCATTGGTACCAAGAAAGTAATTCAGGAGCCAGACTTAACTTCGCCAGAGTTCAAAAATCGAAATTATTACTGTTTTAGGGGCCAGTTATAGCTATCATTGAAATCGATCAACATTTTTGAATCGATATTTGACTATGACTCTTGGATAAGAAATGAAAATCATATACTGTTCGATCGGAAATCACTCGAACATTTTTTTTTTGAGGAAGAAAAAAGTAATTGCCAATTTGTTTTTCTCTAAAAATATATTTTCCTATTTTCCGGACGGAAATTCATTTTCCTGAACAGCTGATACTTTTATGTTCAAAAGTGAAACGAATCGTTCCACTGATTTGTGTTCCAATTTCACGCAATTCAATGACAGAATTCTGTCAGTAAAATTTGTTCGGTGGATTTTAATCATAACATTTTTTTCAATTACATTATCTTTTAATGACAGCAATAAAATTCCTGTAAAGAAAATTCCAATGTTTGTTTTCAATGATGAAAACCAATGATAGATATAACTGGCGCCTTAGTAATTTTTTCATGGTACGGTATAGAGCAACCATACACCAAGCATCATTATAATAGAGGTTTTCGTAATAAAATGCTATTTGAGAAGCTGTCAATTTTGACATTTGACAATTAAAAACTACGCCATTACCAAAAATGGATATTTGGACTGTGGAGTCCCAGTTCGCAGTTTTTCTATTATAGTTTCCGTATTATTTCTCGAAAAGTTCATCACAATTTGCAATCAAAATTTTGTGAATTAAAACTTTAGGCTTTTTTCTTTAGATTCACGATCAATTCAAGAACTTAAAGATTAAAAAACATAGAGCCGCAAATGTGCGAATCGGCCATGGGAAATTGCATAAACAGAATATGATGCTGCAACCGTATCTTTCGCGGCGTATATCGTTTTCCATATTACTTGAAATGAACATCAATTGATTTCTTTCTTTTTGTTAGATACTAAAATGAAACTTTTATAGAAAAACCTTGTAGTATAAAAACCATAATGTATTTAAATTTTTATACAAACACGAAAAACAAATATTTTTAGGGAGTACTTATTTCGTCTAAATTTACGATATCTTCATTATGCAATGCTGCGAAGGGGTTTGGAGGCATCAGACCTGAAAGATTATAAAAACTAAAATCCAGTCGTTTTTCATTTTGTTTATAGCGACTTTACTTATTATCTAGCCTCCTCATATTTAATGTTTGTTTATTTTTTGTAAATCCTGAAATACAGAAAGATGCCGATTTATAAGTATTATTTTCGAGAATTTTATTTCTAGTTGATTAAAAAATTACTCAACACTCAAAACAGTATACTGCACTACAAGGAACTGAAAGTTGTTCCAATATAATTAGGTACAGTTCTAAATGTGTCCTTTGTCATATCTTTTGATGATTCAAACTCAAAATAAAAACAAAAATACGATTTGTATCTCAAACTTATTATTTGTAATAGTCACCTGAAGAACTTGTTTCGAATAATTCATTAATCTGATTCATATTGCTTTAATACAGCACAAGTTTGATAATAGATTAACTGTAGTTAGTTCAATCGTGTTCTCTTAAAATTGTTTCATTATTCTAAATTAATCAATTTGTTTTAAAATTCTTATCTTTTATTATTTCATACATATTATAAGCATGATTTATTTTTTCAATTCAAATATTTTAAGAATTTTTTGTTTAAACCCGATAAACACGTTATTGCTGTAAGTATTCAGAAAGACGTATAAAAATAAAATGATCTTATAGGGTGTTTCGCAAATAAAATGAAGTTTTAAATAAAATTTATTATAACACAAATTTAGAACCCTTATTATGAATAAAAAATCATATATTCGACTGAAAAGCAAAGCGAAAGAGAAATCCAGGATGAACATATGTACATATAATATCTAGAGAAGTGAACTGCGCCATTCAAAAGTATTTGCTAGATCCGCTTTTCATAATAAAACCATTAATTAATTCAAAAAGAGTTTTTTTTCTAATATCTATCTTCAAATGCCTTACATTTTTCATTTGTATTTATATTTAAATGTGCAGAGCATTCGTATGCTTTAAACTATCACTTTAACACGTAGGTCATATTTATTTTTGCACTTATGCCGCCGATCACTGAATTTCACAAAATAATAAAAATAAATACCCTCCTACAGGAGTGTTTCCCAATTAATGTATGTGTAA
The DNA here is from genome assembly GCF_945859685.1 of Eupeodes corollae. NCBI lineage: Eukaryota > Metazoa > Arthropoda > Insecta > Diptera > Syrphidae > Eupeodes > Eupeodes corollae. The sequence goes on from NC_079149.1 coordinate 115,639,803, forward strand.
GAAGCATTTGAAATAGTTTACAGTTGGTTGTTTTCAATTTTATATGCACATATTTCGAATTTTGAATAATCTTAGAAACGTTTAATATGTCAAATTATAATCATGTACAGTGTATGTTATTTTTTTTTAAAGATTATTGAAACTAACAAAGTGTGAACTGTTTTAAGGCTCGTTATTGTTTGCATAACATGTAAAGGTATACCCAAGAAAAACACATCTATTTATTTATGTTTCTGCTTTGTTAATACCCTAACATCTTAACTCCGAAAAAGTTTTCTAATTTATTGTAAAAACCCCTTTTTCTAAATAAATGAATGTTTTATTTGAAATAAACAAATCTACCATTAACGAAAAAGAAAAGTATTACGAATATTATTCCCTTTTTTATTTTAGTTGAATGGTCTCTATATATTTTCAAGGTTATTTATGAAAATTTCCTTTCAAATTTTCAATTTCATTTATGAAAACAAAAAACTCACACAAACATTCATCCCCTTTTCATCAACAACACACACCCACCGCTTTTCTAAATATACCAGTTCTTAAATCTTGCCATAAATTTGTTTATCATTAATTAAATCACGTCATATTATTATTTTTTCTTTCTTATTTTCTATATTTCTGTCTGAAAGTTCTGTAGCGCCCTTAGTTTTTGTAATTATTAGACAACAACAAAACCGCAAATATTCTTGTTTTATATTATTTTCTGTGAAAACAATAACAATAAACACTTTAATATAGTGCGGTGAGGGTTGAGGGGATGAAATATGTTTATTTCTGTTTACGAAAATCATAATAAAAAAAAAGAGAAAAAGAAATCGTAATCGAATATAAATATTTAAATTAATTTAATAGTTTTGAGGTAAAGGTGTGGTTTTGTGCGATTGCGCTAACCTAAAAATATTTATCGCTCAGATTTATTTATCAATCTAGTCATCTGTAAAATGATTTTCTTTTATTATTTTAACAACAACTGCCACCCCTATCCAAAGCTGTTATGGAAAAACCGGTTGGCACGTGCTTTACCTGTTAAGGGAAAACATTAAATCCACCCATTACTGGTTTGAATAGCTTCACGTTGTAAGTTTTAAGTTGGGAGTTGTAAGGAAGTGCAAACATACAAAAATATACAGTCAATGAACCTTGCAATGAAATGCACCCTAGAAACTTGTTGGTCTCATCCATCCTGCAAAGTAACGTTCAATACATAATTTTGATCTCAACTCTGGCTTCTGCTGATGGAAGACAAATAATAAATTTACCTAGTAGATGTATTACTAGTGCTGCGTTTCTCTTCTTGTCGTTTGTTTGATCCGGGACAGTAAACCGAACCCTGTTAACAGGGTTGAGGAGATGATGTATGACACAAACAGGAAAAGGACTCGCACCTTGAGTATGAAATACTGCGCATGTGTTGTTTATGAAATCAAATTGCAGCTCTCAACCACATTCCATAAACACGGTTAACCTGAAAGAGAGAGATTTGAGATAGTTCAGTAGAGATTTCTCCTGATTTGCCATTCAATGTGTCTATGATAAAAATTCCACGAATTTCTACACCATGCTATTATTTGGTCATCGTTGTCAGAAGTTGTCATTTTTTAACTCTCCAAATTGTACTCTTTTTTTTAACTCTCAGTTTAGTTCAGCTCAGCTCACCGGCTTCCGTTACTCTTGCTTCTCCATAATTATTATAGTAAAAGATACTTTCGTGAGCGTCTTGAACCTTTCATCATCTGCAATGTGCGATGGTAGTGGAGGCGGCGGCGGAGGTGGCGGTGTTGACGAGGGTAATTTTTATGTCAAACGTGGTGTTCTTTGAGTAATATGACGATGGACGCGCAAAATTTCAACTCCGATCTCTGAGGTAGAACTCTCAATTTATTTAGTTAGTTCGCGACTTAACTTCCTCCACGGAAGCTGTATTTTGTTTGCACACGCAGTATTCATGCAGTGATTCATGCTACGCGTCGTCGTCGACTTCACGGTTCTTTCTTCAATTTCTTTTTGAATTAAATGTATGTGTGGACAAATAAATAAAATCGTGGTTCTAATTGATTAAAAAGTGTTTCTTCAATCGATGATTGTTATAGTAGATTGCCATTGTCGTGGGTTTGTGTATAATTAAGTGATTAGAAAAGACTTTAAAAAGTGATCCACTAGCTTTTGTATGTTGCATTAAAAGAAAGAAAAATATTTATAAAAAAAAGTCCCAAAAAGAAAGCGAACAAAAATGATAAAATCGTTTTTGGTATATACACGTTTTTGGGGTGTGTTTTGTGCGGCACTGTGTTATATGTGTTCCCGGTTACAGTTGACCTAAATCTCTAGCTGGTACTTGTTCTGGTGCTGGTGCTGATTCTACCTAACTTCCTGCCCACCTAACAACCCACATTCTATTTTTGCATGGGATGGGATTTGTTTAATCTTCGAATAATTCTTTTCTTATTTTTTTTTGGATAAGTGAGTTCTGACACTGGGACAACATAAGGTCGTTCACACAAAAGATTTTTAGGCTACCTTTTTTTATCTGGTTTATTTGATAATATGTACAATGAATTTAATTAAAACATCAGATTTTTGAGAGTTTTTAGTTTTAATTAAAACATTGGGAATTTGTTTTCATCCCATATTTTTAGTTTAAAAAAGACTTTTCTTGGTTAATTTGTCTTGAAGTTTTTAACATATAGCTAGGAGGTAGTTTTGTTTGGAAGTTGCAGAAAAGATAAATTGTTTGTACATTCGTACACATTCCATATAGTATATATTTGGCGCTTTATATGAAATGAAATATTGTGTTTTTTCGTTCGTTAGCTCAATTTACATTAAAAATACTTAGTGAAGCTTGTCGGAGTCATATAACCTTCTTTTAATTGGGTTTCCGACATAATTAATGGGTTTTCATAAAATTTTAAGATTTTAAGTAATTAGTTGTTTGTTGTTTTTGAATTACTTAATATTTCATGTTTTAAATCATATATTTCATGGTTTTATGAAAGAAACTAAAAAAAAACATACGGTTATTTTTTGTTTTCGTCATGATAATAGCTCCTGGGCAGGTTGTATTTTATTTTTTAGCTACGCCCCTAGGTTATAAAGTATAGTGACATTGTGGCTTTCTATTTTGGACACGCATTAATGATTTAAGCGAACATACCCAGCTACCTGTATTGGAAATATTTCAATACAATTTAACAGTCGCATCAGGCTAGTCTTAGTTTAAATGATTTGAACTTTAATTTAAATTCAAAGGATTCCATATTTATTTAGGATATAAGTTTGCTGGAGTTGAATCTCTTTTTAAAGTAACTCTTAAAGTTAATAATTTGTTTTAAAAGAAAATTCATACTAATACATTAACTAACGTCGGTGTTTGGATTATATTAAAATAAGGTTGATTAATTAGAAATTTATTTATAACAATGTTGGATTTTGAAATAGCTACGCGGCCTCAAAGTCTATCAAAAATTAGTACATTCGTGTTTCGTTTTGGTATTGGCAGTCTAGGTACAGAGAATATGAAGAATTATTTGCAAGGAAGTGTAAATCGCTTTTCTTTATCCAATATCAAATAAACTTATAAATATATCCAGTACTTAAAGAGTTTTAAGTTCGGAGTTGGCAAAATATGTTCGGTTGCCCGTCAAATTGTGATATTATTCCACCTGATGTTGGATTTCTCTATAGAATCTTATTTTAGCAAAAGTTTATTTGTAGCGATTGGTGTACTGCCATTACAAAGTACAAAGTTCATCAGCTTTAGAATTTCCTATAATTTAAAAGGATCACGTTTTCTTTTATTTAAATCACGGCTTCTATTATCACTCAAGTTTTCCGCTTGGAATACGCTACGATGGTCAGGAAGGCGTAAGAAGCGGTTTTTTCCTTTTGTCAGTTTTCAGTCCTTCGATCAGATATCATTATTTTTGTCTTGTCGGCTTAAAATGGTTAAATATCAAATTATTTGTTTTGAACTAAATGAAAGTGAAGTACATAGTTTAAAAATGATGCTGAAGTTGATTATTAGCTTCTTTTTTTTTAACCAAAATAAGAATATTTCAGACATGAAGTCTCGACACTATACCACATAATATCTGGTACGAAAAGGAACTGCAAATAAACCATAAGGTCAAAGTCCTACAGCTTCTTTCTAAAACCATAAAGTCTAGCCTAGTGTATGCAATGTTTACCATAACTGCTATACGTTTCCTATGCATACGTCATATACATTTTTATATCAATGGATCTTTAACTCGACCAAACCTTAAAAGTGTATTCAACACGTTTCTTAGCACTAAACAAAACGAACAAAAATAAAGTATATGCATTTCATCACCATAATAATTACAAAGAGCATCGACATTGCGACACAGCTACATTATACCAATTCCTGTTCTCCTATTCCTGAATACAGCGTCACGCATTGCTTATACCTCATTTGATATTCATTATACTTTGCTCTTGTTGACCCAAGTTGATGTCGCCTTAAATGTGTTAGAGATTCTCGATTACTGTGTATGCGATGTTGCTTTTCATCCTAGATCTACGTATATGCAAAAATAAAACCATATACAGGAGCACATAAACTCTAAAATAAAGAAAAAAAGAATATTAAATTTTCGGTTCGTATACACAAAAAAAAAAACGGTTTTTTTTATACATATGTCTGCACATACATTCAGGGAAGTCCGGAACCATATTCGTTGAAATGCAGAGTGAACATTTCTCATTTATAATCTTGCCATGAATAAAGCTAACGAAAAGCTTAAATATTAACGCCTAAAGGTCACATTACTAAAATATAAAAAAAAACTACGAAAACGAAAAAACTTGAAGCAGAAGAGTTTAATTATGCAAGAAAATATCTACTTCACCTAAAAGTTTATTTTTTTTTCTTGTAGGTTTTTTAAATTATGTCCTTTTTGTGTAGGGCTATAAACTTAAAAGAGGTCATAGTTTCTAATGTTTAAATTTATAAGAAATTTCTAAGAAAAATTCTCTTTAATGCGTAACATCAGAGTTAAGCACCAAGTGTCAACTTATTAAATCCGTGTAGTAAGACAAGACTTAGATAGATACAGGAAAATCATAAACCAAAAATTTCGTTCTACTTTTGGTTCAGCAGTTTACCAATCGATGAGTAAAATTGATTATTGGAGAAGTTTGTTTAGAGTTTTCTCTCTCTTAGCTCTGTCAGCTTTTGAAATCAACAAAAAACAAGAATTTGAAATCACTATTCGATGTCGCTTAGTTCGTATTATGCAAGGATGTGTTATAGGCTATAAAAGTGACAACAATCCTGATTTTGCGAGCAGCTGTATATCTCTGCCTTAATCCTTCTCACTATATTCCAAAGGATACTGCAACAAAGCCTATATTGCGTGACACGTTGCTTTATGGCTGCGTATATTCCAAATTAATTGGTGGATCTGTTACACACCCAAAATCCTTTCCTTATCTAAAACAGTAACTTCAAACATTTTCGTTACTTGTTATCCTGGATAGAAACCACTCACAACTCACCCCAGTTGAAATAAGGGATCGTTCATATAATATGGGTCACATTCTTCTTCTGACCTAATTAATGCAAAAGAGCTAATATAAAATATTGATAAAGTAAAAAACCCACACGAATAGGTATACGGATATCAATAGGTATATGTAATTTATTTTTATTGGATGAATCCATAAAAGCGGGAGCAGCTGTCAAAACCAAACCAAACCTCAAAAATATGTGCTTTCCTTTTTATAAAGAAAAATACAAATATGTGTATGCAAATAATAATTCCGATATGCTTTGTTGTTGTTTATTTGTTTCCTTTCAGAAAGAAGGAAAAACTTTTCCTTTTGGTTATATATTGAAGTTCTTCTCTCATAGAATCTTGAATAAAAAGACTGATAGGCTAATGGGATGCGTTTGCCAGATTTTTGTTTCGTGCTTTCACAGACTTTCATTGTGGGTTTGTGCCTCAGTCTTAAAATGGCAGAAGATCCTTTTCAAAAATATTGTACATTCCTTTTTGTGTGTTGCAAATAGCAAAAGTGAAATAAATATAAATTCAATGCACCATATAATAAATATTTTTATATTTATACCTAAGTAAATGTAGGTCAGACAACACAAGGATTCATTTAAGGAGGGTATTAAAATTTATAAGAACTCCGTTCCCCCAACAACAACAAGAACAACTAAATATAAATTTGAATCGTAAATACCTAGGTTCATACAAATATATAAAAATATACCTACTCGTGCTTTATTAAGGACAATTCATAGTAAGATTTTCTATAGACAAACTTAGAAGAAGAAACCCTACACAAGTGAGAGCAAATAGAAAAATGAAATAAAATCATCAACTAATGCACTTTGAGTATTATTGAATGAAACGCCAGCATTTTTATTTCTCTGTCACTTCATTTAAGTGCGTTTTACTTTTCGCTATATGTAAAGCTATTTGTATATTTTTAAGATTTAGCTTTTATTTACAGGTACTAAGTAAGATATTACATCTATTTGTATGTTTGTATATGCAAATGATGTCTGCCTCTTCCTCGCAAGTAGTAAGAACATCGAATTACTTACAAAAAAAGAGGACAAATTAAAAACTATCTTAGTACCATACAAAAATCATAAGTTTTTCTTACTTGAAAAAAATTAAATTGCGCTAAAAAGTTAAAACTGAGTGGAGTGGGAATTAAAACAATTTTTTTACTTGCTATAAACTTTAAACAAAGTGCATTGAACTTGGTAGAAAGGTCCTCTTTGTGAATAGTGAATTAAACGTTCCACCCAAAGTGACTTCTATTTTTATGTTGACTTTAAAAGGCCAACATTTGGCAAAGAAGATGTTTTTCTATTTGAAAGTTGTAATTAGCCTTGCTAGTCATTGGGCAGGTTCAGACGACATAAGGGACTTGAAAGTAGGGTAAGTTTCTAGTATATAATTGGCCTGCTGCCAAAAAATTACCTTCAAATTAAAGCAACTTTAATGGAAAGTTGACTGAAAAGTTTGTCAATACAAATCTCCCTAAGTTTAAAGGCAGTCTACTTTTGTCAAAATGACAGTTGATCATGGCATTAATACCATTTAATGTTTTGTGCAAAAGGGTTATATGTCAAATTGGAAATAATTTATATTTCTTTACAAATCGTGATTGACTTTTAGCTTGCCTGAAGATTGGTTTGTAGACAATTATGTTTTTGGTATTTTTTGTACGACGAACTTAAGGTGGAGGTTAGTGCAGTAAAGTTCCGAGTTTGAAAACTAATTTAATGCCTTGGTCAAAGTCTACGTTCAAAGAATGCAGTTGACCGAAAATTAAGTCTTTTATGTTGTCTAAACCTGCCCATTTTTATAACACTTAAACATTTTTTTACCTAACGATAGTAGCAACTGTTCCGTTTTGACTAAAAATATTGAAGGTTTTCATTTATTTTCACATAATGAACATGTCAGAATTCATAAAACTATTATTTTTGAGAAAGTTGTTGAATATACCAAGTTACTAAAGCGGCATAATTTTGTATGAATCTATTTCAATTTTGACAATTTTGTCAAAAAATAAAAACAACTTTCAGCTGTTCACAAAAAGCAGAACAAAATTCGAAGTTAAAATTCTTGTAATACAAAACATTTAATGAATAATTCAACTGATTCGTCGGACGATGATAATTTGATAGATGCGTAACAATTTAATATATTTTCAATTTTGTCAATTTTGAAGTTTAAAAAAATAGATCATAATTACCTTCTATAACTCAGAGGGAAATAGCTTCTTCATCGTCTATTATGTACATAATGTCCTCAAATATAACTTCAACTTACATTTTGTCTCTTTTTAACCAACAAATACAAAAAGCTGAAATCATTTTTCAAGTTTCTTGAAACTCAACCAAAGCTGTTCTGTCAGATACCTACATACATACCCCATAAATTCTTGGATTCCTTTTTTTACATCTCAGCTGTTTTTGATCAGCTGTTATTTTACACGTAAAACACTAACAAAAACGTATCCGGATACCCTATCTGTCTGAGATTGAACGCAGCCATTGGCTGCATTCATATAAGTGGGAATTAATGAGGAACAAACTAAATAAATGTTCATATGATTACGTGTAACGCCATTGGTGTTTTGAAACGTTCTGTCAAAAAGAAAAAGATGTCTTGTTTCATTTCACAATTGACACTTGTACTGTTATAATTCTCAATTCAACTTGAAAATCATTTTCGCTTCTATCAAGAATAAAAGAACTGTTAGTTTGTGGGGTTCAGATAACTAATCGAAAATAACATTCAACAAAAAGGATACTGACATTTTTAAACGATTTTAACTTGGAACTAGAAAATACAATTGAAAAATTGTAATTCCTTTCCAAGCAGACTTTTTAAACACTTTTCTGCAATTAAATGTCAAAATAAAAATAGAAAACTACACGTTAATCTAAAATGCATGTGCCACCCCCATAAAAACCTACGATGCATGGTAGTACTATAGGATTTATACACAAAGCTGATTATTTACGTTAAAATTATTTTCTTTTTCCAACATGTATTCGTAACATCAATAATTAAACTAATCAAAGCTCATAAACACGTACGAAAACCTTTCAACATCCAGTATCTCACGTTTTTCATTAACATCTGACATTGATTCCCTTATAGTGTTAAAAATATATTAACTATTATGACAACAAATAACAAACGTAACACAAATATAAAAAACCCATCAATGTCTCAGGTCTCAGCATCTTCTGGGCTAATACCAAGCAAAGTAAACGAACATGACTAACTTTTCCTTATACATACCTACATTTTTTCTACTTTCTCATCAACTACCAGGAAAAACGTCTCACATCTTTATTTGATCCGCGCTTATTTAGGTCGGCTACATTAGTAAACAGTGTCGCGCGTAGTTATAACCTTGAATGCTCGAAACAAAACCAAACAAAAAACGTGTCATGCCACAATGATATTATCTATACAAAAACAAAAGTCCAATCTTTGGTCTATATATAAAAATGTGTATATAAATTAAATTTCCACCTAAACAATTTCTATATAGATAAATGTTGTGTGTACTCTTAAGTGCGTGTTCTAAATAGCCCCCAGAGAGTGTACAAAATAGGGAAGAATTAAAAAAGAAAAGAAGACCCATTACGCGTCTTCTATACTTGAAACATGTTTTCGTGCTGTCGCTGTGCCAATAATAACGCAAAAAAGGAAGCCAAAACATCTAAAAAAGAAAAAGATAAACAAAAAGTCGCTGCAACAACTGATGCTGCTGATTCTGAAAATAAAGAGGAGGAAGATGAAACAATCGATGGATCCATCGTCGCAGAGCAGCAGAAACATCACCATCACCATCATGATGAAGGGAAAGAGGGGCCAATTGACGGAACATCAACAACAACAACAACGAATAAAGACCCTCAACCCATGCCATCTCAAGTACCACCACCCATCAGCAGTGATGTGAGTGGTGGCAACAACGACGACAGTGATGAGCAATTAAATAGTGAAAATGAAGTGAAAAATCTGCCAAACGACGGACGACACCGACGGATGAGTGAATCGAATCATCAGGAGAACAATAATCTGAGTTCAAATGAAACGACTGTCTCATCAGCATCGACAACAGATGCACCAGCAACCGGATCCCAGGACCCGGAGCAGGAAAAAATAGATGGCACTGGTATAGAAAAATATATACAAAACAAAAAAAAAACTCAATTGCAATTTCCTCTTTTGACACATTCTGTGATCTTATAACTAACAACAATCCACTTAATCTTATGCACTTTATCTAGCACTATCTCTCTCTTTGTATCTATAGTATGTATGTACGTATGTATGTATATTGTATCTATTTAATTTACAGTAACGTCTGCAAATGACACAGATAGCCTACAGGATTCTCATCACCACAAACCCACAACCCCCATCACCAACACCAACAATACCCCATCTTTAGTGCCTAAAAATGGTGACAGCAGCTATTGTTTTAGTGAAAGCAGCACTGTCACTAGTTGTAATAATCATTTAGAAAAAACGTCAATATCGGCGGCGAGTAGTAATGGCGACGACAGATCATCGCCACCATCGGCAACTCTGCCATCACTGCCACGGTCACCGTTATTAGTAACAGCCACATCAGCATCGACATCCACATCCGCCACTACTACAACAGCAACAACTGTCAATGAAGTTATCAGACCAAAGAGCTGTTTGTCACGTCACAATTCGACGAGATCATCAATCAAGAAACGGGTCAATATTAATAATAGCACCGAGATAATATCAACACCTCCAGATTTGCCATCGATAGATGACGATGAAGTCTTTTCTGACTCGATGCCACCGCAAAAGCGTGAAAATATGTGCGCGCCATATGTTGAAAATGGTAGTGAAGGCAGCGGCATGCAAGGACGCTTTGGTCTGCCTGAGTGGTTTAATGAAGAGCGCTTTAACGATTTGTACATATTATATAAAACTTTTCACTATTTTAAACTTAGATACTGTTTTCCTTTGTAGAAATATTGCTTTATTTAATTTTTCGTTTAATTTCGTATTTACCTTGTTAATTTTTGTTTCTGTTAAGCAGCTTAGCGACAATTGTTCTGCTAATGTGGTACTCTTTTAGTTTATAAATTCGTCGGTTGATCCTATTTATTTATGAGTTCAACAAACCCCAATGTATCTGACGTTAAAAGCGAAAAAGTTAAAGTTAATTCAACTTTAGCCACAATTGTTACTGTGTTCAATTTCGGTGTATTCCAACTATGGCAATTCGGATGTTAAAGCTTGCTTCATTGTCTTCAACTAGTAGGCTAAGCTCAGAGAACTGTCAGTGCTTACATTCAAATTTTTGATTTAAGGCTATCAAAACGGAACATCGATTGTACCCTTTGGGCTTAAATAATTTAAAAGAAAAATTTGACAGCTACACCAGCATTATTCTATATGTACGTGATTTGTCATTAAATTACATCTTCGCCCTGAGGAATAATGTAATATTTTTATACGAACGGATCTTGGTGTGCCCAAGAGATATTCACTTTTGTAAAATGGGGTTTCTGGACAGGTTTGGGTCTGTTCTTATTTCTGACATGAATCTTATGTGTTCCGTTTATTTATTCTCACCGCAACAAACATATTCCTTAGTTTATAGAATATTTTTTTAATTTGCCATTGATGGAAACAATCATCAAATATTATACGACTAGTTATATTATTGATGATGCTCATGCTTTGTATATTTACTCGTATCTTGTTTATCTTCTTACCTTGTGCTTCCAAATGAAAATCTTATTTTCAATCAAACTTGGAACAACATGTTTGTGTGAATAAGAATGTTCCCAATATGGTAGAAAATAAATAATATAAATACAAAACAAGTTGATTCCCATAAGGATGATGTGTTTTTGTGCTGGCATGTTTGTAAAAAAAAAAGAAAAAGATTGTATACCACACATGTCTGTTTAGTTATTTTGAAAATATGTCTTTTTCTTTGATGTCCTAAGAGAAATAACAATGTCACTTAAGCGGCTTGTTATTTAATTTATTTATAATACCAAACAAAATGGAAATATGTGAAATATATATTTTTCTATGAAAATGTTTACATACCAACTTTGTGATGAGCAAACCACAAATTGTTGTTGTTGACGGTTGTATTAAACCACAAAACAATGATTAACTTGTTTATATTAATTTAATGTGTTATGATAGGGTGATGGTGATGAGTCATTTAAAGTTTTAAAAACTATGGGTCTTACCAATAATAAATCGCTAAACACACGTTTTAGACATCTATTACATTATCTGATACATTCCCTTTCAAAAACACAGCATTAAACAACTGTCAAAAACTTCTTCATTACGCTATTTTTATACGTCGTTAAAAATCATTGAAGTGACATCATTTATTACCGAACAAACTTTTTTACCGTGTTTACATTCGAATCTAACATTTTTCATTTCAATGGTTACGTTTAGCTACTATTTGAGTGATATATATTCATAGGCAGGTAATTACATTTGTTTATCCCAGTTACAGACTCCGATGATTGAGTTGCAGATTGATTCTGAACAATTTGTACCATGTTTAGTATGCTAGAGTTGTCAAATTAACATTTAACTCCCTCAGTAACATGCATAGAAGACTTTAAAATAAAAAGAATTTTATGTAGTCATCACATCTAAATAGAACAATTTGTCGTTTTAATTTGGCTTAACTGTTAATTATAAGACATTTCCAAAAGCTTGCATGCCTTTCTGCCCCTCTAAACTCTTATTAACGTTACCTCTATTTGACTTATAAATCTGACAGATCTTTTCAAACCCATTTTTCCCAGACTAACTCCTAAATAATGTTGTCTAATACATTTTTTAATAATTCTTCGATATTAATTTATTTATTTATTTCTAAAATAAACAAAACTATACGAGTGTTCCCTCTTGTTAGTTTTTTTTTTTTTTGTTAGTTTTTGTTTGCCTTAAACAAAAACTCAAACACACCTACTTATATGTTACGTTCATCTCTCTCTTTCTGTCTCTCTTTTTACAACGTATGGACTTTTGTTTATATTTTGAATTTTTAAAAATATTTCTTTAAAAGTAACTTCATGGATCCACCTGTTACGCCTGTCGGCAGAGATGAATTAGAGCTACGCCGTCATCGTATTTATTCGGATTTAATAACGGCAGCACAAGCGGCAGTGGGCAATCGGGTGCGATTCAATCCGTTGGGTCCCGATATAGCATCCGAAGGTGAAATGTTTTCTTTTTTGTTTTGGTTTAAATTTTGTTCCTTTTTAAAAAGTTAATCTTCTTAAATACAAAAAAGCGTTAATTTTAAAAGACTTAATGTGTTTTCTGCATGAACCCCAGTTTCTTAGTGAATTCCCGTATAAATTGAAAACCATAGATAACTAACATTCGGTTGAAGTTTCTCCTTTTTTTCTCTCAGTTGTAGGTCTTCAGTGTTTTGAAGATGTTTTTTTTTATGTCATGTGGAAAAAGTTATGACAGCATTTTGGCTGTCAGCTGCGAATGAATGTTTTGAATTATTATTGAACTTGAAAACTTGCACGTCTTAGTTTGGTTGGTTGATTGTCTCTGCTGAATGTGAAGCAAAAGTTTTTTACGAAGATAGTTTCTTTTTAAAATATTGATTCTAAAATTCTTGAAAATTAATTGTTTTTCAATTCAAATTATGTATTTGTTATTATCTAAACTTTTGTAAATCATACTTAATAATTTCATAATATTGCCAAATTTAAGGGTACACAAAATTATAACAGCTGATCTATAAACGAATATTTACTATTTTCAATAAGGGAACCCGTCCTTAATATAGGTATGTATGTGTACTGTGCTTTAAAAGAACTATGCGAATTAATTATAAAACAGACCCAAACAATGGATCACTGAATTGTCAAAAAGATAAAATCGTCGCTGGAAAAGTTCCTTCGGTTCGACGAAATTTAACCAAATGTTCAAACAGGATTTAATTGTTTGTTTTGGAAAAAAAAAACACTTTGAAAAAGGATAAAATACTATAATAAAAAAAAACTGTATTAATTGCATTATCTCATGAACTGACCTTCCATTAATCAGTTCTTCTTTTTATCATAAATCTATCATGAGATATATTTTCATCATCTTCCGGTCCAAGAGGGAAATAATTCAATTATTTTATTTTTGTGCTATAACAAAATAAACCAATAATTTACTTTGACAAAAATATTCCATGATTTTTCTTTATTTTCCTCCTTTGATCAGAAAATAACGGAAATCGTAACACGTCCTTTTCTGCTTTATTTTTGTGAATGCGTGGATGAACTCGAAAGTCTATTCAATTTGTTAAAGCTCAAAAACGAAATAAAAGGACGAACCTACATTACTTTATGTCATCGTTGTCGAATATATAAATATCTTTACGATTCGTAATAAATCAACTGAAGATACTGTTATGTGCGTTAAATGTTCTTCCGGTTTTAGACAAAAAAAGGCTACTTTTATGTGTAGATTAGGGTCATACGCACATGTGTTACATATCTATATCTATATAATATTGTATATGAGATAATCGGTCAATAATACAAAGCTGCTTATCGAAAAGTTCAAATGGTATTAATGGACTTTCGGTTGTCCAACCACATTTCCGGAAAAGCACTTCACATCTGGGTTTATTTTTTACTACGTATGAGGCATGTTAGTTTGAATATTTAATTTGTATTCCAAATGGAAACATGTATACATTATGTGGGATGGTAGATTCATATATTCAGTTGAATATATATATATATAAATAAAATAGATTGTTTTAAGTCTTTAATGTTGTCATGTTATATTCTTAAGATTTTTAACTAACGCCTTCCTTAGAAAAGTCTTAAGAGATTTGGTGGTGAAAACTTGAAATTTGAAGGACTGTTGTCTTACTCATAATGTATGTTCTTTTCAATCGCCCTATCAGAATCATATTCAATTTTTTGACATAAAATTATTATGCAAAAATTAAATCTTTATTGTCCAAAAACGAAACGAAACAAAAGGTTTTGAAATAAGTTTTAATATATTAAAAGTAATAGTTACGTTTTATTATTTTTTCCTTTGAAAATAATTCATACTTTGACAGCTGTCAGAATTTTAACGCCGAATCCAAAGGACTTATTTGAGAATGCACTCTTTGTGACAAAAACTACTCTTGGAGGATTTGTCAATACCTCACAAGAAGCAGTATCTGTAAAAAATGTGGCACAGGCAATTATTGTATTAAGATCTCATTCACTACTTGAAACTTTTTTGCTTTAATGACGTCAACTGTCATCATAAGTTAGAATTTTATACTTTAAACATTTATGGAATGTTTGTACCAAAAAAATACCAAAAACAGTTTTAAACTAATCTAAAATTTGTCTACAAGTTATAATTTTGGAATTAGTATCCAGTTTTGGTTTAGTTCAAGTACACGATATACAAAATTAAGGTAATATATTTTTAGGTTACCAACAAATTAAATAAATGACAGCTCTGACGGCTAAATGATATAAGAGACTCAAGGCAAAGCAAATTTCTAATGTCTGAAAATTGCTTTCCAATACTGGAATGCTAGTCAAGAAAAATCTCCCTAACCATCAAGTCCAGTCAACTTATGTCAAAATAACAGCTGATCATGTTTTATCATTCAATTGAAAATTGAACTTTATTACTTAGTGATATACTATGTATTTATTTTCGTCACAACTCCATTCAATGTGTTGTATAAAAGAGTTTTTGTTAAATTGGAAATATTTTAATATTATTTTTAGATAACGAAATACAAATCGTTATGGACTTGTAGCTTGTCTGACTAGTGTTTTGTAGACAATAATGTTTTTGTTTTTGACAAACTGAAGGTAAGGGGCAACTTTCCATTGCCGCAGCACGAATTTCCTTCTGATTTTTTTCTACAGTTAGGTAGGGGTCTCAATAGAACATGTTTTAAATATTAAGGCGAAGAAACAACTTAAAGTCATATAAAAAAATATTTTATTTTTCGGACTTAACCCTACTTTTTATTGTATTACATTTTTTGCGCCTAAAACAAGTTCTTTTAAATTGAAAACATGTTACCCCCCTGCAATCCCCCTGCTTGGGATCGCTATAGGATTTGGGGTGGGTGCGAGTTTGGCAAGTATGGCAACACTGAACAAAAAACAGGGAAGAAATGTCAAAATGAAACATTTTTGCGTGTTTTGTATGTAAAAAAGTGAACTTTGAAAATGAATTAAAAATAGAAATAAATGTTTCCTCGCTCTAAAATTGCTATAGTTATTATTTATTTGCACATATCTATCAAATATAAAAACCGCGAGTCGAAATTCGTGTTGCGATAATGGAAAGTGGAGCCGAAGGTGAAGCTAAGTGAAGTAAAATTCTGAGTTTTGCAATTTATGACACATGGAAAACTAACTAGTTGACATGGTCAAGATTTACATATGTACGTGCCAAGTGAAAAATAAGTAAATCTCTGCTGTTAATGTCAAAACAAATTATGATTGAAAAAAGTACCAACATGTTCATTTTTATGTCAATGTTCAAGTTAAATTTTAATATGCAATCGAAAAAAAGAAAACGCTTTAAGCATAACACTTGTGGCCCACCCTGTATA
The DNA here is from genome assembly GCF_945859685.1 of Eupeodes corollae. Classification (NCBI taxonomy): domain Eukaryota; kingdom Metazoa; phylum Arthropoda; class Insecta; order Diptera; family Syrphidae; genus Eupeodes; species Eupeodes corollae. The sequence goes on from NC_079149.1 coordinate 115,655,958, forward strand.
GAGTATATTATTTTCATTACCAACCTCACCTGGCAAATGATAAAACACCGGCCTTATAAGGTTATTGATACCTTTATAAACAATGATGATATAAATACATTTATAAAGGTATTATTGTTTCTGTTTAGTTCTGGGTAAATATTTTCACGTTTGCCCGCCAGCCCTCCGCGTTCGTCGTCGTCGTCGTCGGTAACAATTCAATTAATACATATAAATATACATAAATCTAATCTCACACATCTTCTGATTAATTTAAAACAAAATTGATGAAGTATTAATGTGTCACAATTGAATTACTTTTGGTATATAAATATAAAACACAACAAACAGTCCAAGTCCATGAATGTGTTTTTTGGTTCTGCAAAAATATAATCGGCATATTGTGTGGACTACATTTTATTTAAAATTCAGTCTCTGTTGAAAATTTCATACGAATAGACTTCTAATATTTTGCTTCGCGCTTCGCGTAAGTTTGCAATTTTGTATCTATTAATAAAATTCTAAACATACACAAAATTATAAAATAATAATAGAAAGGCTTTCATCGAATCAAAAGGAATGGCACAGTGTTGAGGGTCGAGTGCGTAAAAATATACACAATTTTGATGTGAAACAAAGTGTCCCGGTTTCTTTCACCCTCGGTTTTTGTATATACATATCTTTTCGCGCAAAAAAGGGGTTATATATCGTGACCATAGGACCACCATTCAAATATTTACCCAACTAAATAAACATTTTATCCTTAATTGTTTGCACGCATTTTTCACTTTCATTATATTAATATTTTTTGTATACAAATATTTGTTTCTTGTGATGATTTGGAATACCTACATATTTGTTTTATTAATTAAATTAAGAAAATGACAATTTAACACTGTTAGAATAAAAACAAAATATATCTTATCTTATCAGTTTCCAAACTAAACACACCTTAGTAACTGATGCATCAAAACAAAGTAATTTAACGCTTTATCTCCCCCGACCTGACCGTCCGTCGAAATATGTAGCTGCTTTCAAACTTGTAGTCAGTGACACAAAACATTGTTTTTTTTTTTTATATGATGATTAATCGAAGTTCTTACCTACTTATATTGTGATATAAACATTCTAGAATATCTCACGGATGTTCACCGGAAAATAATTATTACACGAAGTTTGACAATACACAAGCTTTCAATTATAGAATATGCAACACAGTTTTTGTATTTAGTGTGGTATTTTTATACACTACCTATAAATCTCAAGAGTACTGCACCGGACAGTCATCATCTTACACAGTGGGGAAGTGCATTATACGCGCATTTTTAAAAGCTTAACTTTTTTTTCTAAAGAAGAAAAATCAAAAAAACACAAACCAGTAATTTAAATGTGAATTATGTAAACGAACTCACCACGTTTTGAAGCGTTATTCAACATCCGAAAACCGTTTTCCGATGTGCATTTAATGGGTCAAACCTTGAGCATGTGCTTCGGGCGCACCTTAATTATAAACGATACAAAAACCTGCAACAATCCAGGTATATTTACCTACCAGAAAAAAAGCAGTGTTGTTCCGTTTTGATCCAACCAAACCATACCAAAAAATCCTTTGACGTTACTCCTTCTTGTGAATGAATAATAATAAAGTGTGTCAGCGGGAGAGTGACACAGTGTGCTGCTTAAAAAATAAAATGATTTAATCATTGGCATTGGCCGTGTTTCAAAAAAAGTTAAAAATAGTCATGGAATAATTATTATGTGTGAATTTTATTTTACAAAATAAAAAAAAAAAGTTTACACAATTTATTTTATTTTTTGCCACAAGGGGTGCATTTAAACTGAGGGAGATTTAAAAATATTTAACTCGTGGGTGGAATGTTTAAAATTATACCTTTAATGACCTATGGTAAATAAATTAAACTATTGGCAGTGATGTATGGAAATGATATGCTTGACTCAGAAGTGTACAAACGTCACAAACTACCTTTTACTAATATGTTAATTTATTTATCAGGTAGTACTCTTGTCGTGACGGTTAGTGCGTAGGATTGTCATGGCAGAGGGCTTGGATTTGATTCCCGCCTGTGCCACTTAAAAGATTTTGAACTGTAATTCAAGAGTAATTCTTGTTATGAAAAGTGCTTTATAAAATCAGCCGTTCGGATATCGCATACCCTTCAATCCCTGAAATGACTCGCACACAGAAATGTTTAAGAGTTGTCACTCCTCTACTGAATGTTGCGCCACCTGATTTATTTGTTTTTTAATCTTAAAAAACAACCATATTTAAATATTGATTAGTACGTTAATGTTGTTTTTTTTTTATCGGCGACATTGTTTCCTATTATCACTCATGGGCGCATTGATAAAGGGCAGGTTCAGACGACATAATGGTTGAAATACAAACACATTTCAGCTTCGTCTTCGTCTGCGTTACGTTGGGCCTGCTTCTTCGAGGTTGCTTTGAATGACACTTCCGAAGCTGAAGCGTGTTTGTGTTTCAGCCATAAGGGACTTGAAAGTTAGGCAAGTTTCTAGTATCTGATTGGCCAGCTGCCAAAAAATTACCTTCCAATCAAGGCAGATTTAATGGAAAGTTGACTGAAAAGTTAGTGAAGAAAAATCTACCTAACTTTTAAATGACAGTTGATCATGTTTTTTCATTCAACAGAAAGCTGAACTTTATTGCTCTATGATTTATTTATTTTCTGCACCGCTTCATTTAATTTTTTATGTGAAAGGCTTCCTTGACAATTTAGAAAAGAAATAAGGAATATTTCTTTACAGTACAAAATACAAATCGTGATGGACTTGTAGCTTGCCTGAGAAGTGTAGACAATAATTTGTTTGGTACTTTTTGTACTATGAGATTATAATAAAGTTTTGCGAAGTAAAGTTCTGAATTTGAAATTAATGACACTTGTAAAACTAACTAGTAGCTTTGGTAAAAATGTACGTTCAAAGAATGAAGTTGACTGCAAATGAAGTCCCTTATGTTGCCTGAACCTGTCCAAAGCTAGTGACGAAGTATACAAAATTCAACTAGATTTGTGAATGCAAAATTACACTATGAAGCTAGTCAATTTGGAATCGTCATATTAATGACAAATACAAATATATAAAATAAAAAACATTTGTGTTTTCAGAACTTTAAATAGTTTCTTTCTTTTTAAATTCAATAAAACCAAATAAAAGATATACCTAATATAATTGATTTATATTTGTATTGAAACACCGAAAGATTCATTTCATTTTTAATTCTTGTGTCCTTACCGAGCAGCTGATTGTGAAACGTCAAAACCATTTTTACACTAATGTGGTTTTCCATTTCACATTTCATGTGGTTCAATGGAAATCGACATAAGTCGGAGGGGAAATTTTAAATATATTTGTAGTTAGATTTAGCCAATCAGAATCCCTTGACTACGTAGCCGCTGGCTTAGTGAATACTTGGAAAAATCAAAGTGGTTGTAAATCGCCCAAAAAAAGATGGTAGAAAGGTGGTAAGAAAACAAAACAAAATCAGTCCATTCAAAATAGTTTTATAATCACATATCTTACTCACAACCGATAAAATAATTTTTTTTATATAATAACCAACTTTGAATTGGTATTTCGAAGCATATTTAACTAACACCTCTCGGGGATCAAAATGTTCCCGTTCCAAAATTTCTCTTGAAGCTAAAATGTTGAGTACAATTGTGTTCAATTTGTTTCTTTTATCTTTTTTGATAGTATTGAGTTGTGAAAATTAATGTTCAGCTGCTGCGCTACAATGTTATAAACAACAAAGTTATAACATATACAATGACAGGTTTTCAAAAATTAGATCTCCCATACAGTTTTTCAAATTTTTAAGAAAAATCCGCTGTTGTACAATGTCATCATTCTTGAAACTTTTTATTACTTTAAACTCTCCCATGAGTTTTCTCCACTCAACATTGAGCAGTTCATTTTAATAGAAAGCCACCGAGTTTGACAAACTTTTAAAATTTGATGTTCATCGACACCAAGTGCGGTCTAAAAGTTTATGAAATCTTTTTGTTTTTTTGATCTATGGCCGAAGTAAAAATATATGTCCCTCAACGATTTTTCAATATGTCAATACAGCAATACAATGATATAATAGAAAAATAGAATGGTAAAAGGTGATAGATTTTAAGTTGGAGGTGGTAGAATTTCAGAAACAAAAAAAAGTGGTAGAAATACCACTTAAGTGGTAGATGTCCCATCACTGCGCTTGATAGATGATATTTGCATTTGTATGTTAAACTTTTTTAAAAGCTGTCAATTTAAAATTAACTTCTTTGAACAAAACTGCACAGAATAGTGTTTTTTTTTTCAATACACTTATGATTAATTTTACAGTAACTCCCTTTTTGTTGATTCCGTTCTTAAAAAAACAAGATTTATTTTTGATCTTAAGTCCATTGAATTGACTTCGGAAATTCCTTAAATTCACTACAAAAATCATGAAAGTTTTGCAGTAAAAGTTCCCAATTCTGTGAAAGGTGATCACAATTGACCAGACTTCTTTTTTGGCTTCCACGTAAAAAATAACGACTATGTCAATGATCCACTATAGATTCAAGATCTTAGAATGTAATTCGTAAAGTTTTCGAAGACGTGTGGTCTCAAATATTTGTTTAAGTCATGAAAAATTTCATAAAAAGTTATTTCTTCTCATATTCTTATATTGATTTCTCATAAAAAATACTTGTTCAAAATTCAAAATGAATCCTCTTATTGAAAAACCCAATACCATTTTGTGTGTATTCCCTTAATAGATATAATAACATTTGTTATTTTATATCAAAAAATAACAATACAATTTCTATACCTACTTATAAAAATGTTCACACAATTTATTTTAAAGTTAGTTGGTTAGGTAGGCAGGAAGAGCTGCCTAATGTTATTAAACACCAACAATTAAATTTTCGTGTTATAAGTGGGGAGCCTTTGATGAAGTAAAACTTTTTGAAAGTGCTATAATTGAAAGTAAATGTCATTAATTATATTATATTCCTATATACGTGTACGACCACTAACTAGATTTCCCATTTCCTGTGAATATGAAAGATGTCACCCCGTTGTGATGCTGATTTTTTTTAAGGCTTTCTGTTGAGTGGAACGTACACGAAAATACACATACTCATTGAAAACATGCTACAGCCCCAAGTGTGTTTCTTACTACAACACATCGCATTATTATTTGTTGATTATTTTCAATAAAAATAAGCTAAAGGTTCATTAAAAAAAAGGTTAACTCCCTTCTTTGTTTGCATTGTATCCCATCTTTTCTCCCAACTTAAAATTTAAGGTTTAAAAGTGACTTGCTTTCTATTAGAACATATTTAACTCACTTTAAGAATTTATCATCTACCAAAAAACACATTCACGAATAAAACTTATAAGATTGTTTTTGATAAGAAAAACAAACCTTATACCTTATTTGGTCACTTGAATGATCAATAACGTCACCCTTCTACCTTTTCTGATAAATAAAATTATTATTCATAAATTCAAACTATAAAGAGGTACAAAAACAAATAAATAGTAGTAAATAATAGCTCCCTTACCTTAAAGAGATATAGAGAGTCTTAACAATATTTTAAACAACCAAACCTTTAAGTTGGAAAATCCATGTTATATGCATTTGAACATTCCTGAAGCATTTGGGATGTGAACCAAAAAGGGGAAAGTGCCACCTTCAAAAGGATTTTATTCGATTTCACACACTCCTATTCATCCATATATCTATATCGTACTTTTAGCGTCTAGCTTTTGGTTTTTATAATAACGATTAGCACATTACTATAAATGTTTTTGAAAAGGAAAAAGAAAAATAAACCTATACACGTAGCATTTGGAGCATATTAAAATATGTATAGTTAAAAGCTGATTACATTCATCCCTTCTCATAAAACTGTTCGAATCGTCCTTAAACCAGCCTCCCTCCATTCAAAATATTATTTCCCTGCTGGCTCATTTCACTTGAGAAAATTTTATGAGTTTCATTTTGTCAGATGAATGTAGGTTAGGTGGTTTGAAAAATAAAAATATATATAAAACATGTTCAAGGAAATTTCAGGAGCGTTTTTGCTTTCTGATGGGAAGAACTTATTGATTTGTAAAATTTGTATAAAAGATGTTCAAGTGAGTTGAATATTGATGGAAATAAATTTTATTGTTTTAATTTAAAAAAAGAGTCAAACTTAAGTATTATTCTTGGGACAGCAAGCAATCGAAGAAGAAAATTTGAAGTTTTATAATAATCCTGATGTACCTAACAATTCCAACAACTTAACATTTATTTTTGTTTGCTTCGGTATTTATACTTTAAACAAAACATGTCTTAAAATACTGAGTTAGGAAAATTTATTCCACTTACTTAACTTTTATTTAACGAATACAAAAGACTTGACTAAAGTTATTTATTATTTTATTTCCTTCAATCACAATCAAACTCGTCTAACTTTCATTTTAAGACTGAAAGCTCAAATTATGTCTTAGGTAATACTTAAAATTTTATATAAAACTGAATTGAACAAAACCCAAAGAAAATTGTACAATGGCTATGTTCCAAATTGCATGACTATTATTATATGTTTATTTTCTTTTTTTAACACATTTCTAAACAACATTTTCTAATAAGTTATGTCTCCAATTTTTAGAGTGTGATCCAGATTTCCGACCCTCAATAGCTGCGGATCTTGAAAGTTTACTCAATCGCTTAGAACATCTTGTTGAACGTTTGGAACGTTCCGTATCTGCACGTGAGCTACAAATAGCAAATCAAACCTTTGATTCTGTACTCGAAAAGAAACGTGCCAGTTTCGATTTGGAATCAACAGAATTACCTCCAATACCAAATCCTGATAGTGAAGGTAACGAACAACAAGAAAAATCCCAACAACAAAATCTCAACGCACGTATTGAACGAATTGAGTCATCGCTTAATAAGTTCAACGATAGCTTTAGCAAAGATAACGAGAACGACATTGACGGTAGTTTAGAAAATATTCCAACAACAGTTCTCGAAGAGTTCCTACCAGACGATAATCAGGAATCACCTTTGCCACCACCTCCGCCACCAATAAGTGAAAGTATGAGTGTATTAGGCTATCAAGATATTGTCCAAGGACCTTTGAGTCAATATTTGGCATTGTCGCAAAAGATTGGTGGAGATGTTGCAACACATTCGAAACTAGTCAAAGCTGCATTTGAGTAAGTAGATATAACAATCAATTTATATGGTTTAGATTGTTGAAATAAAAATATTTTGTATTTGATCTTAGTGCCCAAACGCAGTATGTTATGTTGGCAACTGAAAGTGCAAAGCCTTCTCAGGATAAGCAAATGGAATTGCTGAAACCAACATCAGATCAAATCTCGGCTATTCAAAGCTTCAGGGAGAAAAATCGTGCGTCACCGTTCTTTAACCATTTGTCGGCTATAAGTGAAAGTATTCCAGCACTCGGTTGGGTTTGTGTTGTAAGTACATATTTTGAATGTTTCATTTAATAAGAATGATTGTGTTGTCCAATGTTTGCTCCCAAAAATGATACCAAAAGACGAATCAGAGTGATTGACTTTACAGCTTTTGGATGTAACTTTCATTTGTTCTAAATAATTTTGAACATTTTCTGTTATTTTTTTTAGTCACCAACACCTGGACCCCATGTAAAAGAAATGAATGATGCTGGTCAGTTCTATACCAATCGTGTATTGAAAGATTGGAAAGAGAAAGATCCCACTCACGTAGAATGGGCCCGAGCATGGATTCAAACACTAACCGATCTCCAACAGTATATCAAACAGTATCACACTACCGGACTGGTGTGGTCTGGTAAGGGAGCACCAGCTGGTGTTCCTCCACCACCCCCATCGATGGCGGGTTGTCCACCACCTCCACCCCCACCCGCATTTGATCTGGCTGCCATGTCTCTCGATAAATCGGCTGATGAGCGTAATGAACTTTTTAAACAAATCAATCAAGGAGAGGATATTACTAAATGTAATACAAATACAAAGGCGAAATAATTTTGCCATAATAACTAACAACAAAATTTATAAATTTTTAGCTCTCAAAAAAGTCACCGCCGATATGCAGACTCATAAAAATCCAACACTGCGTACAGGTCCGGCGCCCTTCAAGGCTCCAACACAACAGGGTGATAAGCCAGCAGTTCCTCCAAAAGCTGTTATTAAGGATCCTGTGTTTGCACGTGATGGCAAAAAATGGATCATTGTAAGTTCTCTTGTAATACCTTTCTTGTAAACTTTTTTAAATGTCTACTTTATTATCAGGAACATCAAAGATCAAATCCCAATTTATTGGTTGAAAATGCTGAGATGAACAATGTCGTATACGTGTTCAAGTGCGAAAACTCAACTTTGACCATCAAGGGCAAGGTGAATAACGTAGTGTTCGATTCTTGCAAGAAGTGCAGTTTGCTCTTTGACTCTGTAGTTTCGTCAGTTGAATTTGTCAACTGTCAAAGCGTTCAAATGCAGGTTAGTAATGTTTAAATCATGTTTTAAAGATTTGTGTGTATGTATTTCTAAAATTTAAAATTAACTTTTGAAGGTTCTGGGAAGCGTTCCAACTGTGACAATTGATAAGACCGATGGTTGCCAAATGTATTTATCTAAGGAATCGCTAGGTGTTGCAATTATTAGCTCCAAATCTTCCGAAATGAATGTTTCTATTCCAATGGCAAATGGAGATTTTGTAAGATTGTTAATTTATAAGTATATATAATTTTTGTTTCTATTAATTTGATCTTATAATTTAAGATGGAACAAGCGCTGCCAGAACAATTTAGAACAACAATTCAAGGCAATACTCTCCAAACTGTTTGCGTAGACAGTCTTGGTTAAGCTTTGAATAATTATCAACGCACAATACCAAATCAACTGAGTAGCAAACAATAACAACAACAACCACCACCAACACCAACCACAACCATAACAACAGCCAAACGTTGAGAGAACATTTTTTTAGATATCATCAAATTAAAATCATAAAAATACTATTAAATAATATATTAATATTAATACGGTAAATACAAATTTTCTACTAATTGTATGCGTGAAGTAAAAGTTATAAACAAAATAGCCATTTGGCTGAAATGTAGCACAATGTTCAGACAAAATTAATTAAAAACAAAAAAAAAGTATTTTAAAGAATCATGAGTAATGAGGGTTTACTTTCGCATCAAAATTTTATCAAAAATATTTAATGACATTATTATAAATTATTATTATTAGCTAAACCTATTCTTTTTTTTAATTATAAACAAATAAAAAGTAAAACAAGATTTTAATATTATTTGGATAATCACCGAATTAAAAATGTTTTAAATGTCTTAAATTAAATCAAAAGAGATATAAATTTAGCGTTTAATAAAATATAAAGTCAAAATTGTAAGTCCTTATATGGTATTTATGCAAAAAGTAGACAAAATAAGTAAAATATAATAAATAAAAACCAATTTATACGTGAAATTATTTTTTTTGTGTTCTATTTGATTTGGTAAACCTTATAATTACAAAAATATAAAAATCTTGGTGTCCTAACGACACGGCAAAATGAGTCCATTAAGACCAGACTTACTCATGCAGCTTCGAATGACAAGTTTGATTGGCTCATGTTTTCGACCACATTTTTCCTCAATTTAATTGATTTGAATGTTTTATTTCTGGACAAGTGTTGAAATTGCAAAAAGGGATATAGGAAATATTAAAGGGTAAAATTTGTTATAGTGCGTTTTTCGCTTTACAAACAAGGTTTAGCTCGTGGTACTCGTGGCTCGTGTTCCAGTCTTAATAAAAAATGTATAAGACTTTCGCCATTATTTCATGTTTAATAAATCAAGTGGCGATGGCTCTATGATGACTATTGAAACCTAAATTGCCCATAATATCGTAAAGGCCCTAACTAACATTTTCACTATTTCGAGATAATGATAAAAAACTCAATCGTGACCAAAAAATATTTTTTTAGCTTTTTTATTGCTTTATTTTTTGGAATAGTTTTAAACTCAAAATTTGTGTGCATTTGAAAAAGAAGGTAGATGTTGCTTTTTAGCTTTGGACGAAAAAAAATGCCCTATGTACAACAATTACATAGCATATAATGGGCTGTTATTAATAAAACTCCCCATGGAATTTTTCCCGTCTTCAAAATTTGGGAATATGAACATTAGTTTTAGAAAATGAAGCCGCTGTTTAAAAAGCACATATTACTATCACCGGGTAGACATTACGGGGACCTAGTGGTACCTAGTCGCTGTGGATTAACTAGCTCGTGTAGACTTTTTTGACTTATCATTTATATATAAAGCCTAGTACATACTTCCTCGTGAAGTGAACGTTCGCCAGTGGAGAAAGTGAACTTTTGACATTGCTCACTGGTACACACTTGTGAGTACACGTTGTGAACATTTGACTTCAGCTTCACCAACAGTTCCCGTACATTTTGCACGTGAATTGCCCGTGATTGAAAACTCTCCACTTTGTTCTCCACTCAGCTTCACGAGCAAGTTCACGGGTGAACCAAAAACTGAAATTTGTATGGGTTCACGAGATGGTTCACAAGTATGTACTAGGCTTTAAACTCTAAAGTCACATCGCGTCAAGTCGAACGTTTAAAAAAGTGACCATGACAAACATGAAGCTTTTAGCTTAGGCATTAGGAAAAATGAAAAATATAGTCAGAAAATTTCAAATTAAATTTTACTCCTGTTCATTTTCTGGAAAAATGAATTTAAATTATATTTATCAGGCAAAACAGAAAACAGTTTTCAATCAACTTTTTGTAGGTGACATTTTGTTGAGTTTCCATAACTTTATACGTAAGTAAAATAGGCTTCAACTCTAATAAAACATTCCTAAATCCTGCAAACTAACTTTATCTGATTTGTTTGACAGTACTAGATTTGTATTTGATTGCCTTCTCATCACTATCAATTCATTTTTCTCATAACAAATAACTTTAGTGGCGTTCCTGTTCATATCCAAATTGTTTTCAGAGTTGTCAATACAAAGGACACAAAAAACCTATCCAATGTGAAAGACAACTTACTGAATTTGCTTTCTTTCTGTTTAATTTTAGTTAAAGAAAATTATTGTTTAAGGTATTTGCACAAGAAATGCATCCATTGCTTATTGCCATCGTTTAGCTTAGTATTTATTACAAAAACGTCATTTTCTTGAAGTGACATATACTTAATTTTTAGAGATTTAATAGTTTTTGATTGAACATATCCGGGATTTTTGTAGGTCGGACTAAATTTGTGTACAAATTAAATATTTTTGTTTGATAAATTGTAATTACACCAAAATCAAGAGCATGAACACGTCAAATATGCTCCGAGTTTGATCAGATCTCTTTGATTTATTTATGAAAAACACTGGAGAACTAAACTGTCAAAAGTTTTAGAAACAAACGAAGAATCAGACGCACTGTAATGTCTAAGCTAATAATGAAACTCCGATTTTTTTGTAAAATAAACTCGTATTATGTGAAAGAATTAGTCCTTAGTGAATTTGAGTCATTCCAACTTATTTGTCTAGCGTTCTTACGGTATTGAACTTTGAGCAACCTCAAGTTGGTTTTAAGTTTGAAGGCCTTACGGATTATAAAAATCATGATTCACCATTTGATAATAAGGCGTACTTGCAGTTAGGTATGTAGGGCGGCATGCCGCCCTGCTTGGAGTCACTATAGGATTTGGGGTGGGTGCGAGTTTGGGTGTACTTTTGTAACTAAATCAAAGAAATCCCCAACAAAACACATGGGAGAAATGTCAAAATCAACCATTTTTGCGTGTTTCGTATGTAAAAAAGTGAACATTGAAAATTAATTTAAAAAAGAAATAAGTGTTTCCTCGCTCTAAAATTGCTATAGTTATTATTTATATGCACATATCTATCAAATAAAAAAAAACGTGAGTCGAAATTCGTGCTGTGATAATGGAAAGTTGAGCCTTGCTTTTAGCACCTTCAATCTTATGGGCTTGAAGATCGAAACATCAAAGAGGTAATAAAATCCAAAAAAAAAAAAACAAATTACAACCACTAGTTTAACCAATAAGAAGGAAACATAAATACAATAAGGTTCCAACCTGAAAACCTGAACGCAACCAATTTGAATAATATCGCGTATGGACTTCCATACATCATTTCGTATTCTTGGCATCACTTATCACCCAAAAAAAGAGAGCATGCCATATAACTAACGAATATCATGTTGTCCTTTTTCTATTTTGATTTTTGACTCTTATTTGACAGAAATAAAACGAAGACCCAATTTGCTAACGCTTTAAAACAAAAGTGCAAAACACTTGCCCGAAAATTCCGATTTTACTTAATTAAAATCGTTTCAATATTAACTAGTCTCAATGCAGGAACCCGAAGAAACAATTATCGTGCCCGATCAAACGGCCGAAGCGATTTTAAAGCCAGAAGAAACCTGCGAAAAAGATCCTGAAAGCGATGGTATGGAAGAGGACAACGACGACGAGGTGAGTACATAGATATATTAGATTGCCATTGCACAAAATTAACATACAAGCCAACCCCGCCAATAACGCCACCATTAATCAAAAATAGACCAAAAGCGAGAACTTCGAAGGATTCAATGGAACCGGACGCACGGTGACTCTACAAATGCTGATGGCGGCAAATGTACTGCAGCCGGGAAAATCTGCAATGACCATTGAGTATTTGGGCCAGAAATTCGTGGGTGATCTTCTGGCGGATGGAAAGATCAAGTCACAAGAAACCGAGACGATATTCTTGACTCCCAGTGCATGGGCGATGCACTGTAAGCGTATTATAAACCCGGAAAAAAAGTCAGGATGTGGGTGGGCTTCGGTAAAGTACAAGGGTAAGAAACTGGACGTCTACAAAGCGACCTGGTTGCGCAAATGCGCTCTGCAAAAAGACTCCACCGCTGACGATGGTATGTTTACTTTTCACAAGCAAAACCCATTCAATGTTAATTGAAGTTGATATTGAATTTATTGCAGATCTCGATGCTGATGGTGAGAAAAAGCCAGAATCACCACAGCCTGTGATAAAACGCACAGTATTTTCGCACAATGCCATAAGCAATCGGAACGTGATGCAGTGAGTAAAATGATTGATTCATGGAAAATGCTATTCTCCTTTTGTGGGTTTTGATTTAATTTTGTTTGTTTTATTTTTTGATTCGTTTCAGTGATGCAAATGCACTCATAGAAGCTGTACCGTTTTCGGCTTTAAATAAACTACAACCATTCCTGTTGACAATCAGTTCGTCAGCTTTGTTCTTGGCCGATTTTCATTGCCACTTAACCATGCATGAGGTGTGTGGATACTTCGGAGGAACCTGGGATGTAAACACACACAGTAAGTGGTTTGTAGCCGATGGTGTTTATACCTACAAGCAAAATTACAATTTCCATCCTACTGAAACTTTTAGTTTGTTAGATTTTGTAGTCCTTTTGAATCTATCTACCTTTTGACTGGAAATAGAAATACGATTTTGAAACATTTCAGAACTAAGTTTTTTGGTCATCTTAGGATTTATCTGTCAATAGATGGTCGTCTTATAACTGATTACTACCACGAAAGGCCACCAATAAGTATCAGATCTTCCTTCTATGAAATTTAATTTGAGAAAAGTCTATGATTTGTTTAAGGGTGAATGTTAGGGACTTACTCCACTTACTAAAAAGGTCTGAAAATGTTAAGCTCTAACGTTTTAAAAGCTATAATAAGTATTGTGGGAACTCAATCAAGAATCACCTAGACAACAACACAAAGAAGAGTCAATTTAACTGCGATAAAAGTAGATTTTGTAAGAGTGTTGAGCATACTAACATTAAGGCCATAGCAACCGGGAAAAGTTTCAGTTTTTACAAAATAGATTTGGGATGCATGCTTAGTAGCTGACCCTTCAGGGAATGCGGCTTTAAGTTTCTGAATATTTGCGACAACGCCTACGACTTCGATACCAAGTGGGTTGTTCAAATCAGACAAGACAATGATCCGAACCACATCATCAAAGAAGTTGTTCGGATCGGCTATAATTTTGTCTAACCAAACATCCAAATAATAAACTATCTCCCTTAAGATCCTTAAAATAACTGACTTGAGGAAATTATTGTACAATGAGTAATTTCCTCCAGTCTTCCATTCGTTCATTCATTAATTCAATCGCAACTTTTTCATAGTTCAATATACGTTCATAACTGTGCATACACAACACAAAATAATCTACTATTTTTAAAATATACATGAATTTCTTTCAGCTTTGGCCATAACAAAAGCCTATCCTTGTAAGAATAGTCGCTTCGATAGACACAAAGCTGCAGACGTTGAACTTGAAATTCAAAAGTCAATAATGACAGATCAATTAATACTCGTCGGTTGGTATCATTCTCATCCCAAATTCCAAGCTGAGCCCACTCTACGAGATTGTGACTCTCAATTGGACTATCAGATAAAAATGCGTGGACCATCCGAAGTGACTTACACTCCGTGTGTTGGTTTAATTATTTGTAAGTTTTTTTTTTTTGTTTTACTGCAAAACGATTTTATCTTTGGAAGAAAAACTCACACTAATTTTTTTTTTGTAGCTCCATATTTTGACGAAAATGCCACTCTGGAGTCTGTGGCAAAATCTATTTGGGTTGTTCCTCCGCAAGAAAATCGCCAGTGCATGGAATATGGCCGTCCAATGCTGATGCAGTATTCTGTCCTTCCTGAAAAGGAATTTCCCGAACAAATTCGTAATGAAGTCACAGCATGCGTCGATTACTATCAGAAATTTAGAAATGAACTGGTTAAATTCGGGGCTATTTTTAAGGATGATATAACATATGTGGAGAAGCTGAAGAATTCAATGTATCCTAAATTCCCGCGTGAAACTAACGAAAAGGTTTTCTGGAACACCATACTTAATGCTCTGGGATGTGATGAAGAAGAGGAGTTTATACCGCCAGCAATTGCGAAGTACGAGAGAATCAAAGAGGAACTCAAACCCGAGCCAGTACAACTTAAAATCGAAACCATAAAAGAGGAACCCGAAGCAAAGGTCGATAAAAATGCTGCTGGGGAATTGAAGGTTATGTCATTACAGGAGCAACTAGGTCTTCCGCCTGGCTTGAATATGAATCCGACTCGTCTTTGTTCTCCCTTGGCTACTCCAAATCCAAACCCCAATCCAAACCCAACTGCAACTCCAAATCCAACACCAACTGTAACTCCCAATCCACCACCGGTCATACCAATTCCTAGTACAACGCCCATTCCGCCGCTGGTTCCGGCCCCAATCTTATCCACAAACAGCACAACTCCAACAGCTACCTCTTCGCCTCGAGATAGCCCTATAACGATTCCCTCGAATTCTGCGAGCCCGGCCAAGTTCGAAATCCCAGTGCGGGCAAGTCCCTCGCCAGCAAAGTCGGATACTTCTTCCAGTCGTACGCGCAACTCACCGGCACCAAGTCCTGGCAAGTTTAGTGTCAGTGATATATCCCGCAATAGTCCAAGCATCACGCCCAATAAATACGAACCCCAACCATCACCACTGGCCACGGCTGCATCATCAGCTAACGACTTAATGGCAGCTAGCCTCGCCTCCTTGGCTGGTCAACTGCCACCCAACTTCCTTCAAACCGACATCGCAGCTTTGTTCAGAGGACAGCACGCAAAGGATTACGGTAGTTCATCGCTCAATCAACTGGCAGCGGCAGCCGCAAAAGTTGGAAATAAAACAAACCTCGATCATTCCAACCCCAGTCAACTGGATCCGAGTTTATATGCCAGTGCTAGTGGATTTAACATACCCGGGCCATCGCGGGCCGCTATAGATCAGTCTTCATCGTCGTGCTCTTCGACGGCATCTTCGAAGTCGATGTCTAAACAAGAACGCGCCGAGTCACGCCAATCGAAATCTTCGGCCAGTAATTCATACAAAACCAAACTCATGAAGGAACTGGACGATCTCAAAAACGATCCATTAAAGATGAGCGAGCTAATGCGTTCTCCCGAGTATGCTGCTCTCTTGCTTCAGCAGGCCGAAGCATTGGGTGCCACAACATTGGGAACTTTAGGATTTGGTGCTGATTTCTCCTATCTAACCGGTGCCAGTAGTAGCGGCAGCTCAAAGAAACAACAACAGCAGCAGCAACAACAGCAACAACAACAGAGTTCTCCACTTACCGCTGACTACAATAATCTGTTGCAGGCCTCAAAGTTGCTTGGTTACGACTCGTACATGCAACAAGCTAAAACTAGCAATGACTTAAACGCATTCCTGCAGCAACAGATGGCAGGAGTGTCGGCTGCCGCGTCATCGGCCTCTTCTTCGTCATCTTCGAAAAAACAACAACAACAGCAGCATCAAGCTCAACAAGCTCAGCAACAGGCACCGCATCCAGATTACACGACTCTCCTTCAGACTTATTCCAAACTCTTCGACACCAGCAATCAGTATGGCACTGGGAAGCCCACAAGTGCACATCATGAACTGTCAGCGCTTCTGGCTGCAGGCGTAGGTGGGATGAGTGGCATTGGTCTCAATTCGGGATCTTCCTCCAACAGCAGCAAAAAGAAGCAAGAGCAACAACAACAGCAACAGCAGCAGCAGCAACAAAACGACATGCTCAACCAGTTGCTTCAGTCAGAAAAAAACCAATCGGACCTCAACGCTTTACTCTATCATCAAAATAAGGCAGCTGCTGACTTAAATGCTCTTTTTGCAGCTCCATCTGCCAGCGGCAGTTCTTCATCAAAAAATGCTGCCAACGATCCGGCAGCTTACTACAATCAGTTGGCTCAGGAGAAGATGCAAGACTACGCTGCATTCTTTCAGCAACATCATGGCAAATACGGAATTCCAGATCCGTTGTCCAAGTCCACCTTAGCCGCTAACAATCTCTTTATGTCGCCATCGGCCCTACTCAAACTCCAACAGGAATCTCTCAATGCTATGATGATGAAGCCTCCTAAATCAACTTCTTCGTCTTCGTCGACCTCCAGGGCTCGTGAATCGTCTGCTTCGCCAGCCCAGGAGCGTCTCACCCCAACCAAGAGTGTTCGTGACAATTCTGGGGGCGGCGGCGGCGGCGGTGGTGGTGGGAGTGGAAGTGGTGGTGCTGGTTCTCAGTCTGGCATCAAATACAACTTCAGTGCTGTTGATTTAGCCATATCCAGTGTGTCCAGCAATACACCATCACCGGCTCCATCAGATGGAAGCGGATCGTCCAGGCGCCCATCCAACACACCACCGGTAGACCTAAGTCGGTTGTATTCGGAGCTCGCACCACCGACAAAGAAACGCATGGAGTTCTCATCGATTGCCGATCTAGCAGCTCCTCCACCGAAAATTCCAAAAAACAGCCAGGATCGAGATGATATTCTTAATCTTTCATCGAATGAGTGAATCGTCTTTTAATAATGCTCACATCACTTAATGTTGTCTTCTTCTCTTCTTTGTTGTGTCCTCTTATTTACATTGACCCCTCTCGATCCCCCCTTTCCTCCCTCCTTGTCTTTCACTTGATCTTCGTCTTATCATTTATAAATCGGTAGCAGTATTTTTTTCATTTGCATTTTACAGACTTAACTTAGGCATCAATCATACCCTATATTTAAAATAAAAATTATTAAAACAAAAAATATATATACATACGGATATATTTTGTGCATGTCTTTGTGTTATATTTATATGCCATCAATTATATAACATGAAGAAAAATAAATTATCAAAAGTATTTAAGAGTCAAAAATATTAAACCGATTTTTTAATGTTGTTTAGTGAGAAGAAAAAACCAAAAACCAGGAGATGCTTAATTTCTTCGACAAATTTAAAAATAGGAATACGTCGACAGTTTATAAAATTATTGATTCATCATAAATTTATCTTCTAACGCTGTAGCTTCAGTGCACTGTTGTAGATTTCTACTTATGAAAAATTAAAGAAATTTTCCAATATTGTTTCTTAGTCACAGGTAATCGAACAAATTCAATTTTATTGATTTTTTTTCCTATTAGTTTTAATACATTGCACTGCGTACGCACGATTTTAATGTACTTGGGCTACCCTTAAAATACCCTTTTCATGAGTTATTAAAGCTGGTCAGAAATAAAAACGGCCGTCCTTTTATTATCATTTAGGTTTATATAATATAAACTGCAGCCGAAAGCCCTAGAAAGGAAAAGAAAACAGAAAATGGGCAGGTTCAGACGCCATATGGGACTTGAAAATAAGGCAAGTTTCTAGCATCTGATTGGCCAGCTGCAAACAAATTTCCTTCCAATTAAGGCAATTTTAATGGAAAGTTAACTGGAAGTGAGTCAAGAAAAAACTCCCTAACTATATTAAGTAAAGTCTACTTCTATCTAAATGATAGTTGATCGCTTTTTCATTCAACTGAAAGCTGAATTTTATTACTCTATGATTTATTTATTTTCTGCACAACTCCATTTAATGTTTTCTGTAAATGGTTGCCTCGTCAATTAGGTAAGTCAATTGGTAAAGTAATATTTCTTTACAAAATAAAATACAAATTATGATGGACTTGTAGCTTGCCTGAGCAATTAGTCAAAATTCACGTTCAAAGAATGAATATAAATGTTGTCCGGCTGCAAATACAGCCCGATTCACCGCAACTGACCTCAGCTGAGGCCACGATTGAATACCTTGAGACCGAGCCTCCTTCAAAACTGATGACCTCCAAGTTCTCTTTGGTCTTCCAACGCTTCTATTACCCTGAGGAGTCAATTGAACGGATTGTTTTGCTATATTGTCGTCCGTTTTTCTCGGTGTATGGCCTATCCAACGCCATTTCCGTTGCATGATGTTTACGTCCAATTTTTTCTGTCCCTTCCCATTCCACAGCTCAACGTAAGAAATGGTTTGCGGCCACCGCATCTTCAGTCTGCTAGAGATGTTGGCAGAGCATTTACATGTTTCAGAACCATATAACAGCACTGATTTGACGTTGGATTCGAAGAGTTTCAACTTGGTGCGTAGCGATATTTTACTAGAGTTCCACACAGGAGAAAGAATTCCAAATGCACTACGGACTTTGTTTATTCTACTGTTAACATCCAGGTCCGTTCCGCCATCGAGAGCTATAAAGCTTCCCAGACAATTAAATTGCGCGACCTCCTCTATGGCCCACTGCCTTAGAACAACTTGTGTGCTTTGGACCGTGGTCATTACTTTGGTCTTATTTGTGTTAATCCTTAAGCCAGCCACATCTCCATTCAACTGCAGAGAATAACACATCTGATATAAGCATGCCGTGTTGTTTGCCATAAAACAAATCGTCATCATAATCTATGTGGCTAAGCTTGTCAAACAGACTCCATTGGATACCGTGTCTTTCATTTGTACCCACCGTAGCAGTCATCACATCGTCAATCGCCAGCAAAAACAGAACTGGTGACAAGACATCTCCTTGTCTCCGTCCTTGACGTACATCGACGGAGTTGGAAAGCTGTCTATTGTGCAACACAAAACAACTTGCGTTGTTGTACGATTCTTTAATAACAGCGACAATTTTCTCAGGGATTCCTCGAGGAATAAGTGATCTCGAGATGCATTCACGATTGACCTGAACAAACGCCTTCTCAAAATCTACAAACATTAGGTACAGCGGTTATTCTAACTCAGCTGATTGCTCGAGTATGATTTGCAAGGTGGTGATGTGGTCGACGCACGATTGGCCACTGCTAAACACCGCTTGGTGCCCATTGAGGGTAGACTCGATCTTGGACTGAATGAATTTGACTGCAAATGAAGTCCCTTATGTTGCTTGGAACTTCCCTATCAGTTGAATTAATAAATTGAAATTAGGATGCACTTCGACCTAAGGATCTATTCATCTAGAATGAAATGTACGAGTATGATGTTATAATTTAATTATCACTTCAATATACTTGGGTAATGGAATAGCATCAGTGACGAGAGCTGGTCATCTTCTACCTGGTAATGTCTTAGGTATTTTCTCCTTTGGGACATGAGTAGATAGCATTTTGCTAATATGGGGCCAGGCGCTTCTCATGGTTGTTCAAGATCCCTAGTGTCAGTGGTATTTTTAGTTTTTTCCTAGTTAAACTTACGTATTGTTTGTCAAAACAGTTACTTACCTTGCGTTAAAACCACAAACAGATTAACGAGTATTTTATTGTGTAGTTACCTTTAAGGAATGTTCAGTCACATTTGACATTGTTGTGAAGATGAATTTTAAATCACCGTATTAAAGAATATTTAGCTTTTCTCTCTGAAACACCCGGTATAATAATTATTGAAAAAATGCATTCAACGAATTTAATGTTACTATTTTGTAAACATCAACTATTTTTTTTGTATTATTTTGTTCTTTAAATGTTGTCAACAAAATAAGAAAAAAAATATTTAAAGTTGATCAAATTAATTCAAATAATTTAAATTCTTGTTTATCAATACAGGTTTCATCTACATTATAAATAGTTCTAGATATTAAAGCAGAATTTGTTTACTCCAAGATATACCATCTCCTCAGATATTATAAAGGTAAGCCTTAACTTGGGGTTCTCTTCAGTCTGTTTGTGGGTTTCGTTGTAATAAGTTTATAAGAGTTTCTAAAAAAAATATCATGAGTGATTATAAGGTAAAAGAAAATCTGGATCAATTTTGATTTTTTTTTTTTGAATATGTTGTCGTGTTTTGTGAGTGGAACTATTTAAAACTTTTAAGTAACCGATCGGTCAGTTTTTGTTTATTAAATTGTATAGGTAATTGAAATAATTAATATTTTTGTTATATTTTTTTGGGAAGTACTAGTGTTGTGGTTCTCTTTATGATAGTGCGTGCTCTACTTACTTTGATTAGCTAACAACTAACTAATTTGTTAGTTACAGTTAAGAAAACATGTTAAATTTTATAGATTAAAGCAATTAAACTTCGTAAAAATCTATGAACAACAATAGTAAAATTCTACAAGATAAAAAAGGTTAATCAGGATTTGTTCATTTAAAAGTGTTTAATGAAATGTATAAAGTTATTTTATTTGTTTTAAAGTCAGTTTGTATTGTAAATGACTCTATAATAAGTTTAGTTAAAAATCGCATTCGATGATTTGAAAAGTAAGTGGAATAAAATAGTAATGAATAAAAGATGAGAACAGAGTGAATAAACTAGCCCTTAAGACTGGTTTTGGTTTACCGAAGTTGTGGATTAAATCTAAGTGCAGTGCATATTTATACATATACTTTTTTGTTTAACTAAGAATAGATTATATTTTAAAAAAAGTTGAAATATGTACTTAAAAAACACTTCAATTTATTTCTTACTGATGTTTTTTTGCAATCATTTTTTGACGATGGATTAAAAAGATTTGCCCAAATGATGAGGATTTTATTGCGAGGTCATCAATTTAAGATGCTTCCATTAAAATTTACATTTTTAAAAAAACGGATATTTCGTGTTTCCTCATTCATTTAATTGATCGTAAGAGATCTTAAGCTGCAACTGACATGAAACAACACATAAACAAAAAATGCAAATCACGAATTTGATCATGTCTCCAGAGAGTCTGTTTTAAAATAGTTTCTTTATTTTAATATTTAAAAATATACCGTACCGTGGCAAAATATGTATTAAATACAATTTGCTTTCTCAAAAAACTTTAGTTTATAAACATATCCGTTTTTAAGATATGAAATAATTATTTTTAAAAAGTCATACAAAAAATAGAAATTTTTGATCATCGAACATTATTTAGAGAATAGAAGAGCTTTGTTTACAAAGATCGGTTCATCAGTTCCTGTTCCTGCTTAACTTAAATATCGGTAAACTTTTGGGGCGAACAAAGTATATTTCTTATATTGAAAGAAGTCAAGTTAAGAAATAAAATTCTAGAGAAATGTTCATAAAAATCTATGGAGTCGTTGTTAAAAAATAAAAAAAGCCTGGCGTAAATCAAAACATATAAAAAAGAAACTAATGAGGGGGGAATTCAAAATTATTTTGGTGCTCGTTCGTTCTTTGAACTTCAGAAGGATTTCTCCAGGCCTTCATTCCTTTTTTTAGCTTAGCAAATGTCGCTAAAAATCAATCTCCACCCATCAACTTAGGTATTGAATTTCCTCATCATATTCATATTCAAGTCTACTTCTATCAAAATAACAGTTGATCATGTTTTTTCATTCAACTGAAAGCTGAACTTTATTGCTCTATGATTTATCTATTTTCTGTACAACTTCATTTAACGCTTTCTGTTAAAGGGTTCCTTGTCAATTTGGATACGAAATAACTCATATTTATTAACAATACAAAATTCAAATTGTGATAGACTTGAAGCTTGCCTGAGGCATGTTGTGTAGATAATAATTATTCTGGTACTTTTTGTACTATGAACTTTAAGTAGAGGTTTTCGAAATAAAGTTCTGAATTTTAAATGCATGACACTTGAAAAACTAACTAGTTGCCTTTGTCAAAACTTACGTTTCAAAAATTAAGTTAACCGTAAATAAAGTCCATTATATTGCTTAAACCTGTCCAATATTATCCAATTAACAAAAATTTCGTTCGGAAAATCTATAGTTGGACAATGTGTTTGAGCTGTGGATACATCTGTTGGATCCACAGTACTAAACTGCCCGGTTTTAAGTTTATTCACATTAACCTTTTTCGTCGTTTTCAATTAAAAATATAATCCAATTGTCTGTTTTACGGCTATGCCACACCATGCTCTGCGGTATTATTTGCAATTTTTGGCACATTTGATTGCTGATTTTCAAAATAAATTTTGCTGTGATGTGCTGATTCTTTCCAACACACATTGCCTAAATTTTTTCAAAATTTATTATGAAAGAAAAAATACTAAAACTTAAACAAATTGTTGAATAACCATTGAAGCACATAGAGATTTACGTGACAACGTGTAACTGCAGAATTGCAGATGTACCGTTAAAGATCCGTCAAAATAGTTTATTCGACTGTCAAAACTGTTTTTAAAATAAGTTGGAAATAATTTGTCTGTTTGTGCATTAAATAAAAGCAAATTGGAAATACATACACCTACACTAACATTAAATCTAAAGATGAGAAAGAATATTGACGTAGTGACGAAAAAACATTTTTCATAATATTCCATTTTTTAAATCAAAATCTAATTAGATAAATTCTAAAAATCTTCTTTTCTATATTTTAAAATGTTGATAATGCAATTTGTACTTCCATTAACTAATTTTAACAAAAGAATGTAAAAGATGGATTGGAATAATTATAAAAAAATGTATTTCAAATTTGGAACTTTACTTCACTAAGGAGCCAGTTATAGCTATCATTGAAATCGATCCGGAAAAATGTTTGAATCGATATTTGACGGTGTTTCCCTTTCATAAGGAATGAAAATTGTATACTAATCGATAGAAAATCACAAAAAGATTTTTTTTGGGAAAAAAAGTGTAATTGCGGATTTATTTTTCCTAAAAATATATTTTTCTATTTTCTGGACGGAAATTCATTTTCCTGAACAGCTACTTCAGGATACTTTTATGTCCAAAAGTGAAACGAATCGTTCCACTGATTTGTTTTCCAATTTCATACAATGACAGATTTCCAGTGTTCCCATAACGGCATTATTAATGCTAGATTTAGCATTAAAGAGAAGAGAGAAGCATTATTAAATTAAATAATGTTAAATGCTTTTCTGGCATTATTGTTTTTAAGTTTTGCATTCTTGAATGCCAAAATTGATTTCCTAAGATTGATTTGATTATATCATATTTGGAAAAAAATAAAAATCATAATTTTTTTTTTTAAATTATAAACCATTTTGATTTAACCTAAATAACGTCAAATCAAGAAGACGTTCAAAAAACTCATGCATTTTTCTAAGGATAAGTTGCACTCTCAGAAAAGCATGAAAACCCTAAGGGCGAAGAAGACTATTTATATGAAGAACTTTGGGATAACTCGTTATTTATCTAAAATTATAAAATAGATAAGAAATTTATTTTTAAAAACTATAAATAAGAATGTGATAAGTCTGAATGTTTAAAATTAAATAATTAATTATAAAACATATTCCTATACGTAAAAACATTGTGCTGTTAATACTATTTAGACAAAAAGCTTTAAGTTGTTTTTGTGTTTTTTTGTTATGTATTTGGATGTGAAAATAAATATTATTTTGCATTTTTAAGGATGTTTGTTTTTTCAATGATGAAAACCAATGATAGCTATAACTGGCGCCTAAGGGGCCGCTTATAGCTATCAGTAAAATCCATCGGTAAAATTTGAAACAGGAGTAATCTGAAACGTTTTACTGTTGAGCGTTTATCGCAATTAGTAAATTTACGTCATTAAATTGTTGTTTTTTTCAATCATAACTTCGAGCTTCGCACCTCAGAATATTTTGTTACTGTTTTTTTCATCAGTAAAATTTTTAATGATGGGATCGGAATATTTAAAAATTGGAATTTGTTTTGTTTTGGCAGTCAGTTGTTCAGTAAAATGAAATTTCATCATTAGAATAATTAGAATGGATTTATAAATTAAATACAATTTTAAATGCATTGTTTCTTTTTGAAAAAAAAAAATACTTGAATATAGGATTCATCTTATGGCTTCAATCTTTTGCTAGAAATAAATCTGTAACATGTTCAAAAACTAAAAACAAACATTTTACGGATGCATTTTACTGATAGCTATAACCGACCCTAACCTATTTTGAGTTGATCAAAAAAACTACCAACAAAATATTCACACAAACTACGAATCCAATATTTTACAAAAAAATTAAAATTTGAAAAATTAATGAACAGGAAGTTCAGCTTTTAATACCCTTGACTTGTTTCCTATTGTCACAATCAAGTTGTTTTAAATAAAAAAATAGATAGATTCATTGAAGAATTTTCTTTTGTCTACTAAAGTATTTAACAGGTTTTGGATCACATTTCTCATCTGAAGATCCCCGTTGTCCAAATGCATTACCCGATGGCCAGAATTCACCACAAAAATGCGCTTACGGCTTGTACGCTGAACAATTGTCAGGTTCAGCTTTTACAGCTCCTCGAACGGAAAATACCAGAACTTGGTTTTATCGAATAAGACCAAGTGTAATGCATTATCCTTTCGATAAATATGATTTGGCACAAAATTTAACAAATAATTGGAATGAGTTACACCCAAATCCAAATCAAATGAGATGGCGCCCATTTGATATTCCTTCAGTGGGAAAAGTAAACTTCATTGAGGGTTTACATACAATTTGTGGCGCTGGTGATGCCAAGACCCGTCACGGAATTGCCATTCATGTATATCTTTGTAATTCCTCGATGAAGGACACTGCATTTTATAATAGTGATGGAGATTTTCTAATTGGTATGTGTTTGAGATTTAGCATTGGATTTTAAAAATAAATTAAAATGTTTTTTATTAGTTCCACAGCAAGGATCACTCAATATCAAAACCGAATTTGGGAAAATGAAAGTAAATCCCAACGAGATTTGTGTTCTACAGCAAGGAATGAAGTTTTCTGTAGAAGTAGAAGGCCCAACAAGAGGATATATTTTAGAAGTTTTTGACAATCATTTTAAGCTGCCAGATCTTGGACCAATTGGAGCAAATGGATTGGCTAATCCAAGAGATTTTCAAACTCCTGTTGCACACTTTGAAGACTATGAAATTAGCGGTAAGAAAGTTTTCTTTTATAAAAGATAATACAAATTTTTCAAAGTCAAAATATGTACGAGTATATTGAGTTTTTTCTTTTTTAAATAAAAGTAAGTATACGCCCGATTGTATTAATTTGTTATCTTTTTTTTAGATTATAAAATAATAACAAAATTCCAAGGTGCCTTATTTGTGGCAAGACAAAGGCATTCCCCATTTGATGTGGTCGCTTGGCATGGCAACTATGTGCCATACAAATATGACCTTTCCAAATTTATGGTCATTAATTCGGTGAGCTTCGATCATTGTGATCCAAGCATATTCACCGTATTAACCTGCCCCAGTTCTAAGCCGGGTACAGCAATAGCCGATTTTGTTATCTTTCCTCCAAGATGGTCCGTACAAGAAAAGACATTTAGGCCACCCTACTATCATCGCAATTGTATGAGTGAATTTATGGGACTAATTTTGGGAAAATATGAAGCCAAAGAAGAAGGATTCATGCCAGGTGGAGCTTCTTTGCATTCAATGATGACACCACATGGTCCCGATAAGAAGTGCTTCGAAGGAGCTTCTAATGCTGTGCTTCAGTCAGAGAGGATAGCCGATGGAACTCAGGTCTGATTGACAAAATTTAAACGAATTATTGGAACTTTAATAACCAATGAAAAAATATTTATAGGCATTTATGTTTGAATCTTCTTTGAGCATGGCTGTGACGAGGTGGGGTGAAGTGACTTGTCAAAAATTAGATGCAAAATACTATGAGTGCTGGCAATCATTGGAAAAACATTTTAAACTAACAAAATAAAAATAATTTTGGATAATTGTATTGCAATAAAAATGTCTTTGTTTGTGTATTTTTCTTCTTTTCTGTTTTTTTTTAAGTGATTTCTATACAATTTTAAAAATAGGACTTAAAAAACAATGGGCAGGTTCAGACGACTCAAAGGACTTGAAGGTAAGGTAAGTTTCTAGTATGGGATTGGCCTGCTGCCATTGCCTTCCAATTGAGGCAACTTTATTGGAAATATGACTGGAAAGTTAGTAAAAAAATGTCCCTAACTATCAAGTCAACTCCACTTGTGTCAAACTGCCAGCTGATCATGTTTTTTTTTTCATTTGACTGAAAGCTGAACTATATTACCCTATGAAATATTTATTTTCTGGACAATTCCATGTAATGTTTTGTGTAAAAGCGTTCCTTGCCAAATTTCAAAAGGAATAAGCTGGTAATATTTATTTGCAATACAAAATACAAGTCATGATGGACTTGCCTTAGCGTTTTGTAAACAATAATGTTTTTGGTAGTTTTAGCGCGATAATTAAAGGTTGGGGTTAGAGAAGTAAAGTTCAGAGTTTTAAATGTATGACCCTTGAAAAACTAACTAAAGTAAGCCAAGTTTCTAGTACCTGAGTGACCAGCTGCCAAAAAAGTCAACTATATTGGAAAGTTAACTGGAAAGTAAGCCAAGAAAATTCTCCCTAACTATCAAGTCAAGTCTACTTTTATCACAATGACAACTGACCGTGTCTTTTCATTGAATTGAAAGATAAACTGTTTTACTCTATGATTTATTTATTTTTGCACAATTCCATGTGAGTAATGTTTTGTTGAAGGGAGTTCCTTGTCAAAATTTTAAAAGGAATAAGTAATATATATTTACCGTACAAAATTTGTACGATGAACTTAAAGTAGAGGTTTGTGAAGTAAAGTTCTGAATTTGAAATTCATGACGATCGTAAAACTGATAAGTTGCCTTGATCAATATGTACGTTAAAAGAATGAAGATGACTGCAAATAGAGTCCCTAACGTTGTCTGAACTTGCCCGTTGTCTGCTTTTACCCAATCAGACAATTATATATTTAAACCTCAAACTCCTACAGTTGTCATTTTTTTTAATCGTATGTGCCCAATATGATTTTTTGAAGCAGTTAACATTAAGAACATATGTACATAATGATATAATTTCTTTTATATAATGACACCGAACTTCAGAATCGTCAGAATCAAAAAAAGTTTTTTTGAGATCCAATCCCCGATCGTAAAGAGACATACATAATTATAGGAATGAGTGAGTGGTTCTGATGATTCAAATTCTAAGAGAAAATTTAATTATTTTCGTAACCATAACTGTCAGTTTTTCCCCAGTGAATACTTTCGGAAAAGCCAAGAAAATAAAAGTCTTTCAGATTTTTAAATAAACGCACGGCATCTTTGTATAAACAATGTAATAATTCAAATGGTAGTTAAAGCGAACTTACAAAACTTTAAAGAATAAAAAATGATGCAAACAAAATAATATATAAAAGACTTAAAGTTCAGCCTTCTGTTAAACAACACAAATATATTTTGACATATCTAAACTTGACAGTAATGAGATTTTTCTTGGGTCACTTTCCAGTTAATTTTCCACTCAAGTTACTATAACTGAAAGACCATTTTGTGGTAGCTTTCTGGGTCTTATTTTGTATTCAAATAATGCAGTTGACTACAAATGAAGTCTCTTTTTATGATGTTGTCTGAACCTAGGTACCTACTTTAAATGCGTATTCAAGCAAATATATTGATGGATTTGACGTCAACGCCATTAATTATGAAGCGGAATATAGGAAGTAGTTAAATATAAAATTATAACGAGAGAACATGAAAATTTAGTTTCACTTTTCCCTAGTTTGTTTGTACTGTTAATAAAAGCAACTAAAATATTATCTTAAAAAAGCCGCACGAAACTGTCGTTTGTGAATGTGGCCTTTCAACCTAAACCTCTGCTCCTTGAAATTTCGACCGATGCACTGTTGTACATATTATTTCTTAATTTCTTTCCACCACACAAACTTTAATTGAGCAAGAGATCTCAAAGGCCACACTTTACAATGAGTGATGTGGACGATAAGGTGTATGAATTAATTGCAATTCCAATTCCATGTTCTTCTATCTGTATAAAAAGGGAACATTTTCCAGGTCTCAGTAACGATTCCTTTCCAACAGAATAAGTGCGCAAGTGTATTCCCAGACACATGAAACTAAAAAAACACCTACCTACACCAAAAATCATTTTAACTCACTCGTTTTTGACACCTAATTTCGGTGTGTGCACCTGACACTCACAGCACATCGTGAAATATGTGCGCACATGTTCAATGTCTGTGGGGTGCTTTAGAAAAGAAATTTAACTTTTCTTTCAAAATAATTGTAATACATTAAATAATATTTCCCATTTCATACAAATAATTTTTAAAATTTAGTTTCTGAATGTTAATAAAAATGATTAAATTCGGTTGGTCGTATTTTATTTTATAAAATATTTAAGAACATTTATTGAATAATTATAAGCATTTAAAGAAAACTGGTCTAAGATTGTATATATTTACATATTTTTGTTTTGTAAATATGTGTGTTTTTGAATATATGACGAAAAAAATGTTCATATTCAAGAGTTGCAGGGCTTTTTACAATTTTGATTCAATATTTATTCAACAACTTTTCATGAACTGTGAAAGTTTCAGACATGGTTAAAGATTAAAGGCACCGTTTATACTTAACCCTTATCTGCTGTTAAATCACCAAAATTAGTGATTAATGATTGCAGAACCAAATATTAAACAACGATCGTGTAGTTTTATATTTGTTGAACATTTTCTACAGGTTCAATCAAAAAAGAATCGATTTTAATTGATTGAAAGAAATTCTACATGAACGTGTATAAAACCCAATATTGTACAAATGAATGAGATTTCCACTGTTGAATTGAGATTTTAACTAAATTGAGATTTTTAACTGTCCAGCAAAGTATTTTTGAAAACAGGGGTGGAATTGGCTAGGGTGATTGTTGATAAATGACTTTAAAAAAAAATCGAATTTGATCTATGATAGCCAAATTGATAGCTTAAATGCTGTCACAACAAAAATTTGGTAATCATTATCCAACAGATATGTCGTTTCTAAATAAAACTACCAGACGCTTACACAAACGAATGAGAAATTTGTTCAGTTAACTTTTATAGTTAAAAAAATACATTCTTGTGACCGACATACCTAACGACATTCGAAAAAACTTAAGAAAATTAAGAAAGTTAATAAAAAACATAGCCAATTTGATAATTTTATTTGGATATTTTATAGGAATAATTTTAAAATTTACCATAGCAACATTTGATTGTGATAATTCTAATCTTAAATTGTTTAATCGAATTGAATAGAGTTAAATCAGCTTACACAAACGGAAAGCTCGATTACTGTCAATTTGACTATCAAAAATGTAATAGGTACTTATCAGTTTAGCCGATTACAACCCTGATTTTGTATATGATTGTCGGTGAACATGTTTCAGTACAACCGTCAAACTTGCAATATTTGGTTCTCGCTTAATGCAATTCAGATAATATGACCTAAACTGCTTTCATTCCATTTTTTTTAATTTTATTAAATTAAATGAATAATGGAATAATTACTAAATCTGTAGTAAAATGTTTATTTAAAAAATTAATTTTAAAGCAAAAATAAATCAACGAATTTAAAGTTAAAAAAAATGGTTTATTTATCCAATAAAATTCGTACATAAATGAAATACAGTTCGCATTTTTATAACATGATTGATATTTTTTTAAAGTTTAGATCATTAATTGACGAAAAGAAATTCATAAAAAAATCCAATGGACCTGAGAAAACAGAACAGAACAAGATAAACTCCAATCACTTGATTATTGTTTTAAACCTTTTTAATGTCAAAATTATATAAAATTTATATATTACCATTTATTTAGATCCATCTATTGGCAATAATAAAAAAAAACTTATTTTAATAATTATTTTATTTTATTGAAGTTTAAAAAGCATACAATAATTTCAATGTTTGTTTAAACATTTGCAAAATTCTTAAATTAACTTAAGTTGTATTGACTTATGTACGTCTAGGTCTGCTTATTATAATTAAGAGTAAATATTATAATCCATTCCAATCTACATAGAAAATTTGTATAAGCTTTATAAATATTTAGCATTTCATATTTAGATTCTTTTTGATAATTGATTTCATACTTTAATAAAGGCTAAAACAGGTTTTATAACAAAAAAAGAAGAACACTCTCCGGTATGAATTATCAAATCAAGTTCCCTTGCTTATTGTGTTGAAATCATTTTAAATGGTATTTATTTTTTTCTGGAAGCTTTAACTTTAACTAGACTAAAAATAGTTAAGTATACATATATAATATAGTTTGTGCATTAGTTCTTTTGTTAATACAAAAATTAAATCATTTAAAAAAATAAGAAAAATAAACGAAAACCTATCTTTGATCATTTTCGAAAACGTGGAATAGCAGAATGAGAAAATTCGTGTAGCATAGTGAGGGCTTATAAACCTTTTATCTTTAAAAAAATCTGGAACGAAGCAGAAACGATACGATTACAAATCCATTTCAACGTTTGTATATTATTTATTGTGTATTAAATGGTTAGAATAACCAGATTTGGCTTCGTAATTAATAGCTGAGCTACAATGCAAAATATTTACAAAGTACCACTGACTTTTTTGAGGAGGAGCAAAATACCAAACGATCGATTAAATTAGTTCGAATTGTATACTTTGTAAATAATGAAGTTGGTTGCTATTCTACAAAGTACCAAAGCTGTTTCTTTTGCAATTTAACTCGTGAATGTGATAAATTACTATAAATTGTATCCATTTTAGAGATTATGATCGTTTAAGTCGTGAACATGCAGACTATAATTCCTATATTCCAGAAAGAATCTATTTTTGGATCAGCAGATAATTAGCCCCTTTATTGAACGGGAATTTCAAAAGAAGAACAACAAAATCTTGAATTCAACATTTTCTTATATTTTTAACGTAAAAAAAGTCTTACAGATACTAAAAATATCTTATGTTTAGTTTTAACTAATAAATACAATGATTGTTTAATATTATTTACATAACATTTTTCTCATCTAGGAGAAGAAAATAATTTTCTAGAAATCAAATTAAATTGCTTCGAGAAAACAAAATGAATGCATTTCTATCATAATGCTATATTTCTTATTTCAACTAATGAAAACTAGCTACACTAAAATATCTATTCATAATTATTTGCTTTCATTCAATTATTTAAAATCTATTTACACATTTTTATTTTGTAACGAGAGGGAAGGAACCATTTTGTTGATCGAGGAGGGAGACAAGAGAACCCCTTTGGAAAGCAAGATACGTACAAACAACATAAGTAGCCATCGACCGGTGGTAGATTATCCAACTCGTACTATCACAGATTCAGAATTGCCCTGGTGGTGAGGGCGATGGTGAAGGTGAAGGTGGACTTTCACCATCCCACGGCAAGTCCTAGAAGGTCTTCTTTCTTGGATGTAGGAAATTACATTTATTCCCCAGTCGACAGTGACCTCGCATAAACTGTTTACACACTCTTCCGTTGCTGTTGCTATTGCCTGAGACCCAATCATTGTTGCCACGGCCAAAGTTGTTGCCTCCTCGATCTGAATTGTTATCCCCAGGTCCAGCTGGTCGCCAATTACTCTCCGAGTTAAAGTTCTTTCCACCGCCTGATCTCCAGTTTCCTCCACCTCCTCGGTTGTTGCGTCGATCCATTCCCCGCCTGTCATCCGGACCAGGTCCGTTGTTCATTGAATCATTAAAATGCATTGATCTTGGGCCATTCATTGGGCCTGGTCCATTCATGGGGCCTGGTCCATTCATTGGTCCTGGTCCATTCATTGGTCCCGGTCCATTCATCATTCCTGGTCCATTCATCATACCGGGACCATTCATCATACCTGGTCCATTCATCGGTCCCGGGCCATTCATTGGTCCAGGGCCACCAACCATCATACTATTCATTGGCCCACGTGGACCATTCATATTCATATTCGGACCAAAGTTTCCTGGTCCAGGTCCAAAGTTTGGTCCCGGTCCAAATTGAGGCGAATTATTACCGATTGATTGTGGTGCATTAAAAGGATTTCCAATTCCCATGTTCAAGTTGCTGTTCATTCCACCACCTGCGCCAACCATTGGTGACATATCTTCAGATGGACTTCTCGGTGACATTCCAGACCCTGACATTAGGCTTGGACTGCCCATGTTCATGTTGTTGTTGAAATTGTTTCCTGGCATTCCTCCTGGTCCAATCATCATTCCTTGTTGCGGTGGTCCTTGCATATGCAATTGTGGTGGTGGCGGGCCGTTTGGACTATTCATTTGCCATCCAACGGTCTGCTGCGCAGCAAATGGTATGAACGGATTAAATTGGTTTCGGTTTGTATACATATCACTGCCAGGACCAGTGAGGGCAGTACTTCCATTATTTTGCGGGGCAGGACCCTTGGGATCTGGCCACGGCATGGTTGTGAAGTCATTCACTGCATCTGGGTTGCCAGTGATGTCATCCAAAGGAATTACTGTAAAATCAGTATGAAGGTTCGGTTCAATATCTGGTTCCGCTGGTGAGTCCGGAATCATAGCATGAGAGAAATATAATGCACGTAATGTGGTTTGTTCTCTGTCTGCCTGGATTTTTCGTTCCCGACTTTGACTTCCATCGGGGTGATTGGGAACATCATCAACCAACACCAAAGGTGCCCATTCAGTCTGTGGAACCATGTTGTCCTCAGAATTGAATCCCCTCCTAACCATACTTAAAGCGTCTCGCTCACTGAACCGCTCCATATTCTTCATATCGATGAATGTTTTTGTAACATTTACGCGCTCATTTTCATCCAGCTCAAAGAAACGAATTTGTTCGAGCTCTTCTTGGGGTCTCCACTTGAGCTTCTTCTTTGGACCTTTACGCCTATGTAGTAATAGCACACCAGGTGGTCCATTTGGACCACAGCCTGGACCAGGTTTCTTTGGTTCCTCTGGGATTTCTTCAGAACCTTCTGGTGTTCTACTGCCACTGTTTGAATCGCCTACCTCCTGCGAATCCTTCGTAAGATCAATGTCAACCGAATTCTCCTGGTCTTTATTTTCATCCCCACTTTGATCAGACTTTGCTTTCTCATTGCGAACACGTTGTTCGATATCTTCCTTGACCTTTTTCAGAGGAATGTCGTCATCATCTTCGGTGTTGGCAGCTTCCTCTTCATCTTTTTCTTCCTTGGATTCACCTTCACTCTTATCGCTATTATCCTTGTTCTCATCCAAAGTGTCTTGATAGAACTTAAGAGGTGCCACTTTATTGCCTTCCGGACTAATTGGTGGTGATGTAAGACCATCCTTAGTAGGAGCCTCTTTGGAGTTACGTTTGCGTTTGCGCGCATCTTTTTTAGGAACCATTGCTGCTGAGAGGGCATCTGAGAATATGTTGGTTTCAACAAGTTGTGAAACTGAAATAGTAAAAAAAAAATTATGGTTAGTTAAATATTAACAAGTGTGTAAGTAGTATGGTAATTTAAAAAAAATTGGTTTTATTTGAATGGTTTTTCTTTGGTGGTTTATTGCTTATAGTGCAGCATCTGGATACCTGAAAGGAAAATAATAAATAAAATCATGTAAATATTGGAAGGAAAACGACTAAGCATAGCAGCTTTAAACGGGATTAAATCAAGTGACGATAACTCATACAAATTGGCGTGCTTTTTAAAATATGCACGTTCTATCGCATGCAACGAAAGTAGTTAGGGAGCTTTCTTTGCAAAGATCGATTAGAACCTAACATTTTAACGAAAAGATTTGTTGGGGTTTAATTTAATCTAGGAGAAAGTGTCATTGTTTTCTGTGTGCCTCTTTAGTGGGTATCGCATGATAACTTTTTTAATGAAGGCAATTTAAATCATCATGATCATGACCTTTATTAGAATTTGATTTGATGCTGCTCAACAGGTGACATCCATAAACCATTTACACTTATTTACGTAGCGTCTCTTTGCTCTCACACTCCATTATTAATTTCTATGACCAACAAATTGTCGGTTCCATCATCCACATTTTTTTTCCGGACGAAATAAATATTAGTTGTCGAAGTGTAGAAGGTAGAAGTAATGACATCTCTGAATGCTATTTTAATCATCTTCGACCCTATCCTTAAAAATTCAAGGACGTGCGACGGTGAGTCATTAACGTTCCTTGTAACAGAACTTTCATTAAATGCAACCATTAACTGTTTCTGAACTGTGTACGCATCTTTAAAAAGTCCTACCCATGCATCATCCTACTCACTTATTTAAAAATCTAATAATTGTTATGCATTTCTAGCACATAAACCATTTAAAATCATAAACGCAATAAATTATCGAATTGCATTATCTAGAAGAATGTTATACATATATTACTTTTCCTCCACCCTAATATTCAACATAAACGTGCATCTATAATACTTCCTTTTGAAAACTCTCTAAAGGTACGGTAGTATTTCTTTCTTCACCCTTAAGAGTGCGCATATAAAAAAACCTTAATTTTTATGTCCGGAAATCCTACATGGAACAAACACAATATTTCCGAATTCGTGTTCATTTATCCTTCAATAACGTTATTCAATTTTTCAAATTTAGTAAAACCATCGAAAATTGTTTTTTATATTGGAATGGCCTTATTTTTCTAATTCCTTGAACAAAGTTGATTATATGACGACATCAGCTTCTGAAAAATCGAAGATTTCTCGAAAATGATGTCATCAGCCTTCGGCAAAAGTAATTATTCGGTAAGCAAAACAACAATCTTATATAATCTAAGGCCTCGGATTCCATTGCAGTGATATATACGTTGTTTTAAATAAATTATTTCTACTAGGGCATTTGTGGTGTTGTGTAAATCTCAAAGCAGAATTAACCTTTTTTCTTTGGAATTTGACATAAATAAATAAATCTGGTGGCGCTACAGCTCGTAAAAAAAACTTGATTCTAGTGATCTGCAATCCTCGACCACCTTTCCTATACCAGAGCAATACCAGAAATTAAAGCGAACTACAATTGTATGACGAATCCGAAAAGCTAATTTAAGAAACACAAGATGGGAATTACTTTGAAGATTTGTCAATTATTAAAACATGAAACTCTAACCCATTCTAAAACCAAGAAACTTTTATTAATTTTTTGGCCCAGCATTGTTGACTGCCGCACAGATTGTTGATCAACATGCTTTGATGTAAACAAAAATTATAAATCTACTAAGAGGTCAATACAAAAATCATGGCCCTTTTAGCAATATATACATATATCAGCCTTGAAACGGTTAGTGAGATCTTAGAAAAAGTATTTTTGTCCCTTAATGCATTAAGTTCGAATCTATTCGGTTCAGTATGTTTATACATTAAATACTGACACATAGTGGTTATTTAAATCTCGAAATTGTTTCATTTAGAATCAAAACTTGCCTCTGAAAATGTATATAATTAAAACTGTTTTTGTTTTCTAAATATTTATTATCATATTTTAGCTTAATACGATACAATTGAAAAAGTCTTATTCGACTTCACTAAGCTTGACTTCAAGGTTTTTATGAAAGACTCTTATTTTTGACTATGATGCCAAATTTCATCAAAATCAGTTATGTATTTCGATAAGTAGGTATATACGATATTGTTAATTATTCAAAAATTCATATAATTGAAATACAAGCTCTTTAGGTGATTAAGTGTTTTAATACTTATTCGGATTTGAAACGTACATACGTAAATGTGACTAATAGGTGTTCCGAATTACATGGACATTATATTTATATGTTTATTAATAAAGATCCTGGAAAAAATCCAAGTCATTTCGTAGGCATGATGAAAACAAATATTAAAATGAATCGTTTGAAAAAAAGTCAGATTTAAATCCTTTCAAATCAAAAATTATCGTTATATCACAAAAATGAAGGGATCAAACGACACACTAGTGACACAAATATTTATATTAATTTGCAAAATGTTTTCATTAATAGCTTCACCTCGCAGAATTTGTCGAACAAGTTACTTATCGAACTTATGTTTATGCACATTAAAGTATTATACATTTTTATATACATTTTCGTATTTTAATCTTGAACCTACGCGGTATTTTGAGTTATTATAATTAGAAGCGTGTAACAATCATATATATCAAATGTGGACCTGAAACATCTACTATTTGTAGAAACTATATCAAGAAATGTGCTACTTCTTTTAAGTTTAAATAACTGACCTATTTAAGAATGATAGCTATAGTCTGCTACGTAATGATGAGTGAGAATAAAAACGTGTCTCCTAACATTTAACTACGATTGCCCAAATAAAACAATTTGTCCAACTATGGACATGTGGTTATGGTTATAAACAAGTAAAGGGAAAATACACACTAACCTATCGACAAATTGAATGACCATGTACAATATAACGTACTTAATTTGCATAGTGTGTAAAATTTAAAAACTGGCCGTTTTTGTTTTAATAAAAACGAGTATACATGAACCTCACGTCTCCTTTTATTATTTCAAAATAAAATCTGTGTTTCATCATCCCTTTTTCTATTCTTAGAACTATGCCGATACATTCCCTTATTTTTAAATTGTAGTAGGTACATATGAAACGATGTGAGTAGGATGATACAATCAATGGCTGGCTGATGGCTGGTTGACTGGCCACCCTTGTTCTGAGCTCTTGGCTTTTTTTTGTTTTCATCCCCTAAAGCTGGGAATACGAGTTCTTGAATAGCATTATTTGTGTCGATGCTTTGTTTTTATTTTTTTTTTTTGCAAAAGAGAAAATTTATATAGTTTAAAATAAAACACGCTTTTCATCCAAGCTGTGTAGCACAATAAGAAAATATTTTGTTAATTATATTTCTTTTGTTTCAAATTAATTCTTGATATTTATGATTTGTTTTTTAATACAATTACTGCAGGCCATTTAAATTTGTTACTACGTCATTTTAAAATATTACAAAATATTAAATAAGTATAATTTTTGAAGTTCGGGATGTTTTGATGTTTATATTTTAAAATTAATACATTTTACTAAGGCTGTCATTAACAAATACCACTCTTTTCCAAATTCGATTTTGGAATGACTTTTATTTTTGTATTTTGAGAGAATATATATATATGACATCGCAATGGGCTTCAGTAACATCAAACCGTTCTTTTAGATTTGAAAACATCGACCTTCGGCATAATAGTTTATCAAAAAAAAAAAAACACTCGCAATAGGCTGAAGTAAACTTAAGATTCAAATTAAATCAAAGAGATTTTTAGTTTTGAGTTTTGAAGAATTAAAATATGGTTCTCAAAGACCAATTGATAAATGTCAATATCAATAAATTTATCAAAAAATGTATCAATTGTTAATTTATTGATATTTTTGCGATCAAGAAC
Organism: Eupeodes corollae; assembly: GCF_945859685.1. NCBI lineage: Eukaryota > Metazoa > Arthropoda > Insecta > Diptera > Syrphidae > Eupeodes > Eupeodes corollae. The sequence continues at coordinate 115,693,888 of NC_079149.1, forward strand.
TTTTAATTAAAATGTTTTAAATTATCAATTGATAATTGCGTAGTCAAATGTTATAAAGTTTTTGGAGAAAACATCGCTTATATCATTTTCCAAAAACTGTTTAAAGTACCAAAATATTAATTATTTACAACCAAAACACGTTAAATAAAATTGATTATATTTATTAATTATTGTAGGAATAGTATGCGCTAGGGTGCCAAAATAAAAAAGAGTCAACTTTTCAGGTTATAAATAAACAAACAAAACTCGTTAACGATATAGCTCCTAAGGAAAATAGGCTAAATGTTTCCGCGCGATCCACAATTTTAAACGGAAACACTATTCCATTATAAAAAATACTCTATACTCTTAAAGGCAACAGTTAGTGGCCGTTCAAAAAATGTATAAGTTGCTACAGGCAGGGGTTGAACCCAGACCTCTAGCATGATTGCCTTAGACAGTAACAATCTCAAAGGGTTACTAAATATTATAAAAAAACTGAAAACTTTTAAATTTTTTCTCAACTCATTCAATTTCAATCTATAAATGCTCTTGACAATACAGTTGAGACCCTATTAACCGGAGTTAATGAGCAGCGGGCTTTCATGACGAATTTCGAAACTTCCGGTTATATTTAAAATGTTTAAGCAATTAGAAAAGTAATAATTCTTAAACAAACTTAAACTCCAAGAAGAAACATTTATATGCATGTCAAGTAAATGCAATCGAATAGATTTATATACAGTATTGTGCGAAAAATTAACAACCATTTCGACTCTACGTTCCATGTCCGTTTTTTTTCCATTCTGGAAATCAATCTAATCTAATTTTATATTATTTTTAATCATAAGTGACTAGAGCACTTAATACCCTGTCTATAGGATGGGTATCCGTAGTTAAGGGGTATTACGTGGGTAGTCGAGAACCCGCAAGTTATCGAAAACCCGAAAAATGTACGACACATTTTTAAAGGACCACAATACGCGACATCTCATAGGATACCCGGAACCAGATAGCTTTCGGGCATCCGCGTATCGACTAGAGCATTGATTGTTTCGGGTCCATCCCGAGTATCAGGAGCTCCGTAAGAGACTGATTTAATTATTAAGAAAAATATAATAATGATTTTAGTTTGATTTAATGTCACACAATATAACGAATATAACGAAAAAATCTTTTTATCAATTCCCTTTTTAGATCAAACTTTCCTTGGATAGTGTGTTACTTCATAGGACACTTCAAAAAGCCCACATCCGAACTGTAAAATGTATCAATTTTTAAGTGAAATGATTGTTATTTTTTGCACAATACTGTGTATTCATTCTTAATGTATATAGTTGAAATATCTTTAATTTAGAAGTAAAGCAGCAATTTCGATCCTGTTCTTATCTTCTAGATAAGACTGAAGTTCTGATACTAGTTGATTTATTTCAAATGATAAAATTACAAAAATATTTAATTACATATTCAAATAAAATGCGATTAAAGTGAAATGGTTTCTACGAACAAAAATCTCAGTTAAAAGGTTTCCGAGTATAACGAATTCCGGGTTACCGAGTTTCAACTGTAAATACAAACATGCAAAAGTGAAATCGCTTCAAGAAATGAGTAAACTAAATTGATTTTATGTTTCTCAAATTATCAAAACTTTTAAAGACAAGTTTAAGTTTGTAGGCGATTTATTTTTTAAAGGTTAAGCAAAGGTGGCCATGTTTTTTCATTTCAATGGAAAAAATATCGACGTGCGGAACGTGATATATGTTCTGTTATTAACAGCCATATTATTAGTGGGAAATTTACACGTGTCCCTTAGTTTCCATTTTTTAACAATACATTTTAACATATGTTCTTAATATTCGCTCTAGAAATCGAAATAAGCCAGAGTTAAAAATATAACACAACTGTGTCTAGAAAACTTATTGTTAAGGGAACTGTCGAACTTCAATAATTTGAAGGCAATGAACATTCTTAAAATGTTGTTGAATAATTTTAAATACTTTGAACTGCTTAATTTAAGTACTTGAGTTTATTCTCAGCGCAATGTCGCTCAATTTTATTGATCATTCTATTGTAAGATTTGTGCACAAAATTTATCGTACATTTTATTGATTGGGAGTTTCGTGAATTCAGATTTTGTACCGGAACATTTGCCCAAACGAAAGATTAAACTTATTTGTATTGTTAAAATCGTTTTAGTGATTTTAGAAACTGAGGTAATATAATAATCTCAAAAACTCAGTGACAGTTTTATGCAGGATTAGGAACCAATTCTTTTGTATGTAAATAAACTCCTTTTTCGTTAAATTTGATCATCGACAAACGGTCATAAAAAATTCATTTTTTTGTTGCAACACCTTGTTTTTTTTGCAAAAGATAAAGACATCCAGATAGGGTTAAACAAATATACTTGATCACAACGAACTTGGTTTTCCATATTAGGTATCAACACTTTGACCGTTTTCAGTGGTACTTTATTTATTTATAAGATAAATAATTGGTAAATCCTCCCAAGTAAATTATGAGCATGCTTTAATTGTGTGCCACCTTTGAACAACAACGGACCAATTGTTTAAACTAGCAAACCCTCAAATTATTTTGTATATCTTCGTAAACGAAGGGGTTACGAAATCGGAGCACAGGAGAAAGAACCTTGGACATTCGTGCAGTTTGGTTGAAGTACAATCTCAGCACTTCACAGCACGAGCGAAGTTAGGCTCCTGAAGTTGGGTGAACCTGAGGGGCATTAATTGAAGTGAGAGTATTTCCTTTTAACTTATTAAGACTATATTCCGTTAAAACAACGGTTCACAATGCTATTATCCGGAATAAGTCCATATTATTATTCTGCCTTTGACTGTTGTGTATCGAAAGCTATAGGCTTTTTTAATAAATAAGCCCCCGTGTAGCATTATAAACGCAAAACGTTTCTCTACAGGACCTCTTTTCTATAGATTAGATCCCCTTGTAAAACATGCAATCTCTGAAACTGAGAAGATTTCATTTTTACTCATGTAGCATTATTATTGAAAATTTCCATGTTCTGTTATCTGATTGGCCAGCTACCAAAATATTGCTTTCCAATTATGGCAACTTTAATGGAAAGTTGACTGGAAAGTTAGTCAAGAAAAATCTCTTTAACTATCAAGTCAAGTCTACTTCTGTCAAAATGACAGTTGATCTTGTTTTTTAATTTAACTGAAAGCTGAACTTTATTACTCTATGATTTATTTATTTATTTAAGTTGACTGTAAATGAAGTCCCTTATGTTGTCTGAACCTGCCCAATGTATGTCAATCCAAAAATAATAAACTCGTAAAAAAATAATCATAACTTCTAGTTGAACTAATTTTGTGATCGTTAACCTGTTCGCTGCTTTACTTCATTTAGAAATGAATCCTACTGCGTTTGCTTTTTAGGCGTGTGGAGAAATTAGTTATAGGTTGTAGCTAGCCTTTAATGTATGCGAGTTGATCTTTCAATTATGCACAGCAAGCTGAGCAAATTTTTACTCGAAATCCAATACACTACACATACATGTGTATTTATATTTGTATACAAAATACATATTATATACTTTGTGGTGATTGTTTACTTATTTAAACAAAACAGAGCTGACTACACAGTTTTGAAAACAATAGGTTTATTGGATGGCATAATATTATTAGTTTCTTAATGGAAATTTGTGTTGATTTAACACTTGATCATGAAATGAATTGAAAATCGTAACCATTTCATTTAATTTAATTTCAAATACAACATCAATAGCCTCATATAAATAAAACTTCCCAAGAATTTGATACTTTACTTTTTTGTTTGTTTTATATATACTTTCCCGAACTCCATCAATATGATACCAATTTAATGACTTAAAACTCCATCGTATTGTATCGTTTGCCGGCGGAGCGCGGCGGGCCTCTTTGCAGTTTCTCTACATCAGAATCATCCATTTCTTAATTGTGTGTCGTGTGTGATTTGTATTTAATTATTATGCTACAGAACTTCAGAATTAATTGGCTCAATGGTTTAGTTTTTATTTTGAATGAAAAAAATCGTTTATTTTTTCATATCATGAAACTTCTTAAATCTAAAACTTGATTTATGATTGTCTATATATATAAAAACACTGTGTGGCTGCTGTACATACATAATATAAATGTTATAAAATGTACGCGCTCATCACATATTGTTCACTAGTTTGCATAAAAATGTTTAAATATAATATAAATATGATAAAATACTTAACGGTATTAGAATATACACCACCTGTTGGGATTTATAATCGCGAGAGAGAGAGAGAGAGTGAGAATAGAGAGAGCCATCTGATTATTTTTTTCTATTACAAACTTATTTGAAAGAGCATTTCAATTAAAAAAAGACGTATTTAAAAATTTCGCGTATTTCTCTAGTTATAAACCGCTTTGATTGAGTAGCCACGCAAGTAGCTGTTGAATAATAAATTCCAGTCATCCTTGCATTAAATTTCCTCAAGCAAGTTGAGTTTTGATCATGCCTAATTTTCATACAAAATAACCCTTTTGTTACTGTATGCTCTTTTTCTTACGTTTTTGTTAAATAATGTTTTTATCACAGACACAACATGTACACACTCATGTCGATGACTCTTCTTTCCTCATCCTCTAACCAATTTTTGCGCTACTGCTCGCTCAGATGAAGATCCATCTGTTATCCAGCTGCCGCCTTATAAGCAAAAACCATAACATCGCAAACTCACACATTAATAAAACCTGAAAATAGAAAACAAAACTCTTTAATAGAATCTGATTGAAAGCACTTACTTTTCTTTGGTGGAATAAGTTTGATTGCTCCTATCTTTTCGACGACAGGAACTGCCAAAGCAGCCATCTCGATCTTAGCCTTCTTCTCGGCAGGGACGTCTTTAGCAAGCGACGATAGTGAACTGGGAGGTGGGGAAGATCGTTTCAAAGTCAGAGTACTTGGAATGGCTGTTCCGGGAACTGGTACCGAATTGGGTTTCTTCAGGCCCTTTCTTGACGGTGGCGGAGGTGCCTCTTCATTGAGACCATGACTTCGGAATTGGGATTTGTAGGTCTTAACTGTTTTCGCCTTTTCTGAATCGCGACGGATTTCTATTGACATTGATGCCTTTTTCGAAGGAATTGTAATTGATGTTGGCTTAATCTCTTGTGCATCGTCTTTAGACTTTCTTGGAATCTTTCCTAGCTTTTCAATTGATGGAGTGGTAAGCTTCGATAAGGTTTCTTTATCTTTCTCCGCTTGGTTAACTGCATCAGATTTCTCTTTCTCCTTCTCCTTCTCCTTCTCTTTGTCTTTTTTTATTGATGAGGAACTTGAGTTTGATTTATCTCTATGACGGTCCTTATCTTTATCTTTGCTACTACTAGTATTACCACTGGTGCTACTGTTGGATTTACTCGAGGAAGATCTATGTTTGTCTTTGTCAGAACTACGTTCTTTGTTAGAGCTGCGTTCTTTGTCTTTATCTCGTTCCTTGTCTTTGTCACGGCTTTTGCTGTCTGTTGAGCTTCTATGGGATGAAGACTTTGATTTGCTACTGCTTGATCCACTGCTGCTTTTAGATGAGGATGATTTGTGGCTTGAAGACGATTTATGACTTGATGATGATGATTTTTTGTCTTTATCAGAACTACTGCTGGATTTGGTTTTGTCTTTTTCTTTCTCTTTCTCTTTTTCCTTTTCCTTAAGTTTGTCTTTTTCTACGACAACTTCCTTTTTCTTTAGAGAAACTTCATTCTCTTTATTATCTGTGGTGTCATTACTTGGCTTAGCTGAATTAGGAGCTTCTTCAACAGTTTTTTGCACTGCTTCTGTAGACTTCACTGGCACATCTTCAACTTCTTGATATTCTTCGTCTTCTTCATTCTTCTCCTCATTCTTTGTTACTTCTTCTTCTTCTTCATCTTGTTCTTCTACCTGCTCCCGAGCAACAGGTTTTGTTGATGTGGTAGAATCTTTTGAAGTATTATCAACCCGAGCCCACACTTGTTTGCCATCTTTAATTATGAATTTCCAAACCAACCCAGATTCGGAGGCTTTCTTTTGAGCAAGAGTTGGTTGAAAAGAACCTTCAATTGGTGGTTCAGTTGCTCCCAATGGATCTTCTTCAACCGAACTTGTTTGTTTTTTGACAAGTTCTTTTGTTGTTATTGAATCTGATTTAAGAGACGAGGCTGAAGCTGTGTTTGGAGGAATTTCACTTGGTTTAGGTGCCATTTGTGTTGTTGATGCTGTTGCATCACCAGTTACAACTTTTAACCACTGTTCAACTAGCTTTGATGCCAAAATTCGAACACCTATGACAAAAAATAGAATAACACAAGATAATGAAATTAAATAATTTGTCCACAAATAGTATTTTAAACACAAACAAATAAATATATGGAAGTGTGTTGAATAATGTTCCCGTAGAACCGAAAATAAAATTAATGTACCTATCGAACGAACGAACGCACAACTACTGAATATGCACTATGCTATATAACGAAGACGCCAAAGCATTTTCGTTTTCTGTTTTGGAAATTATTAAGAAAAACAAAGTGAATCACCATCGTATAGGTACTACCTCCTACGGACATTCACGATGCGCATGCGTTAACCTTGAACGAAATTTAGGTATATACATTTTAGATTCTATTTTTGAAACAACCTACCTACCTGAAGTTAACATTTAAATATGCCTTCTATTTATGTTTATGTTGGGAATTGCCAATTTAAAAGCAATATCCATCTAAGAATTCATCAATTCAAAGTAATTCATGTTACATTATAAAACAAAACACTATGACAATGAATTTTTTCAGGGTATCTTTTTTAAATTTATTTATAAGTAAATTATCTTTGTGCTCTATTCCTAACAAGCTAAATTTTACTTTTATATTTGTATTAGTCAGCGTTTACAATAAAACTGATATGAAACATCAGAAATTTGAAATGTGTAATATTTCTTTATGATGACACAGTTAATATAATTTTCTTTCTTCACATTCGCTAAGTGTTAAGTAATGAAAAGCATTATGTTTTGTGAAATATTGAAATATTTGTTTAAGCAGGCTTGGAAACAACACATTCAGAAAATTGCATTTCTATGAATTAAATCAGGTCATGAATGAACTTTGGATTACGGATTTGCTATTAAATATATATTTTAATTATTGTTTAATACAAATATTTCAAACATCAAAATTACACAAAGCATTTTTATATATGTATGCTGATTCCAAATAATTTTCAACTGATGTTTGTAATACATACATAGCGAGAATAGCTCTCGCTTTTATATAAATTAATTATATTGTATGCAATTATATTTGTATTAATCATAACTTCTAACCTCATTAATGAAGGTCGACAACGTTCTTAGAACTCCATACATGAAATTAATTTTATCAGTTCACAAGAAGGTGAGAATGTTTTATGAAATTATGGTTTCAATATAAAATTAAAATTCACTACATGACAAATAATATTTAAGACTTTTTGAGCTGATATTGTGACTCAATGACGATTCTAAAAAGAGGCTGTCTAATTTCGAGGCTAAGGATTAATTCATGTTAAAATAATTTATATTTTTATTTTATTTAATATTAACCTAGATTAAACATGAGTAAACATTTTTTTTTTTTATAATTAGCAAAATCTAAAAGGGTTTTTTATACCTTTAATATGCCAAAGACACAGTGTGAGCATTAGGAAAAGAGGGAAGGGTTGGATAGGAGGTGTCGTCAATAAATGTATTTAATGCGATCGGCCTTGAAGTGCGGATTTTGTTTGTCCTTTTCTTGACCACATTTTACGGTCATTCAATTACGACCGATTAAAGAGGATTTTGTTGTTCTAAATGACGAATCCACCAATTGATACATTTATGTTAGTAGATTATTCTCAACATATCATTATTATATTTCTAGCAGATAGGACATTCTATTCATTCAAAATGCTTTCGGTTTTGTGTACATTATTTTCTAAGATACTTAGTGAAATAAAGAAATAAGTTCATATGTTTTAAGTTATTTAAATTTTGAACAAATGACCACATTTTATTGTCCACCAATTTCGTTTCCCTACGGTTAAGTTAATTCAGAAACTGAGGTATTGGAAAAAAAGTATTCACCTTTATTAAGTTGTATGAAACTACAAAGCATTGGAGTCGAAAGTCGACAGAAACGATTTCCACAACGATCGAAAAAAGGGGGTGTGATGTTACAATCGAACACAAACTATTGTTTCTAGAGCTTTGGGTGATTTATTTTTTTATTATTTTAAAGTAACAGTGACTTCTAATCTTTGAAACTGGATTTAGGGAAAACTTAATAGAAAATAACTGTGGAATACCATGTTATCTAGTTTAGTTTAAAGTGCGTCCGTTAATTCCTTGCAAAATCAATCAAAATAATGGTTCATTGTTTATAACGAAAAACTATCCAAGTTAGAAATTTGATGCAGAATAATTAGAATTACTTTTGAACGTATTATCAAAAATCAATTGAGCAAAAAATTCGATAATTTTACGGTCTAGATTTTAAGTTAGTTTGACTGATTTTATTGCAGAATACATAATATAAACATAAATACTTACCTTTCTTTTCGTTTTATAATATTTTTTATTTAAATAAATATCTTACCTTCATCGTCTCCATCTTTACATAGTCCTTTAACTAATTTAGGTGCAGAATTACTTTTTAGCCGTTCCACATCGACCGGACACAGTAAAAGTAATTCCAAGATCTCCTGCACCAATGGCCAATTTCTAGCTTTAATGGAATCATTCAACCAAATGTATGTTAAACTCCATCCCCCCGCACCCATAAATTCACCCAATAGTTCAGTTTTTGTACATTTTAATATTTGTACATAAATGCATTTAGAAACTAATTTCTTTGAATATTTTGTCATTAATCTGAAATTAAAAGGGAAATTATATATAAATAAGCTGTACTATTTACATTTTTTTTAAAGTTAAGTTATAAAAATTATTTTTTTAGCTAATAGATCTGTAAATTTTGACTACTTTTGGTAAAAAGAAAATTTGGATGCTCCTACTACGTGTATGTAATTAAAACAAAAAAAAACGAAACGAAAAAAGAAAAATCAAACACAAGATTTAAAGCAATATTAATAACTTAATTTTACTCTACATTAGAACACATTCTAATGTGTTTTTATCAATTATTTTCTATTGCATACATGTTTATAGCTTCCTATTTCTTATTTAAATTTCAAAATCTTTTAAAATTATATACATATTTTTGTATTTCTTTAGAAATAAAACCTTGTCGAATTTGTGGGGGTTTATTTGTATTTATTTTCACTCCGGGAAATTTTAATTCAAACGATTTTCTTAAACATTGAACTTCTTTTTTACAAATAATCTTTGTAAAAATTTGTAACTGTAACCAATAAAATTCTTAAGAGAGGAACTTGCGAACAACTCAATTTATTAATTTATGTACCTATGATTGAATTTAAGAAAAAAACTATCTCAAAATCCAGTTTAAAATGTGAAACTAAAACATGAAAGTTTTGACAGGTTTTAAATTTGTTACACATTGAACTTAGGTAACAAGGAACTTGGGCCCAATAATTAAAAAATATAGAAACAAGTGTTCAAAAAAAAAAAATAGGTAAAATTTATTTCAGGAAATTAAGAGGCATTGATTTTTGTATTTTATTTTTACCCTTTTTAAAATATTGACGGAATTCTAATAAAATGAAAATACTTAGGTCCTTTGACTTGATTATAATTTAAAGACAAGTTGAATTTTAATTTCTATTTTTGTTAATAGAGTTGTAGAAAGTGACGCAGTTTTGCTCAGTTCAAGAGCGTCACTTCGATGTCTATTCATTGTAGGAAGTGAGGAAGAGATTAGCGTATTTGTGTTTTCTTCAAAAATATTCAAACAGAATCATGTTAATCAAAGGAGGGATGCGTAATGAAGCCTTCCTCTAAAGTGTACATTTTAGAGAAACAATAAATGTTAAAAAGGATTTAATGACTATGTACCTTACTTATATATCGTCTGCTTGGAGATAAGAGTCACTAATCAAAATTTGTTCCAAATTCTAGAAAAAGTCATTGTGAATTGATGTAACCAATTCCCATAAGTATGAAAAGTCACTAAGTGAATATAACTACTGCTATAAATGCAAATCAGAGAATGAGCGTATCTCCGTTTTGTACTGTCCTGAAAAATGTTGATTTTGTTACTTAATGACTTTTACCTCTAAGAAGACAATATGAAGGCCAGAATAAACTTTGTTGACAACAAATACAATTAAGAATAAAGCTACTTTCACTTCAGTGAAAAGGTCACAAAGAATGAAAATCAAAACAAATTTTTCATCTTCAATGCAAAATGAAACATTCGGGAAAAAACATCAGCTATAGGTATATACACATAACAACTTAATGAAAAGAATCCTGAAATTTTAGAAATCCATATGAAACATTTGACATGTTTAGGAAAATAAAACCAGAAATCTACCTATATAATATAATTAATATAGTATAATTGATTAAATAAAAAAATTGAAAAAGGAACGAGTCTCGTTTATTCGGAGAGCTTTCAAATACCTAGAAGTTAAATATTTATAGACAAGAATCGAGTTACCTTAGTAAATGACATTTATTTTTGAAAGAAAACATGTACCCTACTACTTTTCAACACACAAATGCAAATGCGTATACAAAATTTTATTGATGCTTAATTTTTCGGTATATCTTAAAATCATTAGTTTTGTATATGTAAACCTACATCTAATGTTAATAAAAAAAAGATAGATCGATTACTATTTTCTCAAATATTTCTTTTATTTAAGTATAACTTTATATAAAATTTGTATTTATGATTTAACTAACTTAAGTAGTTTAATAGAATTTTCAATACAAAAAATTTGACTCACCCTGCAATACGCTTGACTTCAGCTTCACTCAAAATACCGCCATTTTCATCGAGCAATACTTTTAAACATTTTAATAATTGCAATGGTACGATGCGCGGCTAAAACAAAAATAATAATTCAACAAATTTTCACACAATATATTTTTTTTTATTTTAATTTCATGAAACAATTTACGATTTTATTAAATTTATTATTTCTAGTATAAAATCAATAAAAGGAAAAATAAAATAATTCTCACCATTTTGCACTTTTGTCTTTTCGTTTCTCTTTATAAAAGAAATTGTAATAGATTTGTACGGAAACACTTGGGAATCAAATCACGTTGATGTGCGTTCACACGCGTTGAAAAAAATTGTCTTGGCTTTTTCTTTATTACGTAATATTAAAATTGCTACGCGAGCATTTTCTCTTTTTCTTGTTTATTTTTTTTATTTCCAAATTTAATAAAGTTCACCTAAGGAAAATATAAATATTGTTTGTTATAGACATTTGTTTTGTTATTTAATGTAACGCAATTTAAACACTTTTCTTCTTTGTGGATTTTATTATTTTTTTTATTTTGTATAAAGCTGCTTGGGATTGATGATTGTTTTTCTGTCAAAATGCGATGGATTCATCTTTTGTCTCATTTAAAATTGTATAGTAATGGACAAAAGATACGAATAGTAAATTCAATTAATTTTTCTTTTTATTTAATTTAATTTTACTATTGTTTAAATCCCTATTCTATTCCGTTGGCTACGGCGTATAGGTGCAGATGAACAAAGGAAAAGTGAAATGAAAATTGAAAATTATGTCAAAATATTTTCCCTGGGACAATTCAGTATTCAGCTATCTACTTTTAGAAATGTAATAGATCACAACATACTCGAATAAGACAGGGTGCAACTTTCTTATTATTTTAAAAAATAAAAATAAATTAGGTGGCGCAACAGTCCATGAGAACCAGGGCCTAGTGACTTACAACTTTCAACCGGCAAATTTTGAGAAAGCACTTTTCTTTCTTGGAGGATTTATCAATTTCTCGCAAGAGGCAGTACCCGTGAAAACTTTTTTTTTAAATTAAGGCGGCATAGGCAGGGATTAAACCCAAGACCCCTTGCATGACGTTCCAACGCACTAACCATCACGCTACGGGTACTTCTTATTATTTTACTTTAGATTTATATTTTCAGTTAACTTCGAAATAAATTGCACAAAACGAAAGTGAAGAATTAAGAAATACACAAAAATTTGTCCATTCAAATGAGCAAAATATTCCAAAAACCGTAAGTTTGCTCTAAATTTGGTATTTTAAAAATGATAACTTACAAGTTATTAAAAAATATAAACGAGAAAAATGTAACTTAGTAAAAAAAATCCATTTACTTTAAGGGTAAACATATAAAAAAAACTATTAAATTACCACACGTGTCAATCAAGTATGTATAAAGTAATTTTTTGACAGATCGTTAGTTCTTTTCAATTTTCTAAAAAAAACCTGAAGTATGTTGGAATTTGTTAGAATAATATGGGAACAAATATTATTAGATGTGCCTAATTACCAGTATCAAGAATTACAACTAACAATTGTATGAAAATTCATTGTCCGATTTAGATGACGAATTAAGTCTGTTTTCTTTCAAGTTAAAAAAAAAAGTCATAACTATTTGACACTTCAAGAATAAATTTAAAAACAATGTTATGACGTTATATTATTACAAATGAAATTTTGTTAACGATTGGTAACAAAAGCTATTTTAAGAAAACAGAAACTAGACATATTTATTTTAAAATAATATTTGGTTATTACATGAAGTTTAGTGACACTTCTAATTGTGAAAGAGAAAATAAATAAGAATGAAATGGAACATTCTTCTTGAAATTTAAAAGTTAGAAAGAGAAGACCAAATACCAAAACATTATGAAGTTGATGGTTGAAAAGTGCTAGAAATAGTCGTCTGCAATTTTGTATGTGAAAAATATCCTGCGAGTTAGTATTTTTGTACAATATTCTGCAAAATGTTTACGCAAAAATCGGCATTCGTCTAACTGCTAGTGGTCCAAAATTTGTAAGAACCTCGTTGCAATGTAAAATTGTACTTTAAAAGTAGGATATTTGTGAAGATGTTAAGAATTGTTTTAAAATTTGTACATCGTGAACCGAAAAAATTAATCGCATCGGGTACGAACAATCTAGATGTCCAAATTACGAGGTAATAAAATAACAATATTTGATTTTTATTTGAAAAATGTCACCCTGTTCAGGTATTAATCGATTTTGGAACATCCCAACGCTCTACTACATAATACTACGTCAGACAAAAAATCTAGTACAATTTAAAAAAAAAATGGACGGTTTGGCTACTACGCCACACCCCAGCCCAAATGAAAAATATTAATTTCCATTTTCCCCATGAATTCCAAATTAACAAAATATACAACTATCTTCTCATACCAATTAAGTCCCAGAGTTCTGCAGGCAATTAAAAAGCTTCTTTTCCAACACAAATCACAGGGTTCACAATTTAGGTCAATTATTTTTTCTTTGTTCACGAAGCCTTTCACATTTATGTTCTTGCGTCACTACGCATTTTATCGATTTTTTTTCTTGAATGTGCCTCCATGTTACATGTTCACATTTTCTTTTTATGATAAATCTTTTTTATTATTTCTTTGACTACTATATTAGAATATACTTAAAGCTAAAAATTAAAATATAAATTATTCTTCTTCCTGTGGTATACACTAATTAAAAAATATATATATATTGATTTACATATATATATATGTATATGTTGGTATTAAATTCCTCAAGCGCTTATACAAAAATCCACAGAGAAGTTCCAAAACACGTCCAACTCACCCGCAAGTACGACAATTTCTGAAGAAAAATGTCTAATTTTGGATTGTTCGCTGAAAATTGTCCATTTTCGTGGCCCAGTTTTCATATCGTTTCAAACTACCGAGAGTCGAAAGCGATACTCGCATACAGATCGATTATGATTATGAATTAAGCATAAGGCTGGCATCAGACTGAAATTTTACACCCAGCTCGCATAGGAAAGTATAAAAGAAGAATTGTTTTCTTTTACATATTAAAAGATAGATGGAGGTTGATAAAACCGAAAGTTTAATGATTGCAAATGAATGGAAAAGGTTGACGCTATGTTTCTATCAACTACACATTCAATTCAGCATAAAATATTTAGCATACACATTTTGCTTATGATAGATAGGATGTTCTTGTTTGTTATTTTACTAGACTCCTTAAAATACCCGTGTTTTGTTAGGAAATCTATCCATAGTAAAGTAGGATTTTACACGAATAACAAAAACAATATCCATAGTGAGAATAACACCGATAAAAGTTAGAGTAGAATCTCATTATACATAGGTTTTTGACATTTATACGACTCGAATGGATCTTATGTGATTTCGTTCTGAAATGTTGGTACGATTGATATTGCATTTGTATCTCGATGGCTGTGTTTGTTGAGTAGTTCTGCATTTGGAATCATGTGTGTTTTCCATTGCGGAAAAAACGAATCTATTACTGTTGATATTATTTAGTTTTGTCAGTGAAAATGAACTAACTGGGCTTATTTTGCAAGAAAAAACAATAGAAAAGATATTTATGTTTTGCTATGTTTCCAAAAAAGGTTTATCTCAGTTTGAAATAGATAAATCTCAACTCGAATCAGGTATATAAAGAATTGAGGCGAGCTTCAAGCTTACATTTTCTTTATAATTATCTTTTCATCACTCTTGACCTTTTTGACAAAAGAAATTTGACAAGTAGTTCGTGTGTTAGCATCATGTTCACACTTGCGATTAAACACTCTCGTAACTTTAAGGATTTCCGAGGTGAATTTCACACAAGAAATATATTTCCCCTTTCAATTTATCTTTTCTTTTATTCTTTCAAATTTGTTCACACCACAAGTAGAATATTGCATTTTTACAGAAATATTTTTCGTTTAATACACAAATTTTGTTTAATACAAATGATGCTAGTGCTGCCTATTATCCACAGTAGGAAATTTGAAATTCAATACGAGTTTTTTTCTTAACTAAAATTAAATGCATTTCGCTTATATTTATATATTCATCACATCGATATTCAAGTTCTAAATTTATTTCCTGTTTTCAAAAACTTTAAACGAAGCATAAAATTGATTATGTAAAACTATCTAAACAAAATCTATTTGATTTTATACATCAGTCAATTTTTCTCCAAACACATTTGACGTATACAAATTATTTTCTGCAGAGTTTAGCCGAAAACGATGTTATGGGCAATACAAATTATGCAATTTGTAGATATTTTTACACAAACGTTTTTCAAATATGTAATAATGATTAATTTTTCCATAATTTGTAGATATACACACATAACCTAAATTCTTGTAAAGTAAAATTGAATTTTAAAATATTGCAAAAAAATACGGAAAAAATATTGATTTTACATATACATATATTACTTTTTTAAAGTTATTTTATTTTGTTTAACAGTTTGTCACTTTTTGATTTATAATAAAATTTTAATAATAGTGTGCAGTAAGTTACACTAAATTAAAGGAAGATGATATATTTTAATTTGGAAAAATGTAAAAAATGCATAAAATGAGAAATGCATTTATACTACTGATACGCAATAGAACACATTCAACACGTTTTTTTCCTAGTTACACTTGATTTTAATCCTCAGAAGCCAATAAGCTTTTGAACATTGAACTTTCCCTCGTTTTTTGTTTTTGTTGTTCTTGTTTCATATTACACTATTATGTGTGCCATCAAATTAATGTTTACCTTATTTAGTTCAAAAGCAACAGACAATAAAAAAAAAAAAAAAAGACACCACAAAAAATCAATTTTCCAACACCATAGTACATAGTCTCTGGAGCCTTGTAGGGCTTCTGACGAAAAGTAGTCCCAGTTCCCATAGCCATAACTTTAATTTAGTTATTAGTCGCGATTCAAATCTATCACATCAATTCTGCCGCGGCACTTTCAATCATGAAACGTCTACTTTTTATCTCACTTATTTGCCTTTTTGCAAGTGTAAAAGGTCTCAGTTATACGGTGACATCTAAAATTTATATTGATGTGAAAATTAATAAAAAACCAGCTGGACGGATAGTGTTCGGCCTGTTTGGAGAAGAAGCTCCGAAAACTGTGAAAAATTTTAGACACATTTGTTTGAAGGGCATCAATGGAACAACCTATATAGGATCTAAATTTCATAGGGTCATAGATAGATTTATGGTCCAAGGTGGTGATATAGTTTCGGGAAATGGACTCGGATCGGCAAGTATTTATGGTGATTACTTCGAAGATGAAAACCTTTCCATCGAACATCTTCGGGCGGGTTATTTGGGAATGGCTAATCGTGGACCGAATACAAATGGATGTCAGTTTTATATAACGACGGTTACTGCAAAATGGCTTGATGGAAAACACGTTGTATTTGGAAAAGTCATTGAAGGAATGGATACTCTTTACGCAATAGAAAGTGTAAGATTTACATTCCTCGTTATATTTACTTTTAATCGTAAAGCCTAGTACATACTTGTGAACCATCTCGTAAACCCATACAAATTTCAGTTTTTGGTTCACCCGTGAACTTGCTCGTGAAGCTGAGTGGAGAACAAAGTGGAGAATTTTCGTTCACGGGAAATTCACGTGCAAAATGTACGGGAACTGTTGGTGAAGCTTTGACATTTGGTTTGTTCATGTTCACAACGTGTACTCACTAGTGTGTACCAGTGAGCAATGTCAAAAGTTCACTTTCTCCACTGGCGAACGTTCACTTCATGAGGAAGTATGTACTAGGCTTAAAAAGAAGAAACAAAAATGAATAATGAAAAAAGATAGTGACATACCTCAGCCTATCCTGCGTGCTACAAGCTTTAAAGCATAAGTTGGGGTACCTTACAAGTTTCTGACAAATCCGAAAGGCCAAGGTTAGAAATGTTTGGACCGTTTATATTTCTAAGATTTTTGCGAATTTTCTCAGTCAGATCGACAGATCAGGAGTACAAATGTATACGTAAACAAAATTCACTATTCGGCATCACTTAGCAAACAAATTAGCTTTGCATTTCTTTTTTGAATTGTGTGATTGAGAATTGTTTGAAATTGAATCATACAAATTTTGTACGCAGACAGCAAAAGTGAGACATTTTTGAGAGATATTTTTGTTTATATTTCTGAGAATACAGATCATGATCATATCATATTCCATGTTTTATGTCATATTCTTATAACAGCTCCTCTAATACGATTATATCACTATTTAAAGAATTGTAGCAAAATGTAGTTTAGGTTAAAAATATTTTCAGTCTAACAAAATCTATTCGTTGAGTTATTTTCTGAAAAATTATCTTTATGTTTTTTCAGGAAGAAAAATTCAAAGATTTTTTTTGTTTTTATAAAAATTTCAGTGAAATAAATTATATTATACATTGACAAGTATGAATTTTTAATGGTGAATGGAACACGGTTTAAAATCAATTTTATTTGTCTAGTACTAGTGAACTAGTATTTGCTCTGCCAAATGTTCACAATTGAACGAAATTAAACAAATCAAAATGCCATTTGGAAATTATAAATATTTCATTATTAAATTAATAAAGTATTTATTATGGAGTTTGTTAACATTGGCCTCTTTTTAAGCGTTTCAATTTGAAGTTCGGTTGTTTCATTGGAAAGTGAGGGAGAATTTTGTATTATATTTTAAATGAGAGAGATAAAAGAAGATAAGACGAGAGAAAATGTTAAAATGTATTACTTGAATAAAGTCCTATGGGAACAGAGTCAACTAATATCAGACAAAGTACAAAATTGATTGAATTCATGACATATCAATGAGTCATTTAAAATGGCGTGTCTTATAAGCTTTTATTTTTGACAAGTGAAAACTTGGATTCATAGGTCTTTGGCAGTAGGATTGTATGCGATATTAATTATTTTTTAAATCTTTGCTGTTGTGACTTGTTTTTTCATTGCAGTTCAATTATTAACTTTTAATTCTCTATTTTCAATAAAAAAAAAAGGTTAAGACAGACACAGAAGATTATCCCATACAACCTGTGATTATAACCAATTGTGGAGAAATGCCAACAGAGCCTTATCAATTTTACCCTGATGAATACAAGTAAGTTCATTATATCGTAACATGTGCACAGCATTTTTAACAAGCTTTAATTTAAACAAAATCCAATTTTGTTTAGCATTTGGGGATGGATTAAAGCAGCTGGCCCACCACTTCTTAGCTCTTTATGTGTGTTAGGAACTTTCCATTACTTTTATCGTCAACTAAGTATGTACTGTTAATGTTTAGAATATTTACATATAATTATTTTGTATTTTAAAATTGTTCAATTTATTGATAAGTCATGTCGTGAAATATACATTAATAAAAACAAAATATAATACTCAATTAATAAACTTGTTTATGTTGAAGTTACTTTGCCTTTAAGCAGAATAGGTATTGTTGGACCAAGATGTATCTGAAAACACGGTAAGAAATATTATGTATTTAAAAAACTATGAATAAACAAAAACTTTGACTCACATCAATAAACAAATAATCCTCAATAACTTGGTTACGTTCATAAAATTCATTTGTTGTTGTTAATTTTAAGTTAAGGTTAAGTTTTATTGGTAATTCATTTAATTCTTCAGTTGTAGCTTGACAGATTTCAGTCAAAATAAATGGGTTTTTCTTCTCTTTTACTGGTTGATTGATTTTCGTGTAGTGTTCTTTTATCTGTTTAATTTCATTTGAAAGTACTTGTCTTTGATGGACACCTGCTTCATCAAAGTCATAGGAATGTGAATGAAGATTGTTAGCTTTAGTGTTTTGATTAAAAATCACTTCAGTATCTGAAGATCTTTCGTGTATATTTTTGTAACCTTTTAAAATGTTATCATCTGGTGATTGATAAAAGTAAACGAACGAGCTAGAAATACATTATATAATAGGATAAATAATTGATAAATTAGTGTTTCTTTTCGTGGTCAATAGAACACTATAAATGTTTTCAAAATATTTTTAATTTTAAGCTTTGGCGATTTAACATATAACAAAACTGACAGGTTAAAAATGCATTATTGTTGGTGTAAATATGTTACTTGACAAATAAAATCTTTAAATTTGACAGAAATAATTGATAAATGAGTGTTTTTTTTCGTAGCCAAAAGAAAATATGTATATTAAATTTTTTTAATTTTAAATGTTGACGTTTTAACAAATAATAAAACACATGTTATGTCAAGCTGACAGATTAAAAACGCATGGTTTTGTGAGTGTAAATATGTTATTTGACAAAATAAAATCTTTAAATTTGACAGATCAAAGATATCCATATCGGTTCAAAGGGTTTTAGACGAAAACATTTACATTACATTAATAATTAAACATGGAAAGTCAGATAGTCATAAATATTGACACAGAAGGTGTCATATAATACGTATGTATAATACATGAATACAAATTTACGGGTAGACAAAAAAAACTTACTCCTTAACCAGTGAAGATTCAAAGGAAGCTGCTAGTCCCGGAACAACAACTTCCGTT
The DNA here is from genome assembly GCF_945859685.1 of Eupeodes corollae. Lineage (NCBI taxonomy): Eukaryota > Metazoa > Arthropoda > Insecta > Diptera > Syrphidae > Eupeodes > Eupeodes corollae. The sequence continues at coordinate 115,713,350 of NC_079149.1, forward strand.
CTAAGTGACAAAAACAGCCTTCCTGGACCAATGAATAACATTTCTATTTCAAAATTGTTCGTTTCATTCAGCCTTATGTTATTCATATTATAGCAAAAAGCCGAACATTGCCATGGAATTGGACGACAGATTGTATGCTTTAAATTAATAACAGGATCAAATTCCATTGCGCGGAGAAGCATACATTTTCTTGAATATTTGTCAAATGTTGTCATTAACTCATTTGATTTGTAAAGATTAAATACAAAGTTTTCACTTTCTAGAATTCTTTCGATTTCTTCTGGTCTTGGATATGTTTCATCCGAATAATTAAGTAACAAAAATCCATCACTTTTGTTTCGTTTTAATGTTCTTTTGGGTGTATGTTTCTCAAGTTCACTTAAAAAAGGTGATAAAGCTTTTTCATCCGAATAATTAAGTAATAAAACTCCATCATTTTGTTTTCGTTTTAATGTTCTTTTGGGTGTATGTTCCTCAAGTTCACTTGAAATATGTGATAAAGCTGATTCTTCTCCGAAATAGTATTTTCTCTTTCTATCGTTGAATATATCACGTAAATGGAAATAATTTTGAACTATATCATTTAATGGCTGCGAAATTCTTTTAAGTTTTATAGGTACCACCATTGGAAAAACTCCTGATCCAATAATTCGAATTGGAACGGACGTTGTATTGTTGTTTATTTCTAAGCCAATGCTCTGGGAAAAATTGGAAATAAAACCCATGCAAATATTAAATTCTATTTCTGTGCTTGTTTTAGGCTGAAGGATGAACTGTTTTGGGGAAATAATTTCAACATGGCCACCTGTCAAATGTTTCTTTTGGTGTGTAAACTCATTTTCATTAACAATAGTTATTTTAATTGCATATTGGCTGAGACTTTCGATTCTTATTTTATCCAAGATTGTTTTATACCATATCTGAGAAAATTAAAAAATTAATAAATAAGAAGTTTTGTAGTTTTTAAAAAAAGTTAGTACATTTATCCCAAGATTAATGTCAGTTTTAGAAACTTGAATTCTTGCTCTTTGGCTTGTGACTGTCAAATCTAGAACTTCCGTTTGGCCACCAATGACATGAAGATTATATTTAGACACCATTGTCTTATCTTTAATTAAAACATACATTTATAGTTTTGATTTCAATTAAAGAATAGAAACCTATGAAACATGCTCTTACCCTTAGGCAAAGTCGGTAAGAATATATAAGCTTTGAACATTGATTTTGGTGCAATTTGTCCACTCTTATGTTGAAATCCAATTTTTATAGGTTCTTTTATCTTTTCAATAGTATTATTACATTTTGTATCGTCTCCATCCAAATCACTATTTTTACAAACAGTTCTTGAATGTTCAGAGCTTGGTTTATCCGAAAGACCTAAATACTCAAATATCTCATCTAGGCCAATGTTTTGAGTATCAACATTACAAAATGGTATTGGTTTGCATTCATTTGGTTGAAAAAATGTTCTTTCAGACTTCAAACTTCTCAATGATAAAGATGAAGCAGAAAAGGTATCAGTTTTTAAACTTGAGCTTGATTTTTGCTTTAAATCAGCAACTTCGTTGATTACATTTGATTTTGTTGTATGTGATGTGCTTTCTTCATCTGATGACTCTTGACTGTCCGATAAGAAATCTTCCGAGCATTGGGTCCTTATAGAATTTGGAAATTTTGGAACTGTTTCTTTTGGGATGGAGAGTATAAGTTCTGATATTGTTTTCGAATAAGGTTCCTCAACATATAATTCAGATGAAGATCTTTCGAGTATTTTAGATTCTACTTCTTTCCAGTTAAAGGTAGCATTAATGTGACTACAGTTATGTATGTTTATATGAGCAAAAGAATCTGAGTAAGGTGGGAAGAGTGTAACCTTAGGGGTGCATATTCGAAGAGCGGGGCCTACAATTTTGACGTGCAATGGAAGAGATTTCTGGAAATCATGAAAATAGTTGATACAAGTTTTCAATATAATTTGTAAGTTTTTATTAAGTTATCTTCTTTTGATTTTAAATACATACCTGCGTCTTATTGTTGACCTTACACTTTACCAATCCCTTAAAACACTGACACATTAAATTTGGCTCATTTATTTCGTTTTCATCAAGACTGACGTAGATTTCCTTCGATGTTTTTCCTTTCATGCTAAATTCTAGGAACTTTTCTTTTATGTTCTCACAATTTTCTCCCAAAATGAAGTTCCCCTGGACATTCAAATCAATATTTGCTACGAATGGAGTAGTATTGATAATGGAAACAATACCTGAAATAAAATTAAATAATTTTGTAATCTTTTAATTTATCAAACTTCAAATATTGTCTACCAAATGCCTTGTTCTCATTTAATTGGGGATTTTTCACATTAAAACAAAGTTCATTCTTACTCCACAAAACTCGAGGCTCAATTACATTGCATTTAGCTGTAAAAGAGAATAACTTGAATCGATGTTTCGCATCATTTATGACGCCATCAACATTAAACTCTTCTTCAGATTTTATTTCTTTCGATGTATCAAGTTGTATTTTAACTATTTCTTGTCCATTTGGTCTTATTTTCAAGATATTAGGTTCAAAATTGATAACGTGTGGTATTGGAATTATTGCAAGTTTCTTTGGAATTTTTTTCTCGAAATTAATTTTATATGATTTTTCTCCTAAATTTTCTATCAATATAATATCCTCTTGAAGCTTTTGGTTTTTGAATAAAATTCCTAAATCTAATCCAAGTTGTATATTTGGTTCAAATTTAAGGGGAGCCCCTTCAATTGAGAATGTAATCGGAATAATCTATTAGAAGAGATAATGTTGCTCCGTGAAATAATAATACATTGATATCATAGGCACCCGCAAAAGGGCAGGGGGGTTTATCTCCACTTGGATCCGGGCTTACAGCTTAGACTTCTTCGTCATCAGTTTCTAAATTTGCAACAATTGTACTATTAGACCACCTAAAACTAACACATTCGTTGCTTCTATTGCAAATGAATAAATTCTTTTCACTATTTAAACCAATGTAAGTATCTTCCAATATCAATTCACTTGTACTCAAGTGTATCAATTGATTTGAAAGTTCCATTCGAACAAATATTTTAAAAGATTTTCCATTTTTCAAAGTAAGTACTAAGCTCGTAGTTATTGTATCCAGTGGAAATTTTCCTGTGATAAGAATCTTGGAATAATCTTTTGCTGATATATATCCTGAAATAGGTTTTATAGCGAATCCTCCATAGTTCCTATAATTTAGTATAGTTAAATTAAATTTAGGAATTTCATAAATTTAAATATAAATTTTGAACATCTTACGAACAAATTGAATACATTATCACTTTATCTTTTGGATTAGGGCAGGGGGGTTTATCTCCACTTGGATCCGGGGTTACAGCTTAGACTACATATATAAATTTTTAAGTTCTCACGATTGTAAGATATTTGACACGATTTTTGGTAACAGGCTGTCAGATTTGTCAAATTTCTTGGATTTGTGATAGTTTTAAAATGTTTGTGACATATTATCAAAAACTTCATAATCAGTAATTGTTAGACGACATTTAAAATTGTCAAATGTTGTTATTGTTTAATACATAACCATACAAAACTGATAATTTCATCATTGTCATACTAAATTAATTTTTTGTGCGGACTCCAAATCCGATTAGCTACCCAACTGACATTAAAATTGCAAGACTAAGTGACAAATCTGCCATTGAAAGGCTTCTGTCAGCCTATTTGAAGTTATTGTCAAATCACTTCACATATAATTCCTATATTTTTTGGAGAATACAAAAAAATGTAGTTTCCCACCCTATGCAAAAACTTTTGAGGTCGCCTATGATTGATATTGGTTCAAATTGTATTTACTATGTTTTCAGCATGTTTAAGATTTATGTTAAGAGCATTTTTGTACAATCCTGGATCTAGAAACTTCGAGAAAATGGATATTATAATTTTTTGATTTGGTGCTAGACTTGCTCCAAGTGGTTCCAAAAATTGGTATTTTTCATTTTTCTGTAAATAAATTTGTTGTATTCATATATAGAAAATGCAAATTATTGTTTGAGTTTTTTTATATAGTGGAAAAAAACCAACAAGAAGATGAAGAACGCGAAAAAACACAATTTCACTATGGTTTAAAACTTAAAGTAAAGTTTGTCTTAAAGAACAAAATTATATACACAACTTTGTGTGATCGTAATTGTGTGTTGTAATTTTATTCTATCTAAGAACTTCATTAGTAATTAATATTTTTAATAGATGTTCTTTCATGTCTTTTTTGGACATTTTGTTAGCAAAACAACGTCTGCTGGCTCAGCTTGTTATTAATATTACCAAAACCTCAAATAATAATGGACTTTATCCCAAAATAAAATAAAATTATTGACAAATTTTATAAAGAAAATTGAACACAACAATAAATTAATAAATTGTAAATTTTTGATGCTTACCAGCGAAAAAATGAGTTGAGCTACAGTAGGGGAAGTATTTGTAATAAATAGTTTTGTTCTCGTCAACTCAAGAACCTCCTGTTTTTTAAATATTTTTTCCATCGAGATTTGAATTTCTGGAGGAAGGACTTGTGCTTCTACCTCAAAAGAATACTCTAGTAATTTTCCAACCACTTGAAATCTAAAAATATTTAAACAATAATTCTTTTTTCTCTTATACAAACCAAAAACTATTTTTTTCGAAAAATTGAAAAAAAAAAATCTTTAAAAAAGCACAGTACTGTGTGAACGCATTTTTCAACACGAAATTGTATGGTGATTTTTTAAACTACAGATATTTTAAAAAAAAACTTTCTTCTGAAGTTGGATTTGAACTAAGACTATCAAAAACATTCGGAAAAGTATAATTTTTAAAAGTTTAGTATTGTATGTGCCTTACATTCCATGAAGAACTATTTTTCCAATTTTTCGAAAGATCACAGAGCATTCAACTTCAATTTTTTCTCCGGGAGTAATAAAGAATTTCTGTTGATTTTCCTTTACTTTGATTATACCAGATGTTGATGTTGGCTATAAATAATTTGAATTTAAAGAAAAAAATACACCAAAAACTTCACTTACAATAACTTTAAAATACACAAATCCAGGCACAATGTCAATATTTTTAAAATTCATATTAAAAGTATTTTCCATGTCTGCATAAACTGGTTCTGAGAAAAAAATATCGTTGTTATACTCCAAGGCAGGAATCATGCAATTGTAATGAAGCCGTAAAGAACTAGTCATATGTGAAGAGTTTATAGTATCATTAAAATTAGAAGTCTTCCCATTTATAGGATGGACCCGAAATTGTACAGATTTTGTAGTTGGTCCAGAACTATTTGGAACCAATGCTAATGGAAAGTGTTTTCTTCCATTTGGTTCCAAATAAAAATGTTCTTCTTCGATTGCTATTTCCTTGGCATCACATGGCAAAGCTTTCCAATTCATGTTTAGATAGTTCTTGTTATTTCGTAATTCTTGAAAATAATCACATCGATCAAGAAAGTAGTCTAAAGAGGCATCGATTATTTTCATGCCTATTTCCAGTTGATCTTTTGAATGTATATTCTTGAAATCTTTCAAAAGATCGGTTGATACTGCAGGAATATCATCTATAAAATGGAATAAGAAAACGCTAGTAGTAGTTAGTGAAAAACTTTAAAAGGGACACCTGAAGTAAACAGTTGAAAGTCTTTTTTTTAAATTATAAATTTTATACCTAGCACTTTCTTTTGAAATAATGAGCTTATTTCGCTGCTAACATTGGTTCTCCAGCTTATCTCTTTGTTCGAACTGAAATCTGAACAAGAGGTTTCAAGATCTTTTCCTTTAAATTCGCAAGCACTTGAATTATCATTGTAGTATGTTGTTGTTCTTGTATCAAGAGGTAAGTTTAAATTATCCACACATAATATCAAAGGAGTTTCGTCTCCATCATCGAATATTGTAGGATCTACCATAATAGGCACTGGCAATGGGTTAAATATTTCCACTGATCCTTTTTGTGGTATGCATATGGGAATATCCCCAAAATCATATATTTCTGGGAATAATGTGACTTTTGTTGGGAGCGAAACTCCTCTGAAAACAAGGGGATGATAAAAAATATTTCTTATCTTTCACTAATGGATGATTATTGACAAAACAACAACCTTAGCAAGATCCAAAGAAAATCTCCGGATTTGATTTTAAAATTAAGTTTTGTAAGAAATTTTCCAACATCCCGTCGATAAAAACTCAATTCAATTGATTTCTTATCATCCGGTTTGAGATAAGTGGATAAAGGTGTCACTGAGCAATTAATCTCATTTTGGTCGGTATGACTTGTGAAATAAATTTCACCTGAAATCGGTTCTTAAATGAAGAAAAAAAACAATATTTAAAAATTAGTTAAACATATCAAGTAAATATTATGAAACCTTTATTTAGCACTTCCAATGAAAGGCAGTGAATTTGACCCATATAGAGACTGCCAACATTTATCACTGTAGGATTTATTTCAATATTGGGTCCAAGAATTTTTCCACTAATATGAACCCTATACGATTGAGGACTATAAAGAGGACAAAATAGGTATGCGTGTTCATCAATTTGAAATTTTGATTCATCTTCATCATAATCGAAATTTTCTGGTGGAGTGAAAGTGAATATTGATGCAATGGAACTCAATGCTGGGATACAGCCATGCTAAAGGGAAAATAAAGAAAAACACGTTAAAATTTCAAATGCTCAAGAAATCCACTGAAGCCAAAATTAACAATTCGGTCGATCTCACAATTAAAAAAAAAGTGCAAATAAAAACAAATTTTCATCTGTCTTGAAAAATATTTTTTAAAAATAAATTTACTTACATTCTTCCTGACTGCAACAAATTCTGAAAATTCAAATTTATCCTCATCTTCGTCATCAGTTTCTAAATTTTCAACAATTGTACTATTAGACCACCTAAAACTAACACATTCGTTGCTTCTATTGCAAATGAATAAATTCTTTTCACTATTTAAACCAATGTAAGTATCTTCCAATATCAATTCACTTGTACTCAAGTGTATCAATTGATTTGAAAGTTCCATTCGAACAAATATTTTAAAAGATTTTCCATTTTTCAAAGTAAGTACTAAGCTCGTAGTTATTGTATCCAGTGGAAATTTTCCTGTGATAAGAATCTTGGAATAATCTTTTGCTGATATATATCCTGAAATAGGTTTTATAGCGAATCCTCCATAGTTCCTATAATTTAGTATAGTTAAATTAAATTTAGGAATTTCATAAATTTAAATATAAATTTTGAACATCTTACGAACAAATTGAATACATTATCACTTTATCTTTTGGATTATATACTAAAAATTGGTAGTTTGAAGACGAATTTGCTGGAACTTTAGGTAAACATATTATTTCAGGTACATATATTTCTTGATCTTTTCTCAAAACTTAAATTAAAATGAAATTTGAATTTATATTTCTTTACTTGGGATTTATTGTATAAAAAACCTATAAGAGGAATCTCCCAAATAATGTCAGGATGTTCAGCTAGTACAAACAAATAACGATTTTGATTGATAAGCTTCTTCTTTGTTGCTTCTACAGAAATATCAACAGAAACATGAGATCCGGGTTGTATGCTGGTATTCCCATTTATTTTGAGTGTGATATCGTTATTTGGTTCTGTGATGAATTTAACCGTTCGACAAAGCTATATTTAAATTCAAAAAGCAAATACATCTAAGATTCAAAATTGCTTTAGAAACGTCAAAAAAAAATGTTGTTAAAGTGTTATTTAACTTACTGTTCCCGTGTTTCGAATAGTTATTGTTTCACAATAAACTTCAAATAATTTCAAATTTTTGATAAGAATAATCCGTGGGAAAATATTAATAGTTTTTTCGAAATTGTCATCTCTCAACAAGTCTATAAAAACATAATTATTGTCAATAATTCACAAAAAATATGAAATAAAATATAATACCTCTTTTTTGAGCGCAACAAAAACCACGAGATTTTTGTGAGCACCCTGTATCCTTGTCTAAATTAAACAGCATTCTCTGGCAATGCTACAATCAGTCAGCTGTTATTTTGACAATCGGAGGAGAGGAGGCTAAACAAAAAAAGAAAAACGACCACGAGTGTGAGATTCGCAGAAGATTATTTATTTAAATTAATTTTTCTATTAAAATTAATTAAAGCTTTATATTTAACAAGTATTCGACATCAAGAGAATCATTTTCTCAAAGCACACTTCGGTAAAAAATCAAAATCATGTCGTACATAGTCAAACAAGGTAAATAAAACTTAGATATTTTGGAAAATGTATTGTGGTTATACAACGTTTTTTGTTTCTATCTCTACCAAGTTTTTCTGCAATCTCGAACTCCACTGGTCCAGTTTCAAAGATTTCGAGGCAAAATAAACATCCAGAGACCTCAAAAGCCTCACTATGAACGAGCCAGAGTGATGGCAGTGACCCAACCAATCTACGAGAAACCTCCACCATCGAAAAATTGTTTCGAAAAGACAATAAAACCCGATGAGCTTAATCCTTACAACAAAATTATCGCTAAAGAAGTGTTCAATTGGTTGGAACACTCGAAAATGGTTGGCATATTCCATTTGAACCCAATTAGCGAAGATGAATTATTTAAAATTCGTGTGGCTCTGCATCGACAAAATATCACCTTCAAACGATATGGCAAGAAAATCATTAAAATGGCTGTCGACAACACTAAATACGAAGCTATCGTCCCATTGTTTGATTCGAATCATTGCATTGTATTCTCGCCAGAAGCAAATGTTGCCACATTATTAAAGATTACCAGGAAAGTTCCACAGATGTTGCTCTTAGGTGGAATCTTAGAAAACAGATTGCTTAGTAGGAATGAATTTGTTAATTTCGCAAACCTTCCTAACATCCAGGTTGCACAAGCACAATTTGTTTCAGTATTAAATATGGCTGTGGGACAACTTGTACAAAATTTGGAAGCTCATCAAAATTCTTTTGTAAATATTTTGGACGTTTATGCCAAACAAGATGTATCTGTAGCTGGCGAAGTTGTAGCAGATAAAACACTCGAAGCAGCTGCAATTCCAGCAGAAAAATCTTCAGCTTCTGAGAATGAAAAGGAGTCTTTAAGTGCGGACAAAAAAGAAACAACTCCAGAGGATAAGGCGTCAGCCTCAGCAACAGAAACATCACACGAAGCAGACGGAGTAAAAGAAGATAAACCTTTTGAAAGTAAACCAGATAGTGAAAAGCCAAAGGAATAAAAATGTAAATGTGTTAATGATAAAAAAAAATTAAAAATAAATCAAATTGTTTTCATTCACTTCAAATTCTAGTAAAAGATAAAGGGATTAAAAGATTTCCATTAAAACATCTATTGAAATTGGTTTTTAAAATAATTATTCGATTATTTCTGCTTTTGAGTACATAATTTAAGCTTTGAAGTGTTTTCAAAAACATTTGAGTAACAACAATATTCATTTACCAAATGTTGAATCAACACCTTTGTTAAATACATTTGAATTTTTTATGTTTTTTTTAAGAATGCAATCTAGTCAACCAAACCGAACAATTCTAACAAAAAAAATAGGACCTTTAAATTAAGTTAATAAAAATAAGAGCCTCAGTTACTATGATTGGAAAAAGTGGTACTATATGTAGATGAAAAATCATTAAGGAACAAATTTACGAGTGTCAAAAATATTGACCCACTCTCTAAACATACATGAACACCTGCAAAATGAAATTTTGCAGCAGTAACAATTTAAGAAATTAAAATAAATACGTTTTTCGAATAATCTTTAATTTTACTTAGTAAGAAACTAAAGCCACTAACAAGTGTTTACGAGAGAACAAATTACTAACATTTTTTAAAAATGTTTCAACAAATTATAAGGTTTTTAAATATATGGTTATACATTTAACTATGAACTTTATAAATAGATGTCATACATATTTTTAAATATCTGATCAAAGCAACCTATTTATGCTCTTTTTCCATACAAACTATGGCTGTTTCAAACCAAAAACTTTCTATTTTTTGAAGATAAAATGTGTTTCTTTCTTCGCAAAGATGAACACACATGATTCAGTGAAAAGAATTCAATATAAATGATTCCGAGAAAAATAATATTACAGATTAAAAGTAAAAGTTGAATAAATACAGTGTATACAAACAAAAGTTTGTAAAACCAAGTAAATGATTTATTAATATTTTATGAAAAAATACACTAACAACGACATATTTTGCGTTAAAAATACAACCTATTTGTGAAGATGTGAGCTATAAGATAAATAGATGCACACCAATTAATTCTTGGAAAGACTAAATTTTATAAAACATTAAATTACCACCACAATAATAAAATAAGTTGTATACAAAATTTTAACATTTTTATAACTTGCTTTGCCTAATATGTATCTTAATAAAAACAAAATGTTTGTTAAACTTTATAATAATAGATCTCCTTAGTTTCTTTGGGTCTTACCAATAATCATATAAATAAATTAAAACTCACTTAAATATTTAACTGGGTTTTAAATATTTTGCCTTACCAATAAACATTTTAATAGTTAGGTAAAGGGCTAACGCCGAGTTAAATTTATTGTTGGGAAACTCATCTATAAACAGAGTTAAATTAAAATTCATGGTTGGCACTGTCGTTTTGACAGCACTCGCAACAAATACTTTTCAGGTCACAAGAGTTGAGATTTGTTGTGATTGTTGTCTGCTGATTATTCGTGGCAATATTTAATAAAAAAGCAAATCGAATAATACTTGTTTTAATATATAATTGTGATTATGTCTTTCAATTTTATGCTGAAAAACATAAGTATTTAACTGTAGTGCCGATAAAACTCTGTATGGTCATAGTTTTAAAATGGTTAAATTTTGTCTTTATATACTTTTTGCCTCCTTGCATCGGCCACATTTTCCAAGATATTTATATCTTCTATTATTATATCGTCCGAATCCATTTCAAAATTTAATTTTAATCAAATATTTTTGTTTTGTTTGGGCCTTAACAATAATCAAATTTAGTGACAACTTAAATATTTAAGTGGACTCCAAATAATGAACCATACCAATAATCAAATTAATAGTCAGGGGGGTCATTCCGATAACCGTTAGACGATAGCGTTTCGACGATAGTCTCACTTCACGTAAGACGATAATCGTCAAAGTGATATCGTCAAAACTACGCTTGCACGATAGCTAAGTAGGTATCGTCTGCTATTAATTTCCGTTGACAACTAAAGTTTCGATGTAGTTTAGTTTTGTTACAAAATGAAAATAAAAACTCAAAAAAGAATTTGGTTACGAAGAAAATAAAGAGATGAATTTGACCTTCTTTCTTTTCAAAACTATATGTAAGCATTTTTTTATATACAAAACATTAGTAATCTCTCTTAATTGTTGTTAAATAAATAAAACCATTGTAGTTTTGGAATTGCAAAAGAGGACTTTATAATGATATTATAAACAATAAATTTACCAGACGGTTGTGACATAATGTACATATATACATTCAATATTAAAATTTGTTGTAACTATTGAAACTTTGGAGCGGAGGAGCATTGGTATATTCAACAGGCAACAATTTTAATATCTCTATTGCACAAAGCACTAATTCAAATTAGTTTTGAAAACAAAAAATATTTTTGAAGCCAAGTTATGTTCCCTGTGGATAAAATGAAGTCTTCACTTCCTTCCCTTGGACAAAATTGGTTGGCAACAAATGAAAACACGATAAGTTACAATAACAATAAACATCACAAAATAGGTGGCATGTTTATTAACAATACATTTTTTGCTAATTTTCAAAATTTCTCATAGAGAAAAACCAAGTTTAATAATATTTTCAAGCTCTTGAACAAGCATTATCTTTCGTTGAGTTCATTTTGACATTTCAGTTATAGTATAATATACTTAACGAACTTATACTGAAAACGATTGAACACGACAAAAGTGATAAAGTTACGTGAAGCAAATTATTATCGATATCGTTAATGATAATCGTTTTGACGATTATCGTTTCGGAAATTACGGAATGACTCCCCAGTTTTTATGTTTGCAAATTTTACTGATGTCAATTCAATGCTGTCTTTTTGACATAGAATGTAGAAGATATTATAATAGAAGGCTAATTAGTAAAAGATGTGTTTATTATGGTTATTAGTATACACGCAAATTAACTTGCTGTTAAATTTAACTCTACGATACCTAAACGTGTATTTAGCAATTCATTATTGGTAAGGTCCTTTGAAAAAAAAGGTTGCGTCTTAAATTAGTTATAATTTTTTCCACCAAACCTACAAGAAGGCAAGCATAGCTAAGGAGTTGAAATCACTTTTAAGGAGGGTTTTGTATGAGAATTAATATTGACTAGCTGTCCGTATATAATATGTCCATGTCTTAAAAATGTCAGCTTTAAAAGTATACAAAACAATCTTTAAAGTTTCAACTACAATTATTCTATTATTATATTAAAATTTCGAAAGTAGAACATTTTAAACTCTACCTCATTAACATCCCATTCAATAATCAAATACGCATGTCTATTTTTTGACGCTTGGAACGCAACGAAATCAAAACAACCAAATGCCAAAAATGACAGTTCACGAGTAAAATAACAACGACTTCGTTTGTGTCAGAGAGGGGGTGCGCGTAGCTCGACGCACGTTTTTAATTTTCCTTCCCTAATTATTTGGTTTTTGAATTTTATTTTTATATTCTAGTATCGTTATAAAATATAAATAATTATCAGAAAGTATCAAATAATGTTGTAGTTAAATCAATTGCAGTGAAATTTGAGCAAAAACTAAAATTCTTGTGTATTATTTTGTTGATAAACTTAACAGAAAAGAAAAAAAAACCAACCACGTTCTTATGAACATAATTATCTATATGTAATATATCAATAGAGTTTGCGAAAAGTTTAAATATTTAAATACTACACATACGAATAGAAGGTAAGACGTTGTGTTTTGTTGTTTATTTTTTGATAAAATTATGATTTTTTTCGTACCTAGTCTGCTAATGCTTTTTATTTTATTTTTTTTATTGACCTATTTGCCATTTTAAGTTTCTTGCAAACCTACATCTTCTTTTTTTTACGTACCTACCATAACCTATTTCAGTATGTATTCATTGCATATAGTCTCGAATTAGAGAAGTCGTCCTTCGCCTAATCCTAATGATGATGGGACAACATCAAAATAGTTAAATTAAATGTATTTCTATGTTAAAACAGCTATAGGCACGTAAATCGTTTGCATTTATAAATCGTGCTTACATGCAATATCATACAGATCCTTCATACTTTTATTTTACCTTCATAATTTTTTTCTATTTTGTATGGAATCTTAAGTATTTATTGATTTGAAATCGTTCGAACTGCTAGCTTTTCATTTCCACGCTTCACCTTCACTCATTTATCAAAAAAGGGGGAAAGAATAATAACTTTGCTGGCATTATGAGAAAAAAAGAATCACTCTAGTGCTGCTTGCATTGGGGATATCTTTTTGGAGAATACCCACCTATAACATGTGTCGGTTATGTTTAAAGCCATGGCAAGTAACATATATAGGAGTGCACACATCTATCATGATTATATCCATTCAAAAGGGTAATAATTGCTACACATTCAACGGTTTGCAATCAAACAAAAAATATCAACACAAATAAAATAGCTTTAGGAAAAACGTTTCGCCTATAAACTTACAGTCGGATACAACTGCATATGAAAAAGCAATTCAACATTTTATAGTATGTAGTTGGTCTATTTATCGATAATTGTGCAAATTGACCCAAATGATAAAAGTCTCACAACGTCGTCGTGTTAATTTACACAAGGTTACTTAAGGTTCTTAACATAAAATTATATGTTATTTAACCTTTGGATTTTTATCACAAGAACCAGAAAATGCTAAATCATAAGTGGCAAGGCGTAAGCCATTCGTAATTTTGGTTTGTAAAATTTTTCGTTTGCAATATTATGGACTCAAATACACAAAAAAGAAACATTTGTCTTCAGAGTTTTTAAAACATAAACAGGTGATCCTTTAAAATAAGGGGCCATCATTGGTTTCTATTGGACTTTATGCCCGTTGACGACACTTAAAAATCGCAATACTTTACTACTTTTCCTTGTGAGCTCAATCTTAAGTCTAGGTTCAATAGAAACTGACAAAGTCAGTTCATTTTTTTGTCATTCAAAATTATGGCCTAAATTATTTCCAAAACAGAAAAACTCTTAACTTAAAATAATTTCTGTCTACTCAAAGCGCATTGCAACAGAGTGGGAATTTTGAATGATTATATACTTTTCATAATATCAAAATCAAGATAAAACTATAATTATTATTTCCCCCACAAAACGGCCCTTATATTAAATCTTTGTAAAAATGTAACTTTAAGAACAAAAAAATTAAGTGGCTAAACTTACTGCATACTATCACTCTACCCATCACCAAAGCCAGACGTCACTCAATAACAAGTGCCTCCTTTTGCATCAACTATAACTATGAGTATGTACATAAAATGATGCAAGGACAATGGTAAGGATGTTTGTTTGTCTATGTATGCTGTGATTCTGTTGTGTGCATAAAAAAGAAAGCAACCTATTTTATGGTGAGCATAATAGCATACAGTTTATTGTTGTTAAAATACATGAATTCTTTAAGAAAAGAAAAACCAAAAAGACAATCTTGCCACAAGAAAAGTTATACATGTGTGTTTCTTTCTTCCTATGTTCACATTGAAATAGCACAATTTAGCAAATCGTATTTCATTATCTTAGCATATCCTTGAATTAAAAAAATTCAAAACAATGAAGATTTAAAAGTTATCTTTCTTAAAGCTGTCTATTGACAAACATACATTTTTGTTTACCTTGAATGTTAAATGGGTACCCATTTCTTAAGCGGTAAATATTAAAGGCACTATTTTCCGATTGCATGTCATATAATATTTTCTTTTATTAATTGATTGATAAATTCCATAAAATTGAATTAATTCTCACAACAATCAATTGACTGCGAGGCAATCAATTCAGCGGCAATTCAAATTGTTTCCTAAACTGTGCGTTAACACGAAATCATGCAAGGCCAAGTAATAATATTCTATCTATACCTAAGTTAATCCGATTCTATTTTTAATGCAATCATTAGTTTTTGTGATGGAAAAATAAAAAAAATATATACGCAGTAACAAAAATACGGTTTTGAAATCGAGCAATAAAGAAATGAAATATGGGATTGTTGTGTCTGAGAGAACGTTTCAATGTTTTTTTTTTTCGAAATATTTGTCCTAGAAACATTTATTTTGAATTCTCGCAACATTATATTTTATATTGTCTTGGTTAACAACATGACTCACTGCGCAAGTCTAATGGTTTAAATATTTGTTTCTCTCAAAAAAAACACCGCATTCCTTTAAAAAAATTCAAAGTTGAATATGAAATATACGTGAAAATGAAGAATGTTGATGTTTGTTAGGGTTTTTCTTTTTTTAAGATGTGCCTTATAATTTTTCAGAATTAGGAATCCAAAAACACTGCAACAGAATTCTTGCACTTTATTACACACAATTTTCGATGTTGCATGTTAAAATAATTTCAATTATATCTGTTTAAAGTTAGCATGATTGCTTATTGCATTTTCGATTCAATTATTTTTGAATTTTTGTTTTGAATTTTGGTTCAGTGTTTTTTTTTTTTTTAATATTGAAATGCAAACATAACAAAAATATAAAGATAAAACTAACGCTTGCTTTAAACTTTTTTTTTACATGTATGTTCCGCAGTTTTTCAAGCAAGAGCAATACAGATTAAAAAAAAATAAAAATGAATAATTCAAATTTTCATAATAATAATTCAGCAAGCATTTTTGATCTTGACGATTCCATTTATATTCATCATGATCATTTAACAAATGGATTAAAACCAATAAGAAAACATGGCATGCCTCCTCCTCCACCAAGGACAGCATCGCTTTATGGTCTATCAAGTTATTATACCCTTGATAGGATTAGTGAATCACCACATCAGTATATCAATAAACATATTAACAATAACAGTAATAATAACAACAATATCATAACATCTCACAATTTATCGAAAAAGTAATAATCGAATTTTTTGGAAACATTTTATTGTTTTGTTTTTAATTGCGTATTTGCACGTTCAGTTAAAGCAAACCAAAAAACTAAAAAGCAATGGCTGTGCGAATGGAAATAGTACTTTATTATAATAAATCAATAAATGTGTATTTACTTTTATATTTTAATTGCTAACATTTTTAATTATTTTGAAATTCAACATCTAAGTTAGTGGTCCAGTATCTTAATTAAGGGTCTTGGACAGAAGGCAAAAGAAAAACGTTGCTTTCTGTATTACTTATGGCTCCATGAATGCTCATCATTATACCCTCGAGTCCAACTTTGGTCTTACTGTTGTCAAAGACAGATGTTCGTTCTTTTTTCGTACTTCGCGAGTAAGCTAACATTTTAAAATTTGGAAAGTCAAGACAAATGTGCACTGAAACGTTTGACTACATATATAAATAATAAATTGGGTGGCGCAACAGTCCGTTAAGAACTAGAGCCTAGTGAATTACAACTCTCAACTATTCCTATGTGCGATTATTGTTGTCAAGAATGGAGGGGACCTACAGTTTATATGCCGAATCCGAACGGCTTATTTGAAACAGAACTTTTTCATGCCAAGAATTACTCTTGGAGAATATGTCAATTCCTCGAAAGAGGCAGTATCCGTGAAAAAAAACTTTAGATGGCACAGGCAGGGATCGAAACCAAGACATCTGGCATGACAGTCCAACTTACTAACCGTCATGACACGGTTACTACAAAAACAAAAATTTCATAGCAATCAAAACTATAGATGCCGCTTTTCACCTACTCTAAATGTTGGACCAATATTTTGTTTAAATGAGAGCTATGATCATTTTTTGTATTGTATTTGTATTCGTTACAAAAATTTCCTATGCCAGGACCTATGAAAAGAACGAATATTCAACAGGTCCTAAATAAGTTTAAGTTTCACATAATTTTTTAATATCAAACTTTTTTTATTTTAAGTTCGCAAAGTCAAAGCCTGCTATAACTGAACGGGCAAATAAAAAGTACTTAAACAATAACACGCAAAATAAATTCTTCTTCTTCCACATTCAACACATTTTTTTAACAAACCCCCTCCCTCATCCCGACTACAGTAGCAACAACATTATTGATCACCAGCACTGCAACAACTATTATTCAAATTACAATAATCACTTTCACCAACAACAACATCAACAACAATATAGAGATCAACAATCACGCAGAGAACAACAACAACAGCAGCAACAACTACAACAGCAGCAACAACAGCAGCGAAGGCGACCCCTAGCACCTACAAGAGAATCCAAATTTAGAATGTCTGTCATTACGAAAGAACCTAATCCTATCGAGCAATTTGAAGATGAGATAGGTGATAATTTATCAGCTGTGCTACGTGAAAAAATGCCAAACAATGATATTCTTTATAATGAAGAGAAATGGTTATGTGGAGGCTATAATCCTGAGTTGTATCCTGAAATGCTCAAAGTACACCAAACACCAGCTTATCGATTGTTAGATAGTAACAAAAAAGATAATAAGTTTGTTGAACGAACTAATTCAAAGCGAAAGTTTCGCACTCGCAGCGAATCAGAACCAAATGAGATTTGCGGCGAAGGTGCTTGGTCAAAGCAGCAACAGCATCAGGAGGCTTTACCTGTGATAGATGGCGGCGGAAAATGTGATTTAGCAACTAAATTAGTAAGCGTCGTCGATGAACGCCGCGTCATTAAACTTCCTGCCACGCCAAAAAGGCAATCTCCAGCACGCGTCCTACTTTATAATAATACTCCGAGCCCGAGATCACCACGACATGTATTCCATAGCACATCTAATGGTCGACGTTCATCACCTGTGAGTAGACGAAGGGGATCCTCGCTCACTCGTCTTCATGAGTATCGCCGAAGCAGGACAAAATCTCCACAATTATCACGTATAACTACAAGTGATGAATCAGCTGCCGAATATGAAATCTATTCCCGTAAATCAAAATCTGTAGATCCGACTCCTACTCATGGAAAATCGAGGTCGGCGAGTAGCGTAGCGAAACCAGTTTCTCCGGAAAAGTTTAAGATCATTTCACCCAATAAAAGACGTGTAGACTACCGTCGCAGTAGCTGTAGTAGCGTCGAAGATGATCTCGACGTATCCGATGGAGGTCAGTTAATTGCAAATGTTTTTTTTTGTTTTGTTAGGTGGTTCTAAATCAATTTATATTCCAGAAAAAAACGCTCATGATGATAGCTTTGAGTCGAATACCTCATCTTCATCGGATTCCGATGAAGACGGCTATAGATCGCATGCATACAAAAATAGCACCAATGGCGATAAATTAACTTCGCCGCTGTGTTCCACCTTTAAACCTGTTACCAATCTGTCAGCGCAATCTTCTGAGGAGAGTTTAGTTAATCCTGAATCTCTGCTCGTACCTAGTCTCTTCCCGAATGTACCACCATATCTAGCATTTTCTTCAAATACAGAAAAAGGTCCTGAAGTTCCTCCAGAACTATTTAAAATTCTCAAATGGAAGGTAACAAATGTGATGCCAAAATTAGTACGCAATGTTCTTTCAAATACTGGTGTTCGATTACTAAAAAGTGAGTTAACACAAAAAAAGAATATTTAAAAATGAATAAACAATATTTACATATGTATATAATTTTGCATTTTGCAGAGACAAACGATTGGATGGGAACTTGGGGAAAGCATATGAAGAGTCCATGCTTCAAAACAATTCGTCCATATCAGAAAATCAATCATCTACCTGGATCATTCAAAATTGGTCGTAAGGATTCGTGTTGGAAGAATTTACAAAAACAAATGATCAAGTATGGCAAAAAGGAGTTCGGTTTTATGCCAAAGTGAGTAATGTTTTCTTTTGTATTATTCAATGAAAAGATGAATAAAATTAAGCAATTTTTAATTGAATTTACTAAGTGGCCTACAGGTCGTAGGTTTGTAAAACTCTTTTACAATTGGTGAAATTGTAAGTCTCGTAAATCTTCGAATTAGCATTTACTTTTATTCAAATGAAAAATTTAAATGGAGGAAAGATATTGGATAATGGGTTTTTCCAGTCTTTGTTAAGTGGGTGACTTCTGGTTACTCGGGTGTTTTCAGTCCTCAACCTGGTAAGGTATTTGTTCATAACATTTATTTTTGCTTCAAGGTCTGTCCATTGTCCTTCATATCGATGTGACCTGACGTCTAAAAAATCTTGATTTTTTCTAAAAGTTTGATGACGTTATCTCTGATAAGCTAAAAATGAAAGAGCATATCGCTGCCTTGCTTGCGTGGCTTTCAAAGCTTTCTTCGGAGAAAGCGAATTTTTGTTGGAAACAACTTTCAATTCTTGTTATCAATGAAAGGATTTAGTACTTCGTGAAGGTTTTTAAGAGTGAGATCTGTTTTGATATATTCACTAAAGAATAGCCAAGGAGGGTGGCTTGAGATCTTTTAAAAATGTTTGGTTTAATCCCGATTTTCCTATAAATATATTCCTTAGAGATGGGCTGACCATTTGGTTGTTTTCAGTTCCGAAGAATTTTAGTGAATGTTTTATGGTAGCATATAACTAATTTTTTGTTTAAATTTATTTTGAAGTCACTGTTTTTGGTATCCAATGTAGGGCTACCAAAATTGTTTGTGTAAATATGTTCCGAAACTTTTTTTAAGTCTATATTTTTTTGAAGAAAGATAATTAACAGCTTCAAAGAAACTTTGCTTGGTTGTCTATATTTTTCTTGTAGAAAGATATTTATCAGCTTCAAGTACTCTGCCACATTGATCTTTCCGGGAAATGGTTGGAAGATACCAAACCATTCCGCCTCTTAAAGAATGATAAATGAATGTTACTAATATTCTAATTGAAAAGAATGCAATTTTAGTTTCGAAACATAACCTTTAAATACATATATTTTTAAATTTTAATGAATTACTTTTTTTTTAATTCACGACACTAAAAAACAAAATGGTTTGAATTGCAGAACCTACGTTATTCCAGCTGATCTTAATTTGCTCCGTAAATCGTGGCCAAAATACGCACAACGAAATGTTAAATGGATAATCAAACCACCGGCAAGTGCTAGAGGTACAGGAATCAGGGTAGTTAATCGATGGGCACAAATACCTAAACGAAAACCATTAATTGTTCAAAGGTTTGTTTTTAACCAATTATTTTGTGTTAATATTAAGGCTTTTAAATAATAATAACGTTTAACCATTTCAAGATATATCGAACGTCCACTTTTGATAAATGGAAGTAAATTCGATCTAAGATTGTATGTGCTGGTAACATCAATTAATCCACTTCGAGTTTATATGTATCACAATGGATTAGCAAGATTTGCTTCAGGTACAAAAATTAACATAATTTCTATGTTTTTATTTTTTAATTTTACTTAATGTCCATCGTTTTAGTGAAATACAGTGCAAAAGCAGATACTTTGAATGAACGTTGTATGCATTTAACTAATTATAGTATCAATAAACTATCGTCGAACTATTCTAAAAACGAGGATGTTAATGCGTGTCATGGTCATAAGTGGACAATAAAATCGTTATGGGCATATCTATCGAATAGAGGAATACGAACAGATCGATTATGGGATGCACTCCGGAATCTTGTTATGAGAACAATTCTCGCTGGAGAGCATTCAATCAACACTATGATTAAACTAAACGTTGAAAGTAAATATAGTTGCTTTGAATTGTTTGGTTTTGATGTTCTACTCGATGCTGAATTGGTACCTTGGTTGCTGGAAGTTAATATTTCTCCATCGTTGCATTCGGAACTGCCATTGGATGCTCATGTGAAAGCGCCGTTAGTTCAAGGAGTCTTAAATACTGCCTTATATAATGTAAGCGGTTTTTTTTTTTGATTATCAAAACAAATAAAGATTTAAATGTATATAATTTTGATTTTGCATAGATTCCTCCAAAATTATCGCCAGAAAAGCAAAAAGAAATTGCAAGCAAATTAGGAGTACGTTCGGGACCATTGTGTTTTGATAAACGAATGTATGTGAATTATTTGTCAAGGGCAGAAAGGCTGAAACATAATCAATATACAAGAAAGTCATTAGAAGATCGAGATGATGTAAGTTAAAAATGTTTTACCAAACAAAACAGTTAAACTTCATTTTAATTATAGTACATTAACGCCATTCTTGAAAATCTTACTCCTGATGATATTCGATGCCTGGTTGTATCAGAAGATGAACTTGCTCGCAGCGCTCCATTGGAAAGAATTTTCCCAACAAGCAATACGCACAAATACCTTAAATATACCGAAGTTCCACGCTACTATAACCGTCTTTTAGATGCCTGGGAAACACGTTACTCGAAAAATCGTCAAGAAGGCATTAAACTTTTACAAGCGTACTGTGAACAAAAGTACCACTTGGAAGTCCCGCCATCGCCAGCTCGCAAGGTAAGTACTTATTTAAACACCAACACACAACACATCCCCCGTCTCCCCTTGATCAAGTATAATTATTAATTGAATAAGCAAAAATATTTATTCAAAAGTATTTATTATTATTATTTTATTATTTTGGCAAATCATTGCTAGTTTCCATTTTTGTTCTTATATTCATTTAACGAAAATATAAAAAAAAACACACAATATTGTTGACTACGTTCACTCAAAAAATTACATTAATCTCTCTCTCTAATCAACATTTCTATACAATAATTTGTTCCTTTAAAATGTACTATATATCAAAACAAACAACAAAAAATATTGTGTTTATGTAATTTTGGAAAATTTTGAGGGTTTTTGGCGGGCCATTCAATCAATATACTGGCGATGCCGTGCGCTACACTGTCGTAAGTCGGTTCATGTGACCATTATAGATCGAAACTACTATATAGCCGAGTGATTTTTATTTCTTTTACAAATATATATCGTTTTTGAGATTCGTAATAAAGTTTCTTAATATATATAATCTATTATATTCATAAAATAAAACAAATAGTTTCTAGAAAATTGAGTTAAAATATTAATTTATTACAAATATATATACCAAAATGTAGAAAATATTTTTGCAGTATAAGCAACAAGTAGGTAAATTAATTTTTGTAATAAAACAAATTAAGTTCTTCGACGGCGATTAATTTATTATTAAATTTATATATAGTCAGTGTGTATTTAAAATTTAGAAATTATTAGAATTTAAAAATTCGTTCATTAAAATAATCAAGAATTAGGCGTTTTACTTATAACTTTTTTTTTTTTTATTGTGTGTAAAGACGCTTTTTAATTTTAGTTGAATAAATTTATTAGATTTAAACTTTAAACAAATATTCTGCAAGAGCAATGTTTTTATTATTTTTTATTGTAGCTGACAAAAAACAAGTATTATTTCTATAATTTTGCTTCCTTGATGTCTGCAGAACTTGTTGAGTGATAAACAAATGAAAGTTTACTTATTTATTTCGTCGGACTGGACAATGTCTCCGTCGTCTCAGCCAGAATAGGACAACCCGTTAAACATGCATCTCCACATAACCCGGTTGTTGAAATCCATTTGGGCTCCGGGCGTCCTTATCTACGCCACTCTTCCAACGGAGGCATGGTCTTACCCGCTGTCTTCTATTATAAATTGTACCGCAAAGGACTTTCCTTCTTCTTCGCTCATGCATGCGTGCCGTGGGCTATATCAGCTTCACGGTATATTTCGTATAACTCATTATACCTTCTCAGAAATTGGATCTCCTCACAAATTGATTCTCCGTAAGACTTTTCTCTCTAACGCCGGTAAGAGGTTAAGGTGTCTAACATTCCACATTATTGATGTTCTGTTAAAAAAAATAATATTCCTGAAAAGTACACGCATGTTTAAGTGGGTAATGCATCTGTAAATGTGTCAAGAAAATCGCAAAAGTCATGAAACGTTCCACGAGAGATTTTAAAATTTCGGCTATAAGGCCATAGAAACCTCAAAACTATTCACACTTCTCCGAATCTGTCTGAAATAGTTTCTATTGTTTAATTCCATAAACGTCATTTTGATTGTTAATACATAACAAGTTATTTCCAGTTGAAGAATTTAAGGCATCTACAAACAGTGGTAGCAGTTTAATTTTAACAGATTTTAGAGTTTTTTTTTTTTGTAGAAAAAAATTGATAGACTCTTGCAGAATTATTTAATAAATAACTTTAAATAGTGCTACATTAACAAAACACAACAGCAATCAAAAATGGCAAACTAGTACACAAAAACAAAAATTAAATAAAATTACACAAAATTGTTTAAATCTTCCTTCAATCTTTTTTTTTTGTAAGTCAAACAAATCAAACATTTAATCTTATTTTTATTATAAAAAAGAAATATCTTTATAGTAATTTTACTTTTTTCTATAAATAGTCAGTTGATGAGGGATTTATATTCTATAATAATTCAGGTGGGTTTTATAATAATAATAAAATTAAGCCAAATCATACTAAGCCGATAACAACTCAGTGCTAAAAATAATAACTTAGGCTTGAAAATCATATCCCCAAAATCTTCATATCACAAATGCAGCTTAAGCATGTTCCTGCTTTACATGAAAACACCATTTTATTGTTCGTCCTATTCAAATCCTTCATATATTTTGAGCTTAATGTAATAAAATTCCAAACTAACCATATCTACTGACAATCTGGTTAAAGAGTATCTATATTATCTATCACTTATGAAAAAGAGCACTTAAAAATAGATAAACAACCTAGTATACAGTAAAACCATGAATATTATAGGAAAGAACTATATCATTGTATTAATTTATTGCAAATTTAAACTAATTTGTACGAATATACTCTGATTCAGGGAAACGTGAGATAAATGGACGTGCCACATCCAAATGAAAACGAAGCTGTATTAATACATACGCTATGGCCTTGTAACTTGTTTGTCAATAAATGTGAAATTTAGCTTTTTTTGACTATTGAACTGTTACTTCATAAAATTAGCAATTCTAGTTAAATAATCAGAAATTTGAGAGCAAATAGATCTCACTGATCTCACTCTTAAGCGTTCCGCCCACATTGCAACTTTAAGTTTAATCAAAAGTATATCGAGTGATTTTTCAAAAGCTTACAAGTTTAACACATGCCAGAAATATTTTGGGCTACTGTTAATTCGATCAGTTCAATTTTTAACTACTTTATCCAATAAATCTGCTTAAAGTGTTGCATAAACAACCATCGAAATTTCTCATACAGCTGAAAAAAACGCCCTATACATAGAAGAGTGCCCATTAAGCAAGTGAGTTGCTGGCAACTTTGAAATTTCCTTGATGCACTAAAGATGATATCAGTTAAGTTAATACATCTCATCTCAATAAGCACAACAAAATAAAATATGGAAAGTTATTCGCTCCAATTCCGAGCACTTAAAGTCGTTGGTACCTAGTTTACTCATTGGATGCAAAACCAATTATAGTTAGTTTAATACCTTAAACCAATTTTCTTAAATACCATAGTTACTAGCATTTAATTTAACATTAATTAAATAGAATTCAATCAAATAATTTTTCAACTAGTTAAGATAATTTGGAACCTCTTTAAAAGTCCGTTTTAAACTCATTACTTTTTGATGAGTTATTTAAGAACTTTTTTAAGCTATTTCAGACAAAAAATTTATCGATTTTTTATGAAATTGATTCGATCGCTTTCTTATCAAATTATTTAATTTAAAAAATTAATCTTCTAATTTTAATTATTTCATTTTATTTTTGCTTTTTTTTTATTTCTTGACTTCTTAGAATCTCAAATCTCATAATTTATAGCAAGCACTAACAACCTTTTATAAAACGTAAAATACAAAAACATTAACATTAGCAGAAAAAAAAACACTTTCGAAAGTAAAATAAAGTTAGCAAGTTTTCCATCATACGCACAATAGAGGATGACTTAACTCTGTGAGCTGCAATAGTGCAATGCCGAGTGTGTCAGTTCATTCAAGGTTATGTCCTCAGTGACGTAGAAAAGTTTTTTAGTTACTTACGACGAACTAATTGCCTAGGACCACAAATATACATAGGTGTCTAAAGATCAAGTTGACACTCGTGAAACAAGTTATTCTAGTCCATGTGATCATGTTTGTGATGTTGTAAAATTTAAACATCTACAAAAATTGTTATCTTTGACACTCCTTTTTTTACATATCGACACATTTAAAATTGACATTACTCTTTTCAAAAGTGTTCTGTTAATAATGAAGCCAATTACATTTTGAAATTATCCCATCTTCGAAATTTTAGCTTACCGTCAGTTGCCAATGTTTCTATCGTTATTTTGGTTCTTATTTTTTTATTTCCGAGGATAGTTGAAGAATCAAGAATCTTCCATTTAAATGTATAATTTTCTTCGAAAATATTATTTGTCGTATCTTTACAAGGTCCCTCTCAGAAAATGTGTGCCTTTTTTAATAAAATTTCTTTAAACCAATTTTAAATAATTGCTTTGCTTAAACTAATTATTTTTATGGTTTAAAAAGTAAATTTAAAATTAAAAAAAAGCAGTTAACTAAAAACAATAACTAATAAGTTTTTGCATACTAAAAGAACATAATTAAAAGACTATGTGATACTAACTATCAAATTACTGCTTAATTTTATTGCTGTAATAGTGTAAATTTTTAAATATAAATATAAAAATAAAATTAAAACTTCGTGAAATTATAAAATAAAGAACAAACCTTTTACTAATTTAAAACAAACAAAAACAAAATAAATCTTGGAAACCATTTAAATGTACACATTTTAAACGATTTCCGATAACATCCCTTTTGCAGGATTACATCATCAAATTCCTGAGATGGATTTTAAAATCGTAATCGCTGCCACCGTATACGTTGTAATTCTTTCAGCAATTTTGTCTCTCATTAGCTTTATAGTTGGTAATTGATAAATCAAAGATAATCAAAAAAAAAAAAACAAAAAAATTACAACAAATCAAAAAAAAATCTAAATGTACATAATTTACATAAATATTTGTTACTTTTTTTTGTAAATACAAAAGCATTACACTTACAAAAAATACAAGCACCCTATTTTTACTTTATCTATAAATAAATTCGTATATTTTTTTTATGAAACAAAACAAAAAATAAACAAAAATTTATTAAAATGCTATGCATTCTTATATCACTAAAACATAAATCAGATATAATCAACATTTAAACTCATTTTTTAAAAAACACATCAAACAAAAACATACTCGACTCGTGTGCTATTTATTTTAACATTTAAAATCATAATAGAAACACCTGAAGATCGTAGAAAATTAAATAATTAAATAAAATTAAAAAAGAATTAAAAGAAAATAAACAAACTGAACGTTAAAAATATAAATAAATAAAATTAATTTGTTGCAGTTCTTTTTACACACAAAAGTACACGCTTAATTTTATGTGTTTTTAGATAAAATATAATATGTGTGTTGTTGGGACAAAGTAAGTTAAATCGATTTGTTTTATTTTGAATTTTATTTGTATGTTATTTCATCCAAAAAATGACTTAGTTTGTGTTTTTGTAGATATTTAAATTAAATGAGAGGAATTTATCAATTTTTGTTTATCAATAATGTTGTGTACTTGTTTACCTCTTTTTTGAAAAAAGCATGTATTGTCTTTTTAAGTGAATATTATTGTCAAAAGGGACATTTTCAAGTAATAATTTCAAGCTAAAAAATAATCATCCAAATCCAAGCCTCTAATATTCGAGAACAAAAAATCAAGACATCTCGACTTGGAATAAACACGTCACAATTTAATAAATCGTTCATTGAGAAGAATACCGTTATATGTATTTTAAAAAATTAGAAATTTTACTTTTATGTTACAGTTCGAACATTTTCTATAAACTTTATTATGGAAGAACATCATCGCTGTAATTTAAAAATTAAATAAAATTCATTAATAATACATTTCTAAAAATTAAGAAAATAATACAATTTAACAATTAAAATTTTTAATTTCGTTTTCTGATGAATGATGACCTTTATGTTATGAAGGTATTCTATTCAATGAGCTAATTGTCCTTTTTGTAAATCAAAACTGGACTAAAATCTTTAAAAAATTCAAACTGTATAGCTTCGTATTGAGATTTATATGAGTTCAAAGTTTTGTTTTTCAAAAACGATGCTTGTTAACTTGTAAAGAGTTTTATTCCGGTGCGATGATGTGCCTTTCCTATTAAAATACCCAAATCGTCTAATATATTTTTCATTTTAAGAGGGTATTTCATTTCATTTTCGCTTTAATTTTATATTTAACCCTTCGAATTCGTACATGGAACAGAAAGTTAATAAAATATTTAAATATGATGAATCCCCAGCTTATGATCTGTTATGCAACATTTTACTTTAACTTCTCAGCTAAATCTTCCCATTTTACTTTTTGAAAAACAAAACCATTCATTCTAATTCTTGTCTTGAAAAGTGATTTCTCAAATAAGCCCTTAGGATTCGGTTTAAAACTATAGGTCCGTCCCATATCTGACAAGATTACTCGCACACAGGATTGGTTGAGAGTTGTAAGTCACAAGGTTCTAGGACTCTCAACGGACTGTTGCGCCACCCAATTTAATTTATTTAAGTAAAGGTTAGAAGTGAAACGTTTGTTTGCCAGCTTTTAGGTGCAGCGTTTCCGAAAAAAAGTTCAACTCATAATGTTCTTTGCCACCAATTTGACGACATTGATAAAAAAAAATTAGTACATACCATACTATTTCAAATATGCACTTTCAACCCTACCTGACTACTTACTTAAGATGGCGCTACAGTCCGGGGCGGACCTGGGTTTCAACCAACATGCGACTCCAGTCAGCTCGGTTCCTAGCTAGCTGTCTCCAGTTTCGCACGCTAAGTTTGTTGGGGTCTTCACCTACCTGCGTGCGCCACCTGAGTCGCGGTCTTCCTCTACCGCCGTCCCTCGGGATTGGATTCGAAGACCTTCCGGGCTAGAACGTTGTCCATTCACTCCATTCGCTCTACATGACCCAGCCATCTAAGCCGTTGGACTTTAATTCTGGCCACGGGGCCAAACAACACCCGAAGACTTTTTCTCTCGAAGCATCCTACGACGTTCTCATCTTTCTTTGACAGGATCCAGCCCTCAGCGCCATAAATGAGAACCGGGATAATGAGTGTCTTATAGATGGTGATTTTAGTTGCTCGAAAGAGGACTTTACTTTTCAATTGCCTTTTAAGCCCAAAGAAGCTGCGATTTGCAAGAGTTATTCTTTGTTTGATTTCAGCGCTGGTGTCGTTGTCTGTGTTTATAGCGGTGCCTAGGTAGACATCGTCCTTAACTACCTCGAAGCTGTCCATGGTGACGTTTTGTCCAAGACGTCGTTGTTCAATGTCCTTTTTTGATGACAGCACATACTTGGTCTTGCCCTCATTGACTACTAAACCCATCTTCTTCGCTTCCGTCGCAGTACTCAAAAACGCTCCACTGAAATCACGCTTTGATCTTCCAATTATGTCAATATCATCTGCGTATCCGAGTAGTTGGATGAACCTTTGGAAGATTATGCATCTAGTGTTGTCGGTAGAATTTTGCACAATTCTTTCCAGAACGATATTAAAGAAATCGCATGACAGTGCATTGCCTTGTCTAAAACCTTTTTTGACATCAAATGCATCGGTGAGATCTTTTCCGACCTTGATAGAGCAGCGTGCATTCTCCATCGTCATTCTGCACAAAACCATACCTGATTGCTTAACATTAATAAGAGGGAGCTATATGTAGCTTAATGTAGACTAGCCAAAAAGTCTAATCAAGTACCGATTCCACATATGTAAACAACTGTTATGAGACTTGAAATTTTAATTAAGCCTTAGCTTATAATTTTAAACTTTTTATACATTTGTACAATCTAAAAATGTTGTAACATCTACTACACTCAACAAAATGTTTGAAAAACTTCATGTTTGTTTTTGTATTTTGTTTTGTTTACATTTCCAGAGGGTTTAATCTGCTTATTTTCTTGACTTTGTACGGAAACAAGGTCAAAATATTATATTATCCGTTGTTATGATGGCCTGCTCACTTTCATATGCTAGGATAAGTTTATGGGCGAAATGCTTGCATTTTTTTGTAATGAGGAAGGAAATGCGTTCTAAACTCAATCTTGGTGGTATCAATCAGCCCTATTCTGCTATTCACGTGGATCGTATATTCGATTAACCCATTCGATTTCCTTTCACACTGTCTTTGCATCATGCTATCAATCGGGTGAACTACATTATCCCAAACCAATTTGACATTTAAATAAACAGCTGTTAATGTAAAAATCTTGGGAATGTTGGATAAATTGTTTTGATTCATACACAAATTAAGTTTAATCAATCCACCTAATCAGAATAATTTGTGTAATTTTTGGAAATGGGCCAAAAATGGGATGGGTATTGAACTTTTTATTCCAATTGTAAGAAGAGGAATAAGAGAATCCTCAAACAGAGAGCTTCGGAAAAATGTTTAAAAGTGTCTTCCTTCCCCTAAAAATGTTAATAGTCTTTTATTTATAAAACAAATTTTCTAAATTTAGCAATATATTACACAAATTAATAAAACCAAACCAGACATCAAATGAAAAATTCGCTGCATTTTTATGCGGATCTGAATTGTATAGAATGAATGCTTTCACGTGAATAGAAGAATACCGCGCAGTATTCGCGACGTTACCGACATACACAGATTCACTTCGAATGAATAGCAGAATAATGATAAGTGAAAATTCAAGTAAAATTCCCCCCGATAGAATAAGCCTGAATGATACGGTCCTCGGACGGTTCTTACAGACACTGCAAACATTTTCTCCAGCCTCATCTGTGAGTCAAAGTGTAATCTTTGTTCCCAATGTCCGGAAATTATGGACTGCAGATATAGTATCTTTAAACTTTTCCAATCCTCTGTTTGTTATACTAAACATTTATATTGAAAAATGTAAAAAGTAACCTGGAAAATAAATAAAATACCTGAAAAAAACCGGTACTTACATTAAAATGTATTTTGGATATACATATATTAAATCTTTCAGGTCAATACTATCAAATCTCACCAAAAACATCTTAAACCCTGGAAACAAAATTCCAACTTTACTTTGCACAAAATTAGTTAAAATTAATGCAAAACTAATGAACACTTAAGTTTATTCAAAGAAATTAATTTCAAAACCCATCAATTATCTTTTATTTGGAATAATAGCAGATTGGTCAAGAAAAAAAATACAATTATGAGCATTATTCTATATTGACTGCAAAACAATTAACTTATGGCACACTTTCGTAAATTACATCAGCGCAATTTTGGTTTATACTATTTCATTATTATTATTATTATTTAACACTACTACGACTAAAAACATGGTTTTTATACCAATTCAAAAATAAGTTTACCACCCGGTAATCTGTTAAATTCATCTTTTAAAAAAAAATGTGTCATCCCAGGGTATTGACAGTTTTCACCACCAATTAAAGTTCCAGCAACAATGTGTTTCCAGAGTGTATGTCATTTGATTATATTTAATAATTTTTTGCGTTATAATGAACTCAATGTATAATGCCCATTTCAAAATAAATACAAATATTGAATATTTAAGCACTTCACTTCAATCCTTATTTCATTCAAATTCAAGATTTTATTTTTTTTTTAAATTTATTTATACTAAAAAATTCCTTAATCCTCTCTAGCTTAGATGTGTTTAAAATGCAAAGTTTCTCTTTTCGAATATTTATTTTTTTCTGGTTACTAGAATCCCATTTTAGAAAAACAAAAACTTAACCGTTTGCTATGCTAGAAGTAAGAATTTATTGCTGATTCTGGAAATGCTTTTATTTTACGTTGTGTTTTTTTTCTTTTTCTTATTCCTTTTTCTTACACTACACAAAAAAAAAAAAACAATCCTCTGCTTCCTTGATAATCTTATCTAGAACCTAAAACACAGGACTCGAACGTTAATGCCGATAACTCGGTCGACACTGGCCCTGACGACTGCAGTAAAGTCAATCAAACGAAGGAATAGAAGGCACATATTAAATTCATATCATCAAATGAAGCAGCTACAGCGTCAGAAGCAAGAAGAGGAAAACGATCCGGACGATACGGAAACCGAAGATGAGCTTTAAACAAAACAAAAAAAAGAAGCTTAACCGAGGAAAAGTCATTACATATATTGGAATTTTTTTTCGAAATGACGAATTATTTTTGAAATAAAAGGTAAATAAAATATTTCTCTCATATGAAAAACATTAACTCTTCTAACTTTGAATCTTTTTTTAATTGCAGTTTGGACGGTTTATATTTGTGTATATATCAAGACTGATTCATCGTAATTTTGTTGAGATTCAGCAAACCTCCATTTATTAACTTTTTTTCTTAGAAAGTATATATATATATTGTAGACTCTTGTACATAGTTATTCAATTAAATAGCAGGCAGAAACCACAATAATAATGAAAAGAAAAATTATAAGAAAAAAAAAATAGTTGTTAAATAATTTTGTTTTCTCCATTCTTTTATAAAATGTAGACTTTTTGTTGTTGCGAAGGTCAGTAACCAAATATACATACAATATTTACAAAACAAAAGCATTTAACGTTTCTCATTTTTCTTGGAATTCTTTCCAATGTTCTGGGCACGAAAAACCTGAATACGCTAACTTCTCTTCAATTATTTTTAAAACAAAAATGACGAGACTTAATTTTTATAAATCATTTTATTTAACCTTTTCATTTACTATTCAGTTCTTAAAGCTCTACCGGTTGTCTTGGGCATTTTCTTATTCGTCGAATCCTCCAGTTCCTTGGGCTTATAGTAATGAGGAGCTACTTCCAGAAGCCACTTGCTCTCGATTTCAATGACTTGTCTCATATACTCCTTCGTTGTGAACACAAGTTCATGATAGAGCACCCATCGGGGCAGTTCTTCGAACAGCGATGAATTCGGATGAATCATAACCGTTTGATTATGTTTGATCGTCTTATAATGACCGCCTTTTGATAATCGCGAGACATGATAAAAATAACCTGACGTAATTGCCTTTCGGATATTTATGGTTTCGGGCAGACATGTAACCATATCGATCTCAACTCGCTGCATCAGTCCAACAAGTTGCTCGCGGACATCTCGGGCTCTCTTCATCGAACGATACTGTATGAAGTTCTCATAGCACCATTGGGTGCTGTAATCAGTGTCTGCCCATTGGTTGTAAACTTGCAATAAACTCAAGTGATCACCGTGCATGTGATTAAAGTTCTTTCGCGCGGTGTCGGCGTGAATTATTTTATCCTTGGGTCGGTAAAAAATGGCACTGTTCACAGATAGCATAGCTGCAATGGAAACCATTTCCTCGGAACACTTGTACCTTAAAAAAGACAAAATCCATAGACTATCATTCAAAAATAAAAAATAAAAATATTTGTAACTTACTTTTCGCTAGCAAGTAGCATTTTTGCCATCATCGGGTCCAAGGGAAATTCTGCCATTCGACGTCCAAGTTTCGTCAGTTCGCCATGGTGATTGAGAGCACCTAAGGCATACAACTGTTCCAAGGCCAAAACTAGGGTTTCATGAGGTGGTGGATCGAGGAAATCAAAATGTATCAGATCATTGATTCCCAGAGCTTTGAGCATTAAAACAGCATTTCCCAAATTAATCCTTTGAATCTCTGGAACAGTGTTGTCTTCGAGTTCGTGTTTATAAGCCCACGACGTATACAACCTGAAACACTTGCCCGGTGCAGTTCGTCCAGCCCGACCCGCCCTTTGATTTGCTGAAGCTTTCGATATTGGAACAACCATTAGAGATTCCATCCCCGTGCGAGAATTGAAATTATTCTGTTTGGCAAACCCTGGATCAATAACGTAGACGATATTGTCGATTGTGAGGGAGGTCTCGGCTATGTTAGTAGCTAAAATGACCTTTCTGGCATTTGGTGGAGTAGGTTCAAAAATCTTAGCTTGCATGTCACTGGGAAGGTTTGCATACACAGGGATCACAAGAAGCTCTTTTAGTTTAGAGCCGAGACGCTTAATTCGATCCTGGAGAACTTCCTGACAAGTCTCGATTTCATCCTGACCTGTAAGGAAAACCAATATATCACCCAAAGGCTGGGTGGCGTGAATTTGAAGAACAGACACACAACACGCATCAATGTAGTCTGCCTCGGGGGCTTTAGTGTAAAAGATGTCAACCTATTGTGTGAGGAAACAAGTTAGACAACAATTTAGAAGAGTGGAGATTTTTTAGTTAACTTACTGGAAAACGTCTTCCGGGAATTCTAAAAATTGGAGCATCATCAAAAAACTGTGAAAACTTGTCAGCATCTAGAGTTGCACTTGAAATGAGGAGTTTCAATTCGGGCCTAAAGCGGGCGATGTCTTTTACCAGACCAAAGAGAATATCTGTGTGCAATGTACGTTCATGAGCCTCATCGATAATCATGCAGCTGTACGAAGCCAAATCGGGCTCTGAGAGAAATTCTCTGTGAAGTGTACCATCGGTCATGTATTTCAGAATCGTTCTCTCCGATGTGCAATCTTCGAAACGAATACTATAACCCACCTCGTTGCCCAATTTAACATCCATTTCCTGAGCGACACGAGCAGCAACTGACATTGCAGCCACACGACGTGGCTGAGTGCAACCGATCTTCTTTTTATCCTTCGTGAAACCAGCATCGATTAGGTACTGAGGAATCTGTGTAGTTTTGCCTGATCCTGTCTCACCTTCAATAATTAAAATCTTTATTCAACAAAAAATAGATTGTTCATGGCAAAGTAAGGTTATTCTGTGATTTACCTGGTGTTCACGAATAGCAGCAATAAGATCATCTTTGAATGGGTACACTGGGAGTGACCGGCGTGTCTCTTGAAGGTCCATTTTTTGTCGTTCGGCTTCACTAATTTCGGGTTTTCTATCCTTTTTCTCCTTCGTGCCTTCCATTGTCAAAGCTTGGATGAAATCGATTTGATCATCCAGCAGCAGTTCGTATTCTTCTTTGGCTTTTGCATCCTTGGCACCAAATTGGAACATAGCAGATGCTAGCTGCTCCTGTTCCCATTTCTTTTGTTCAAAATTTGGAAGTTTTTCACGTTCGTCAACTTCAACATACTCCTCTGGAAGTTTTGTAGAAATAGATTAGCAATAGAATCAACATATTATTTAGAGGCCTACCTTTCTCGCCCTTCTTCATATCCTGTGGCATACGGTAGCGTTGAACACGCTCCAATTCTCGAGCTCTCTCATGCTCCTTGGCAATGGTAAGCAACTGCTTCTTGTATTCTCTTTCTTCTTTTTCACGTTTCGAGAGTCTGAAAAAGAAATTGTTATGATGACACGATTTCTGTGGAAGACTCTTTTATCTGTACTTACACCGATTCGTCAAACAAATATTCATCATCGATGATATCTGCTTCGAGTTCAGCGACTTTGTCATCTTTACGTTTCTCCAGATATTTGCGACGTGATTGAATTCTTAATTGAGGGAGGATCTTATCACGATCTTCATGTTCGAGTTTTAGTCGTTTAGCTGCTTCTTCGAAAGCTTTTCGACTGCCACTGGATTCCAGGACTTTTCTTGTATTGTTTTCATCTTTCTTTTTTAAACGCTCGGCAAATGCATCTCGTTCCTTAATATCACGTAGACGCTCCTCTTCGGCACTGTCAATACTCTCAGAACTTGAAGATGAGTCCCTTCTACGGTTTTTATCGCGACCCATTGTTTTAATTTTATATTTTATTTATTTATTTTAGTAAAATAAATTGTATTTCCCTATAATGTTTTTCTTTTAACAAAATGGGATGCGATGAAGTCAAACGTTTGTCAAATTTTTGACAACTCTGATAGGAGTGTTTAGTTAACTTCAGAAACTCATTGGTAGATTAGATGTGTCCCACGAAAAAGAATTTCCTCATTCCATGTTTTGAAAAGTGTTTGTAAAAGGCCCCAATTAAATAGAGCGCTTTATAAAAAAATGGACAATTTTAAACAACGCTGAGGAACTTGGAGTTCATATAAATCCCATCAAGAATACTGTATTTACTTACAAGTGTGTCATACATTTGCAAACATTTGCCTATAGTTACTTTTTTTTTAATTAATGTAAATTTACAAACTATCTTGACATATTAAGTAAAAACGTGAGAAATCATATTGTATGATAAAAAACGTTTTGCTTAATTTTTCAATTTAATAAAACCTTAACTACAAATCAATTGCTTTAAACTACGTTTAAGTAGCTATTCGTGTTAGGCTAGGCGCACACATGCAACTTTTTCGAAACCAAATAGTTCGATCGTTAGTTCCCCAAACATCACGCACAAATGCAACTCCGAAAGTAATCACGAAATAAACCAATATACAGATAACATTTATTCCCCTTAGCTAAATTTTTCTCTCTCTTGCACTTCTAGAAAATTATTCAACGTTTTAGTTGAATTTCCACGCAGTTACCTATAATTCCTTGTGACACAAACTAAGGAATTGGTTTGATGTGATGATCTAGTTTGTGTCAAAACACACACTAAAAAGTTGATCGGTTTCTGCATGTGCGCGGACTCTCATATAAGTCAGGTATTATACAGTGCATGTATTTAATATGCATGAATCGATTTTTGTTTTGAAGTGTCATTCGATAATGCGCGTGTTATTACACGGAGACTTTTCGGATTTTTAAGTCTATGTATTATCTTGACAGATATCAAACGCACGGCTGCCACATTGACTTTTTATTTTATTAATTATTTTTTCACTTCGTCAAATGGTCATTTTGTATTCCATTTGGTCATATTTTTCGAAAACGAAAAAGATGTTCGACATTTTGAGTAACGAAAATGTTCTTTAAACATACCTTCAAAAACAACGGTTAAACTCATCTAAGCAACTATGTGTAAATAAAAGGTTTATTAAAAATATAAACTCTTGATCTAAATTGGACTAAGGTAATAGAGAGAATTATCTACGCATTACACAAGCCCTGAAAATTCTCAAAATCGAACCTTACTACTTTTAATAAAATTATTGTAAAAACTTATAAAACTTGTATATTGTGATGTCATGTTAAAACGCTTTGTTTTTATACTTCGTCATCTTCATTTAGGTTAATCTAATTTAGCTAAGTTTCTAAGGGATTTTGTGAGTTTATTTGTACGTAATTAAAAAATAAATGTCATCTGCATAATATGGAAAATATGTTAAATAAAATGTGATGAATTCATTAATCTGTGTTTACAAATTTTTCGGACTTGTATTATTTTGGTTAATTTTACCTACAAAGGGTTATGTTTATTTTCAAATTCGGACGCTAACTTTTTTTTAGCAGTGGCAACCGTGTACCCACCGTCCACTTGAATTCACTTTTTTGTCCCATATTGAGGTAACAGCTCTACTAAACACGAACACGAAGTGAAACAAATGCGAAAAATTAAGAAAAAGAGGAAAGACAAACATCAAAAACATGCAAGGAATAGCTTGTACGTGCATGACGAGGAAAAACATACCGGACTAAGCCTATAGTGCTCAGTTAAGAAACCAAACAGTTTCGAAACTAAAAGTTGCATGTGCGCGCCTAACCTTAAAGTCATTTTTTTTTTAAATAAATAGAATACATTTTAAAAACCAAGATTACTCAAGTTATGGCTGCGATACCCAAGGCAGTCGTTGGAATGACGTTCGTTTTTATTCTTAGCGGTAAAGTAAAAACTTAACAGTAAAATATTATGTTCATCAAGAATATACGGATGTGTGAATGTTTTTATTTAGATTTTCTTTTTAAACCAAAAATGTTAACGTTTTTCTTTCAGGATCTGACGGAAAAAAAGTTCACCGAAATAGATGAAAACTTCACAATACCAAAGAGGCATGAAAGTGCCAAGTCCATGTA
Source organism: Eupeodes corollae (assembly GCF_945859685.1). NCBI lineage: Eukaryota > Metazoa > Arthropoda > Insecta > Diptera > Syrphidae > Eupeodes > Eupeodes corollae. The sequence goes on from NC_079149.1 coordinate 115,750,330, forward strand.
CAACCTTATATTTTAGTTTCTGAACGATTCCTTTCAACTTTGTTCTTGTTTTGACAATAGAGGAACAAATGGTAAAATAAATGGCGTTTATTCCAATCAAAACGTCGTCGGCTTTTCAGTGCAAACATATTTAGGATTCGCTTTATATTTAATAAAGTCTATATTTTTAATTATTTGAAAACAATTAATAATCAAAGAAAAAATGTCCGATGAATCCTCAACCGAAACTCAAGAATGTATTCTCAAATGCCCGGAAGCTAAGATATTCTTTCCCTTCCCAAACAAATTAGTGATGCGAAATATGTGGTATTACAAACTCGGATTGGACGAAGGTGATTTTTATCCCTTTGAAGCTGTTTGTGATCGGCATTTCTCTAAGAAAATGTTTACTGGATATGGAAAACTGAAGGCCATCGCTGTACCAGACATTAACATACCAAATAATCCTGCTTCTAAAGATACTCCGCCTGGACCTCAAATTACGATGAAACAAACGAAATGTTTAAAGAAACAAAAACCTATTAAAAAAATTGAGTTTCCCAATGTTCAGTCAGCAGTAGCTCCAATAAATTTAAATTCTAATAATGTGCCTACAACAAACACCCAGATTGGTGGAAATCCTTCGTCAACACAGAACTGGATAAATGATAATTCAGAGATACTCGTTGACTATCAGCTTAAAGTTGGTGGCAAGCATGTGTGTGATGTTATTGAAATTCCCCAGTACATTGTGGTTTTTACGGTCATAAAAGCTAAGCAGCATAATAAAATTGTGTTGGCTGACTTAAAAAACAGCAACAACAACCCCACTACCAACAACACCACTACCAACAACACCAATATTAAAAATAAGGCAGTAACAACGAAAAAACCTGCCTCTAAGGTACTTCCAAAACCATCAGCATTTATTACAATCGATGATGATGGTTGTAATGATGGTGGTGATGATGATGTCGCAGAAGTAGGATCTAAATCAGCAACTGTCCAAACCAAAAGTCTTGAAATCGTACCCCTGACAGTTCCATCAGTCCAAACTGTATTAACAGTTCTCCCAAATAAGCCTTTCGGGATTCTTCCCACAAGATTACCAGTTCTTGAAGACAAGCATCAGAAAATTGTGGAGCCTGAACTCGCAGATCTTCAAGCTGATCTACTCGAAATCCTGGGACCAGAAAATTCTGAAGTAATTTTACCAAATTCCAATCCAACTATCGTGAAGCCTAAATCCAAAAAGAAACCTGAGATAGACGTTGTTTTTTATACTACTGATGATGTTCCTCCCAGACGCGATCGTGCCTGTCAAGTCGATTTCTCTAGAAAACGTGTTGCAACTGGCATTCAATGCGATTTTCAGTTCGATATTGATTCCAGGAGTTTATCACACAAATCTAAAAATAATGGAATGGAAGCGATAAATCCGCCATCGGAAGATATAGACGAATGTCTTCTGTGCGGGGAGATATTAAGCGACTCTGCGTCCAAAGTGAAACATGCTCTCTCCCATGAACCATCACCGTCATTGTGTTCCCAATGTGGTGCAATATTTGAGAGTCCCAACGAATTACTACTCCATGAAAGTATGTACCATTTGTGTGGTTTGAATTTAGGCAAACCACAACGTTGTCCAAAAACGAAGTGTAACAAAGCTTTTCGTTCTATGAAACAACTAAACCGGCACATCGAGGAACACGTCCGAACAAGACAGCACAAATGCAATAAATGTTTAGAATACTTTGGTTCTGCAATGAAATTGATTTGCCATCAAAGGGCATTGGACAAATGTCTGCGAACGAGAGGTTGGACATCGCGAAGATGGAGTAAAAGAATGTAAATATTTTATTCTGTACATAATAAATGCACGAGTTGTGGATACTAATTAATATTTAATGCAATAAATATAAATAACCTTATGTTTCTGAGTTTCGTTTTATTTTTTATTGAAAGAGGTTCAAGGGCAAACTCATGGCAAAGGAGATGTTACTCTATTAGATATTCTAAGCTTGCCTTTCAAGGTTTTTCGACAATTTGGATATCTAAAACGTCCGTTTTTAGTCTTGGCAACAATAACTACAAATCCAATACAGTGGTGGTCCAGTATAACGAATGATCGATATTACGAAAACTTTTTTCAAGTACATAAGGTTTTCTATATAACGAACAAAATAACGAATTTCAGATAGTAAAATAAAATTACTGTAAATGTTTTAATGTCTCTAACATGTATGTTTATGATAATATTGTAAGATACATACGCAATTTCATATTGCACAAGTGTTTTTTTCGCTTGCTTACTTATGTCCCACGTGTTCGTCTTCGTATATGTAAACAGTTGCTCTGTTCGCAAATGTTTCGTTATATTTCAATGAAGTTATAAAGGTTTTTTTATTCTATTAAGCGAAGTTGTAATTATTTTTTGTATGAAGTTTGAAATTAATTAATGAAAAATACAAATGTACTTTCTATTAACCTACAGATCTGTATGAAAAATTGTTTCGATATAACTGACCCTGGACATTATATCGTTCGTTATACTGGACCACCACTGTATAATGATTGTTGATTAGAATTTTTGACTGATTTTATGTTTTTTGAGCAGCGGAAATAACAAGGATTTGTCTGGAGGTGTGGTTGTATCAAGGAGCTGTATAAGAGGTGGAATTTTATTTGTAAAGTGTTGATTTGTTAATGAATCGTAAAGAAGAACTTTTTTGAACAGTGTATAGCCCAGTCTTATCCGACAGAGCTGCACCGACTGTAGTTTGTTATATGAATCATTGTACGTCACTTATCCTAAGGTAGCTTTACATTGTCTCAAAAATTAATTGGACATTATTTTTTAACGTGGAGTTTACTAATGATGTCTAGAAAGATGGAAAGGTTAAGATTAACGACATTTGGATAGTTTGGATAGGGGCAGAATGTGCCTTCTCGTTGCCTTAATATCCTACATGACCTGGTGACCATATTAAAAGTTTGATCATATTATTAAACGTAAGTAGAGAAAAATTGGTGTGTTGTTTTTAATATTGAAAATGCTGCTAAAAATTGCTGTTTTTTTTAAATTTCTTAAACAAACTTAAAAGCTGCTGCCAAATACTTCACATTGGTTATCATATTAGTAGGCTCAAAAACTTGCTGTTTCGTCTATTGTGGAGGAGTCCGCAGTTAAGAACTTTAAGAATAATTGGTCTTCAGGACATAATTATTTTTGTTTAGAAATTTCCTCAAATACTAAATTCTTTTGCTACGAAGACAGTATTGCTGTCAATGAAGCATTTTCGGCAAAAACAAGGCTTGAACCTTACTTTTGATTATGATACTATACAATGTGTAAACCGAATGAAGGATACCGATGCACATTGGTTTTAAATATTTGTGCATTTCAATGACTCGGAAACAAAGAGAAGGTTTAAGCATTCCAGCAGTAAAGGTTGTATTCAAAAGCAGAGTGCGGACATGTGACTATAGATTCACTTTGAAAAATAACTTACGATTAATCAGTCTTATAATGATTTTCATGGGAGGTATAATTTTACTCCATTTATTTCTGTTCCTCGGATTTTAAAAGTATGAATTACACATGAACAAAGTTGTTGAGTCTCTATACAATTAAGTTTACATTTCATTCTTACGAGTTAAATTTCCTACATCTCATGAAAGTATATTCATCGAAAATTAATCATCTTTAAGAAAATCACAGTAGGTAAAAGTTATTTTATATTAACTAAGGACCTTGCAAAAAAGGGGCCAGCCTATATTTTTAGCTATAAGAGGTAGGCTCAATATCAAGGTAAACGATCGTAGAAGACTTTTCTCCAATTTGTACGAAATTTACGAATTTTCAATCATATGAAGTGTTACTATACACAAATCGGAGAAATCTCCATAACAATATTTAAGATTCATACGTTGAAAATATCAAACTCGTGATATGCAAGCCCACAAATGCAAGTAACATTGTATAACACTGAAGCTAAAAATCATTAAAGAAAAAACTAAATGAAACCAAAATGTCACACAAAATTTAAATTCAAATATTGACATATTCGAAGGATTTACTTTGGCACTAAATATACCATAACGCAATTCGTTTTTCCAACATTCAACTCTAAAAATCTAATAAACTATAATTTAAAAAATCAAAAACAATAACTTTATTGCTAATTCTTTGACATCAATCAGCATCTTCATTAAAATAATATGTATGCACAAAAAGTCTTTATTTACAGATGCAAGTGCAATCTTTAGTTGTTATCATCTAAAACAATTCCGTCGATTAACATGACTAAGTAATTGCAGTGACGAAGGGAAGGACCGCTGACATTTGTTACATCGCTGTTCGGTTATTCTGGTCGTGTGCTGATCAATGTGGTCGAATAATTGTCGTTCGGAGTGAAAGGCTTTTAAACAGTTTAATTTTGGACAGCGAAGTGCTTTCTTAATTTTTAAATTATCCTCATTTGGATGCATTTTATCTTCGTGTGCTAACAGCTTTGAGGTATTAGGAAACAATCGGCCACAACGAAAGCACAACAGGCTGCTCTCTTTGTGTGTCATTGAGTGCTTAAGATTGGATATATGACTTCGGCATACCTCGCCGCAAATATGACACTCAAACATATCACCATCTTCTTCAAGGTATTCGTATTCCTCGATAATTTCGTTTATCCAGTCTGATTGGGAGCTGTCCGAGGAGGAGCCTTCATCTTCATATAAGTCACACTGCACTGCACTTTCGATGGTTCCTTTTATTTCATTTTCAGTCACTTGGATGAGACGTTCTCGCTTGATGACATTTTTGTGAGGAGTAAAACACACGTATTTGGTACCATTGATATATCTCGAGAAATTGATGTTAGAAGGCAAACCATGTTTGCCTACTATCAAATTTTTGTCGGCTGAAGGTCCTGCTGATGATGTTCTTTCATCATATTGAAGGTTTTGTGATAGTGTGTCGGGTGGCGGTGCATCTAAAGGATTGTTTTTCGCCTTAAAGGCAGTAAAGACTATTTTAAATTGTGGTATTTCCGTATATCAACTAAATGCTTACCTCTTTCTTTCGATTCGTCGACGTATGGCCGGTTTTTGGCTGGCCTCGATTTCCTAGTTTGGATGGTTCTTTCGTTCTTACTCTGCACATTGACGGGGTCTGGTCCTATTCGTGACGTGAGTAAATCTTTTGAAGATATACAATTCTTTGCAGGGCGGGTTTGAGATGAACTTCTTGATTTAGTAGATGATCTCTTGCTATTACTGGCCGACGGCGCCGAAGTTCTATAATTTATCTTTTGTTTCGGAGGATTTACTTGCGTAATGGCAGTCACAGTGCACCCTCTTGACACCAGGTCATCAAGAATACTATGTAAACTTCCATTAAATGGAGTATTCTGGTTGGTGGTGTCACCATTCTTGGGAAGGTGGTCAGTTTTAGGAGGAATTGATATTCGCACAAGCTTACTGCCTGATTTGGTAAACATTTTTCGTTAACTAAAATGCTGTAGCCCTAGATCCCGCATCATTTAATACTAAACACAAATTTAAACGTTCATTCTGTGGTAACTTTGCGCGTTTTTGTAGTCGTGTTAAAAAGCCGTCTGTTCCGAAAATCAATGCCTTATGCCCCTTCCAGGGTGAGAGTTAGGGTATTTATAAATGATATATGGGGCAGAATACCCGCAGAAATTTGTAAATGGTCAATTATATTGAAAATAAATAAATTTTATTTATGAGATCTTTATTGTTTAGAAGCTTATCAGCACAAGAAGCCACAGCAGATGTCAGTCAGAAAATAAATGACGCTGTCAAATTTATGAGCGTTCAGGCAAATTGACAAACCATTAAGATGAGTTCACATCAAAAATTGGAATATGCGGAGTATGCATAAACCAACATAGCAACATGTGCTAAAACTTTGGAAGTTAGACAAATAAACTTTTTTAGTAAGGTACACAACTTACTTTATTTACTTACTTATGGTGGCGCTACAGTCCGAGGCGGACCTGGGCCTCAACCAACAAGCGTCTCCAGCCAGCTCGGTCCCTAGCTAGCTGTCTCCAGTTTCGCACGCCAAGTTGGTTGAGGTCCTCTCCCACCTGCGTGCACCACCTGAGTCGCGGTCTTCCTCTACTGCGCCGTCCCTCGGGATTGGATTCGAAGACCTTCCGTGCTGAAGCGTTGATGTCCATCCGCTCTACATTTCCATCTATGCGTACGTGACCAAAAATCACCCGAAGAATTTTTCTCTCGAAGCACAAACAACTTCGGCCCAATAAATAATAGTGAAAAAGTGGAGGGATAAAACCCGTTTGAATCAATTGAATTGCCAAAGAAGGCGGAGAAAGAATGTGCGAAAAAAATGTACATAAATGAAGATTTAAAATTTAACTTTGGATAAAGGAAAATTACAGAAAATAATGGGTGGAATGCTGCCCCTGCAACCACCTTGCTTGGGATCACTATAGGATTTGCGGTGGGTGCGAGATTCGGTATCTGCAAAGTACTTTATGCATTTGAGCACTAAAATCAAAGAAATCCCCCAACAAACAAAAATGAAGTATGGCAACACTGACCAACAAAGAAGGAAGAAATGTCAAAATCAATTAGTTTTGTGTGTTTTGTTTGTGAAAAAGTGAAATTTGAAAATTATAGAAATAGATGTTTCCTTGTTGTGAAATTGCTTTATTTGCACATGTCTTACAAATAAAAAAAACAGCCAGTCGAAATTCTCGCAGCGCTAATGGAAAGTTGAGCCTTTTTTTCAACTTCTTAATCTTTTTATTTAGAATTTCTTGATTTTCCTTTATGTAGGTATTTAAAATGATGTTGGTTAAAATAGCTATTTCTATACTTTGAAAGTGAGTGCCTGACCTAAGGTAAATATCGTCGAACGCACTCTTAAACAGCTGTCAAGATTTAACAGAGTGACAGCTACCTGACAGTCTACTTTTAATCCCCTATACCGTCGTGTATTCAGCACGTGGTAGTTTTGTTGTTTAGATTTTAGATTTTCATTTTTTGATTTTATTGCATTTAAAAACATTTAATTACAATGGGAAAAACGAAAAAAAATAAAATACGACCAGCCAAAGTCAATCCCATTGGTATACCGAGCCTACGAGATCTTGAAAATGAAGACGAATTCAATATGGAAAATAGCAATCCCATCGAAGCAATTCGTGACCAATTACAATGTTCCAATGTTGAGGAAAAGATCAACGGACTGCAAGCATTGGCTGTACTCTCATCGAATAAAAATAAAGTTGTCAACATCTGTTCGAGTGATGTTATTCGAATTGCAGCCCCATTGTTAGTTGAACCAAACAATGCTGTACGAAATGCTTGTGCAGGAGCTCTGCGTAATCTTTCAGTTTGTGGAGTAGAAGTTTGTGAGAATCTTGTCGACCAAGATGTCCTCACGCCATTGCTGGTTCTTCTAAATGAGTATGCAAAAGAAGCCAATTGGGTTCCAGAATTTGATGAGAAACTCACAGGTCAACTTGGTTTGAAATCAGATATATTCCTTCAGGTTAGTGTAAATGGTTTATGTAAAAATAGCAAACATTGATGGTAACATTATACATCTACTTATTTTAGTCTGTAAATCTTCTGTGGAATCTCTGTGAGAGCACATCTGTTGCACTTGAGAACTTCAACCAATCACACATCTTGGAGAGTTTCATTCGTTGTTTGGACTACAAAGTGTTTGGATTCGATATCGCAATTTCTGTTGCCCAATGTTTGTTGGTTATATCCGAGGAAAATCCAAATTCCTGGAATGTTTTTAACAATCATGTTCCAGAGTTTATTTGTCTGCTTAACATTGAAGGTGATCATTCGCATACGTTTTTAAGAACTCTCGCTGCAGGTAACAACACACACTTTTAAATCAGAATGTTTAAATTTCTTAACAATTATTTTTTTTCGTAGGAATTTTGTCAAACGTTCCTGCACTGGCAGCTGCATATGTAAATAAAATATTCCCAGCTCTCTCGGCTACTTTCGATGTTAACCATAGAACTGTTCTTGGTGACATCACAAGTACTCTACCTTTGCAACAGCAACCAAATCAAACTGAACTCGAAGTGAAAATGGATGTTGTCGATGGTAAATTATAAGAAAGAATTAATATATTTATTTAATTTAATTAATTCAATAACAGTTGGTGAAGAAACAGACGAAGCCGCATCTTTGAGGAGAAGAAAACAAGATTTACCTACAGATATTGAAATTCAAGTAAAAAACGTTGGATATCTGCTAGAAGCCCAAAAAGTAGCTGCAGAGATTATTACAAATCAATGTGCAACTGACGATGATGGTAAGTTGAAATTGATAATTTCAATGAAAAATTTAAATTTAATTATGAGAATACCAATTTTATTGACAATTTGTATGCACACAATGAAGAGGCAATTACAACCCTTAACGTTTTTAAAGTTTAAATACAGTGCGAGAGTTAGGGAAATAGTAATGGATTTAATGGTCCTAAAGTTCAAAATATTAACATAGGTAGGTATGGAGGAGTTGGGTAAAGCTTTTCATATTCTTGATGTGCGGTTAAGTACGTCCTAAATTGAGTTCAAGGTAAAATATTAAGCATTTCTGAAAGTGCGAATATTATAACTCAATTGTTTGAATGAGGAATATTAGATAAAAGAACCCAAACAGATTAAATGGAGTTTTCGGCAATGGCTGAGAAGCATTCCACTCGGATCTATGTAGAATTGTGCTCCCTAGGATATGTGAAAAATTGGGAGAAGCTTGATGTGGATTTAGATTTGGGGAGTCTCTGGCTCGGTCCCTATCTAGATGTCTCCAGTTTCGCGCTCGAAGTTTCCTGAGGTCACTTTCCACTTGTGCGCGCCACCTGATCCGCGGTCTTCCTCTTCTGCTCTGTCCTGTGGGTGTAGATTCGAAGACTTTCCGGGCCGGAGACCCAGCCATCTTAGTCTTTGGACTTTTACCCTTCTGGCTAAGTCTACGTGGCTGTACAGCCCGTACAGCTCGTCGTTCCATTTTCTCCTCCACTCACCTTCGATGCATACGGGACCGTAGATCACACAAAGAACTTTTCTCTCGAACTTTCAAGGTGCTTTCATCCGCTTTTGTCATAGTCCATGCTTCTGCACCGTATAGTAGGACGGGGATGATAAGGATCTTATATAGCGACACTTTGGTCCCTCGATAGGACTTTATCAGTCAAAAGTTTAAAGAAACTGCGGTTAACAAGAGTTATTCTGTGTTTGATCTCAGCGCTGGTGTTGTTTCCTGCGTTTACAGCGGAGCCTAGATAGACGAAGTCCTTGACTACCTTAAAGTTACGTCTGTCGATGGTTACGTTTTAACCAAAACTTCGGTGTTGTATGTCCTTGACATCCCGTTGACATCAGGTTGTTTCCAACCTTTATGGAGTAGCGGGAATTCTCCATGGTCATCCTGCACAAACGGACGTGTTTGGCAGGAATGCCAAAACTAGGCATGGCTCTTAACAGCTCGACCCTGTAGATACTGTCATATGCGGAATTGAAATCAATGAAAAGATGGTGAGTGTCGATTTGGTGTTCTTGTTTTTTTTCCAGGATCTGCCGTAATGTGAATATTTGATCGACTGTGGACTTTGAGCGTATATCAGGCTAATGTTGCCGAATTTAGCCTTGATGCGTATGGTCATGAGGCGCTCATGATGCACCTATAGCTCAAGAGCTGTTGGTTTTCGTGGTAGCAGTCACCATAGTAAATATCGCAGTTTTTCATCCTCTTTTTGCCGGCCCATCCCATCGCAATTCCTGGATGGCGGTGATGTCTGCTTTATAGCAGTTTAGGGCCTCCGCTAATTCTTTGCCCTATCCTCATTCTCTCTTGGTAAATACGATGCGATAATCTTTTATTCCCATCAATGTTACTATGTCCTGGAAACGAAGGGAGGCTAACCATTTTGAATTTTTAACAATGGATTAGATGGCTTTGATTGTAGCTTTGATATCGAGAATAATGTCTTAAGTTTATGTTTAACAAATTGTGGGAAGAAAGAATTTTAGGGTCTTCAGAAACCGCAAGTACCTCTGTTTGATTTGACACTGAAGAATTCTATAGAGTTTATTAATCTTTCCCGATGGGAATTAATTGCCAAAACACCAGGCCCTACACTCTCGCTCTTTTTAATTACTGATACATGATTTGCAATAATGAATCCGTATCCATCCAGTCTTCCCTAGTAGGGAAGGGATTTCTTATAAGGTTACTGGGTTGAAATTTGTGTACGGCTTATGTCGAATTGAATGTGTATCTCAATAGTTTTTTTATGTTTCCATGACCTAAAGATATGATTTTCCAGTTCTAAAGCTACAGCTTGTGTAGTTCTGCAATGCATTATACTGTATTAATTTTTTTAAATTGATTTTTAAAATAAAAGTACATACTTTTCAACTTTCCAGAGTGGATTGATAATGATGCCGATGATGCATCGGACAATGAAAGCGTTCACGACTATGATAGCAATAGTAAAGCCAATAGCACGACAAACCTTCAAAATACCGACAAACTTCCCGTCGAAGTTTTAGAAGCCATCAAATCATTTGGATTTGTAGAAAAAGTAAGTATAAAAACACGCATCATATGAAAATAAAAATAATTTAATAATTATTTCTTTTTTAGCTTTGGCATAAAGCAAAACCAATACAAGATAATGTTAGTCAAATTTTACGCGAGACTAGTTACACACTCTTGAATAAGTATGAATAATGTTTTTCTTTTTGGTTTATAAATATATTTATTTTTTGTATGAAAATCTTTTTGATGTTCACAGAGTAAAAAGTCTGCGAGTATCATGCCTTTTGTGTTTACAAAATCTTTGCAATTCAATGAGTACCGAAGATCTTGGTGGCCCAACTGCAATCTATGCCGTTTGGTTGGATTTGGGACAACAGGTGTTCCAAGGACCACAAGATCTCATTCTCTTAGAGCCATCGACCTCATTGATGCGCGCGTCATTGGAGCATTTAAAAAAAAGCCCAGAACTCTTTGCCCAAATGTCAGAGAATGATTTAGAAGTAAATATTTTTGTTTATAAGTTTTGCATTTAATTTTAATTAATTTTGTATTCTATCTAGTTAATGTTAAATGGAGTGAATAAGTGTACGATGCCAGAAATTCGCGCCAATTGGTTACGAATGTTGGGTACTTTGGGTTGCTTGCTTTCTGAACGTCTAGTCAAAGTGATTATTGAATTTATTTTAGACACATGTTCAAAGGTAAATGGTTTTTTAACTAAGAAATTGGTTAATTTAGTTTTAAATTATTATTGTTTTTGGAAACTTAAGGAACAAGATGTTTGGACTATATCTGAATCAATAGATGCTCTAATGGACATGTTTTCTGACAACGACTGGAACCAAATTGTAGTTGAATTAAATTTCCATGAACGCATTAAGGCTTTAGAAAAAGTTTTCAAATCAAAGGTAAACAATTACAAAACATACAAAAACCTCTTAAACAAAAGTTCATACTTTGTGTTTTTAGATTCGTCAGCAGAAGAGAGAATTAAATGAAAGATACCCAGCTGTTCTTACAGTACGCACAAATCTAAGTCGTTTTGTTAAGTATGTCGAAAGTGAATTGAAAAAATTCTCCAGTACGAATGGAACATAAAAAAAAACATCGACAAGAAGAAAAACTGATTTCCTGACAAAACTATGCATGTGTAATCAAATCGACATAATATTTAATTTGTATCCTATCGAGAAAGTTGGCCTTAGAAAAGCCAAACGAAATGAAATGTTAAAAATATTTACCTATTTTTTTATAGCTTAAAAATGAATTGTATATCAATTTACAATAATTTATAGAATTAAAGTTTAAATTTTGAAAAAAATAACGTTATTTTTTAATACGATATTCAACCATGACACGTATTCCATCGTAATCGGAAAGTTTACGAATTGTGAAAAACTATCATGAAATTCGTTCGTAATGCAAAATTGTATGAGATTTTTCACTAGAACCGTATTTGGTAAGAGCTTTTCGGGATTCGTAAAAGTTTCCGATTGCTATGATAGGGCTGACAATATAATTGAAGAAAACTGATTTGCTGGATGCTTTGCAAATCGCAAGTAAATAAAACGAATGTGACTTTGCCTTTACGATTTGCGAACCAACTACATAAAGGTAACTTCTCGAAAAAAATATTTCGATGAAACTGAGTCTCACCCTAAATCCACGGGATGGTATTCAAATTAAGCCACAGAATACTTACAACGAGCCAATAGTAGTGAAGCAGTATAGAGGGAAGAGAATTAACAAATCGCATGAAAAGAACGTGAAATATGCAAAGAAGTATAATTGATTTTTTTTTGCTCACAGAAAAATGCAAACTTAAGAGGTTTTTGAGGGATAGAAATTTTGGTTCACAGATAGGAAAGCTCTGGGCCTTGGGGACATTAAAAGATTCCAAAAAAATTGTCTCCATCACGAGATAAGCGAAGAAGTAATATACAGAAATGAAAATATTTCAACACCGTTTTTACGAAAATGCGCCATTAAAATAATTTCTTAAAGCAAATCGATACATTTAGACACACGTTTTCTTCTATCAAAAGTTCTTTAGTAGCATGGGAAGAAAAGAAAGTGCATTAACCTTCATGTTCCGGCTAAAAGGCAACACTACATGAATTTATAAATCACAAAATTAATGAAAAGAAATAAATTGATTCTGTGGGCAAATGACAGAATTTGAATCGCTTAATTTGTCAACCACAAGCATACATTAGAATTCTCCGAGTAAATTTGAATTCCCTTATACAAACATTTAGAAATACATCGATCAATTAGGAAAGTGGGATATGATTTGAAAAAGGATCCTTATGCACACTGGTTAGAAACACATTCGTATAGTACAGCTAAAGAATTAATCTCTGTACTTGATAATGCGCCCGAAATGAAGTCAAAGGTATACAAACAATGCTTTCTAGAAGTAAAGATTTAATATATGAATTATTTAAGGGGAGGAATACAACATACTATGTCCAGATTATTTTAAGAGCTATTTTTTTAAATTCTGTCCAAAGACTCAAGTTTGAGATCAAAAAAATGGCAAATCTTTTAAAGAAACTTGTATTTACATAGTTCTTCTTTAAAACATTCTACATGGACAGTCCAAGAAAGCGCTTTTTCTCATAGTAAACATTAAATTAATTACATTTCAGTTCAAACATAGGCCAGCAATATTCCGCCACTTAATGAATTGTGGGAATAAATACCAATGGCAAGCAGCAATTTCATTAGTTTTTCAGCTAAAAGACCTCATCAAAAAAAGTAAAAATAGAAATATATTGAACAGATTTTTGCTTTCGACTGGCCATAAGCTGCACATGTTAAGTGCTTCATTGAAGTCCATCCCCAGGAACTAATTTTGTCTTCATGCAGACTTTACAAGAACTTCCAGCTTGTAGTGGGAACCTTTATATGTATAATCTGTCGAACTAAGTTGTTAAACCAATTTTTTTTTAGTTGAAAGTATGACAAATGGATCGCTTAACTATCGCACAACGCATACAAATTATTAAAACATGCTGCAAAAATAGTGTTTCTGCCATAGCCACATATCGTGCAACTACGCAAGCAATTGGCAAAACCATAAAGAAATTTGAAGAGACTGGATTGGTTACAGATAGCTAGTACTGTTGCTGTAAGTGAAAGTGTTGCCGAAGACCCGAATGTGTCGATCTCAGGAATTAGGACTGTCTTACGACACATTATGGCGTATTTTGCATTTGTATTCACATCCATATAAAGCCCAGCTCATACAACAACTGAAGCCACTTGATGATTTACGGCTTCGTAGATACGTCGAATAGGTGCTTGAATAACAGGCAGGGAACGGCGATTTTTTGAAAATTTTCTTCAGCGACGAAGAACATTTCTCACTCGTTGGGTATGTTAATAAACAAAATTTTTTTCAAGTAGTTGGAAAGAGGCCATTTCATCCACAAAAAGTCACTGTTTGATGGGCTTTTTCGTCGGGTGATGTGATTGGAAAAAAACTACGTCATATGATAACCGACTTTTTTTGCCTGCTAATGAAGTACATAAATACGACTTGAGAATATGTTGCTTTAACAAGAAGGTACCACGTGCTACACAACTTAAGCAAATATGGATTTATTGTAAGAGACAGTTCCTGGCCGCTTAATTTTTCGTCGTGGCTATATCAACTGGAAAGCAAGATCATGCGATTTGACACCGCTGCACTTTTTTTGTGGGGCTAAGCGAAAGACCGTATTTATGCAGATAAACCTTTAACTCTTGAGCACTTAAAATCCAACATTCGTCAAGTTATGGCTGAGATACCCAATATGTGTCAAAAAGTGGTCCAAAAATACCTCAAAATAATCGAATTGCAACAACTCGCTTGGTGGTTATTTAAATGATGTTGTGTCAACGTTCAAACTTTATAATAAAAATGAAATATTATGACAACAAATATTTTATATGCTTTTTACTTATGTTTACTTTTGAAACCGCAAAATGGATAACCCTGTATATTGACTCAGCTGGTTTTTGGCAAGAGTTTTCCTACAGAAAGAAGCAATAATTTTGTATCTTATCAACAAACCAAAAAAAATTTCAAAGAGCAACTTAATTGTCAGAAACCCAAAAGATAGTAGAGACGAATACAAAAAACAAGTATACGCCTGAGTATACCGCTTTTAAAACTATTTACAAAGAAAACGAAAATACATTACCCGTTTATTTTATTACATCTTTCAAATAACTTATGAATTCTTTACTTAATTTTTAAGAATGGAGGCACGATATCAAAATAAAACAACAATATTATTGAAAAGTTAGAATAAAATTGAAACTTTAGGCACATAGACTTTATTAAATTTCTAAAAATTATCCCATTGATTGGTTAGCTGCTTAGCGCGATTACAAAAAAAAATAAACCCACGTTTAATCATCTTGACTTTGCTAATTATTTGTTTAAATATTTATAAATAATAAAAATTATCATAACACATAACGTAATATATAATATAATTATAAATTATTTCTTTTCTTTATATAAGGCGATATAATATAGGAGTAATAATTAATTATGTATAAATTTAAATTTTTTTTCGCTGTCGTGGGCTCTAATGAACTTATTTGGAGTTTTAGTTCTTTTTTTCACGATCCAAATTATAAAGTTCTTCATTTTTTTTTTAAAGATGAACCTTTGAATATTGCACAAAAGGATTTTTATGAGGTCACATTTTTATTAAATTCACCAACGCCAAAAAATCATTCAAACACATCAGTGTTGAGAGTTTTGAAGTATTATTATTTGTTATTCCTCTTCACTTGGAGTTCTGGTGAAAGATTTTTATTAGTTCGCTTGGGCTTTGGCAATGGATTCCAATCGAGGTTAGAACTAGTTGGCGAAGATTCTCTCGACGTGTTGTTGACTTCTTTTGTAATGGTGCATTTTTTGAACACCTCCATGTTGCCATTTTTATCAGTTTCTTTAGCTAGCGTTGACACAATTGTGTCTAAGATGCCTTGAAAATTCTCATCTGCCTTATTAGAAAGCTTCTGTTCGTGTTCGTGGGCATTCTCGAGTCCTTCGAGTTCAAGAAGCATTCGCTTCATCTCTCGTTGGGACTCGGCCAAACTTTTAAGATTTTGTTCCATGGCATTGGTATTTGTTTCGCTTTGATTTCGTTGTGGATTATTGGCATCGATCTCGATTTCTTCTTCTTTCTTTGCACCGCCGAGGAGTTTTTGGCTTCGATTGATGGAATCGATGATTTGTTTGACAGATCGTCGTTTTTCTGGGGGAACTGGCTCCAACGGGGCTAGTGTCGATTCCTTCCATTGACTTGGTCGTGGCCGGTAAATATTTTCGTTGATATCTTCAACAAAGTGCTTATGTCTCGGAGGCTTCTGAATAGGAGCTGGATGGGCGTCAACTTCAGAAGTTTGAGTTAGAGTTGTAACGGGTTTAGGAAGGTTTGATTGTGTAGTGGAATCTTCTATTCGATCAGCAACTTCTTCGATTTCAGAAATAATTAACTGAAGCTCGGAAATTGTTGTCGGAAGATCTTCTTCAAGATTGGAAATATTTTCTTCAATCTTAATTTCTTCTTTAGGTTTTGGCGATGGCTTTGACTCTACTTGAGAGCTTAGCTCTGTTTCGGTCACTTCAACTTTTCTAACAGCTGTGTGAGGTGATTTTCGTTCAGGCGGTGTGGGTTTTTGCTCCCTCACAGCTGGGACAGGAGTTGAAACCGGTGAAGCTGGTTGATGTTTTCTATCTTCACCTACCGCAACAATTTTAATAGTAACTTCATGGCGCGAAGGTGTAGGTGTCTTACGATGAGCACCAACGTCAATTCCTATCTCCCTATGTGGCGTTTCTGGGGAGGAAGGCACTTCTTCGACCACTTTTATTTCTTTTCGTCTCATTGCAGGAGTATCTGGAGTTTCAGCTATAAAAACTTCTCGACGAGCATTTGACAATCTAGGAGAAACAGGTGGTGGAGACTTTGGAAGCATTGGCTTAGTTGCAATAGGAGGTCTTGGTTTCTCCGGTGATTCTTTGATAGTCACAGCTTCTTTATTCGTGCTAACTATTACTATTTCCTCAGACGAATGTGGTTTCGATTCTGAACGGAAAGATGATACGCCACCTGGTGATGACTCAATTCTTTCCGGTGTCGACCGAGGGCTTTCTGTACGGATATGGATTGTTTCCACATTACCGATATGATTCACTTTTTTCTTCTCTTCCTTCACGGAAGAATCTTCTATCTTCAAATCAGCAGGATCTTCATCTTCCCTAATGAATAATGGTTCATCATCGGGAGTAACAATAATATCGATACTCGAATTAATCGATCTGCTTGATTCGCGGGTTGGTGAATTATGACTTTTTGGTATTGTACCATTTTGTTTAAGTGAATTTGTAGTGACCACAGTTGTTGTAGATGAGGATCGAACTTCATGATGATTTTCGGTACTATCGTTGTTGGACGACTTAACGAAACTCTCAATTTCAGCGGTAAGATTGTGAATTTCCTCTTCGTTGGCTGTGGAACTGTTGTTGTTGGGCTGAGTGGTGGATGATGGTTTGTGACTAGGAGTGGAACCAGCACTCGAGCTTTCTTCTTTGATTATTTGATGCACCTAAAAGAAATAATTGACTAGTGTTAATTTTTGTTTTAAAGAAAATTGAAGAAACAACAAGATGTACTGGAACAAAATTTGTGCGAAAAAGAGTAGATAATGTGAACATCTGAACATGATAAATAAGAATAAAGTCTTGAAAATAATCGAGCTATTGGGGATTATTTTAAAATTTCAAGAAAAATGTCGTTAATCATTTGACATTTGCATAATTCAGCAATTAATAATAAATAATAACGATACAAACTTCCCAGTCCTAAGAATCTATGGAGAAGCTGGCTCTTGTGGAAGGAAGAATTTTTGGCTTATGTCATTGACTTGTTTTATAAAACACAGAAAATATTATGTAATGCATAAAATAATAGTGCTTTGTGAAAAATTAAATATTGTTTTAGTTTTTTTTTTGCAATATTAATGACACAAACGTTCTTACCTAAGTAAGATACAAGTTGAAGTTATCTTATCACAAAATTGTGATATCATAGTTGGGAAGGTATTTATTGTACAGAAAAAATGTGTTCTCTTTAAGACTTTAAGATAAAAGATAAGCAAATTAAATATAAAATAAAAGAGTGCAGCATTTTTGTTTAAGCTTTTCAAATGTTGAACAGATAAAAAAATACACAAGTGATCGCGATTGCGATTGAATTTACAAAAATAGAAAATTATAAAGATTACCCAATTATTCGATTTATTAAACTGCCTTCACTAGGTGTCCAGACCTAATTCTGTGAAGTGGGCATGCATTTATGTATATTTATTTATTACAAATTCGATTACTTATTTTAATAATTATTTAAAATAATGCCTATTTATGTAATGTACATACAACTGAAATTTTAAATTGTACTTGTCCATATAATTTTTTGAATTCATTACCTAAAATGAGTATGCATTGGTAAAATGCTTAAATTAACACCGATTCGCTCCTATTTTGCGTTTCATTGGTCAAAAAATTGATTTGTTTTTATTGTAAAATTGATATATTTTCATGAGTACCGGCCTAACTGCACTACGAGTAACATCAAATAATTTTCTTTTGTTTGTTTTATTGACGTATTTATATTTTTTGAATTATCTTTCATTTGTTAAAAATACTCTAAACAAATTGGTCACATTCACAAAGCTAGTGGCTAAGTAGCCAAGAGATTCTGATTGGCTAAATCTAAATACAAAAATAGTCGAAATTTCCCCTCCAACGTAGTGTAAAAATGTCGCCTACAAAGTAAGTCACACTGGTTTTGACGTTTCACAATTAGCTGCTCAGTAAGGACACAAGAATTCAAAATGAAGTTAATCTTTTGGTATTTAAATACAAATATAAATAAATCATATTAGATTTTCTATTTGGTTTTATTGAATTTAAAAAAAAAAAAAAACTATTTAAAGTTCTGGAAACACAAATGTTTCTTATTTTATATTTACTACAACTGACATATATGACAGTTCCGGATTGACTAGCTTTGTAGTGCAATTTTGCATTCACAAAGCTAGTTGAATTTTTGACTTTGTTGTCACTAGCTTTGGGAATACGCCAAATCTTCCTCAAACGAAGTAAATCAAGTTTATTTTTGTCTGAATTTCAACGTCAAGAAAATACCTACACAATCTATCGTTTTCCATTGGTCATAAAAATAGGATCAATTTTTGTAATTGATATCTAAATTTTCTAATGTAAAACTTCATTAATTAGATGACTTTTAAGCTTTGAATATTAACAAAATTTGACAGCTTATTCTTTGAGCAGAAAAGTTTTTAGGTCGATAAATTGATAAGGACCAACCAAGCACCTGCTCTGAAAAGTTTCTCCATTCTACTCATACGGCCCAAATTTGTTACCATCTTTCAAAAAAGATTGGAACGTAGTTCGGTCTTCATAGGAAGTTTTTAATAATTCGAATGAAAGTACTGAAAACAATTTTCTAAGTTTAATTTAATACAATAATGTGCGACTTACTGGAATTGGTGGTGGTGGAGCACGTCGCTTTTTTCGTGCAGGATGTTTTGCAGGTGTAGATGAGGCAGAGATACCACCCATTACAACATCATCATCATCTTCATCATCAAATGGATTTGTGCTGGCCACACTAACTTGAGATGATCTGTTAGGAATTAAAAAAAAACAAATATTTTATTTTTGTATTTATTTCAGTTATAAAAAAGATGTGTTTCTATATTACACAAACCACATGAATTTACCTATACAAAAAGACGTACATAAAATACATAAACACATACATACATAATTGTAAGAAGGAGAAGGATATACCCAACCCCATATTTAAATGTCAATTTTTTTATTCTTATGTAAATGAAAAGAAGAATCTATAACCATTAATTTATTATAGTTGAAAACATTTTGAAGTACATCCCGAGCGAAAAGTTGGTAAGATTTTTTGTATTCACATAAGAAGATCACCTACTTAATGTCTACACGTTTACAAATGTCTACACATTTTAATTACTAACAGTCGTATTTATAAACGTGGCATACGGACTGCTTAAAGATACAATCCCTCAAAACTCTATCTTTCTTGATCGATTGCGGAGCATTGGCATAGACCTTATATTTTTTACCTAGCTTCAACGAAAAATGTTTAAAGAAATTGAATTACAAGTTCTCAGTGGATAATTTTGACCACCTCTTTCAGGAAACTCTTCTTGTCAAAATGGACTGCAAACTGTTGCAGCAAAGCGAATTTAAACAACTCAATATGGTGCTGAAACGTTTAATGTTTAATTTCTAGTAATGGGGTCGTTTTTTCTTCTCAAATGTCAAAATATGACAGATTTAAAAATTGACAGCTAATAGACAGCTGTCTATTCAAAATCAAGCTTCTTATTTGAAATCCCGTTACAACGTTGAACTGAGCGATTTTGAGCTACAAACATTTACATAATATAGCTTTAAGGTTTTGAAAGTTTATATATGTATGAAAAGTTGATTAAATCCTTCATAAATGCTTATACACTGTGTTAGGAGTTAGTTAAGAGTAGTTTTAACGAATTCTAATAAATACGACTGTTAAAATATAACTCTACAAATCTTAAGACTAAATGAATTCAATTATAAGCATTTCTTCATACACCAAAAGTAAAAATTGCTTTCTAATGGGAATGTACACATATGAAAAATTTAATAAATCTACTTAATTTTTACAATTTTTAGAATAAAATAAAAACTATGGAAATTTCATTTTTGAAAAAGTGATCAAAATAGAGACAATTTTAAAAAGTTCGCATTTAAAATGTGTTTCCATTTGATTTGTTGGTTTTCCGCGAACTGTAATATTAGGAACTATTAAAATAAATTCATTAATAAAACTTCTTACAATGTTTCTAATATTGTACCGATTGCCATTCGAAACTTGACAGCAGGTCTTAGTAGTAAATGACCTGTATTTATTTTTCGAAGTACACTTGTTTCCGAAAAATGATTTACATATTAACCATTTAGGAAATATTGAAAAATCGAATTGTTAATAAAAACTTAAAAACTAAAAAAAACTATAAATACAATTTCAAGTTAGGTTATGTGGTATATGTATATGTAGTATGTATGTACATTAGTAATGAAGTTGGTGAAGCCTCAGAACTTTTTAAGGTAGGTATAACTTTTTTCTAAGTATTCATCGCAAAGCCTTAAACCTTTATTGGGATGTCCTTCCTTTGCATTATTGGTGGGTTAGTAACTTGACAGAAGTATTTTTGTTTATATATATGAAACAAGGCGAGTTATAACATAGAACGTAGAATAAATAAGGACAAATTTGTATATGTCCATAACCAGCAGCGCAACAGATGGAACTTGTATACATTTCAACAAGGGAACGCAAAAAAAGGTACATAGGTAAAGGTACGCGTTAACTCACCCGTGGCTTATCATTCCCAAAGAGTCACTATTAAATTCAAGATTACGTACTGGTTGCGGGGTAACAGACCCGCGATACACGTACCTTCGGGATGTTGGTAATGTTAGCGATTGTGTTGGCGTTGTTCCGCCACTTCCACTTCCGCTTGTTGTGGCCGGTTGAATTGTGCTGCGATATCTATCGTTCCGATTGAAACCAATACCATTGATAGGATGATCCGGCTGTCAAATTTTTGAACTTTATATTTACAAAACAAAAATTAATCTGACGTTTGGTGAAAATTTACCTGGGTATTTCTCATATCTTGAAGTGAACTTCGATATGGGACGTTTCTTTGGAACGCATTATTAACACCAAGAGTACCATTTGTTGCTCCAGTTGTATAGCGCATACGAGGATCATATGTGCTATAACCGTTTTCGTTGTTGAATATATCTCGACGTAGTGGTGGTGGACTTTCTGATGTTTTATTTATACCTAAGCTTGATGATTTTTTCTTCAATCGAAATGATTTAAATGCCCTGTAAATAACAAAAAAATACAAACAAAAATAAATCTAGTCAATTATGTTAATACTCATTTCGTGATCTGTCTTAATTTCGAAACGTTTATCAGTAAAGTAGGTATGTAAGGAGAAAAAATATAGGCAAAGTCCGATATTTAGTTTTAAGCATGAAACTTACTAACAATTTGATAATTAAACACTTTACTAAAATGATCGTATAATTTTTTAATATTAACTTTTTAGTGTCATAATACAGTACATTTCTAATTGGACTCTAACTGAAAGGGGCCTAAAACAGTTCATAAACGATTTTTTTGTCATATATTAATGTCAAATATCAGTTGCTAGTATGATACTAAAAATTAAGGTGTAGCCATTTTGTGATTTTAACTTTAGTACAATTTTAATGATATACCTCCTCTAGTAGTTACCAAAAAAAGGAGGGGTTGTGTAGACTATTCCTCATATCTTCCAAATTAGATCTGTTTACTTACTTTAATGAGACATTCCGTCGATTTCGTGTCAAGTTCATTAACGCATTCTGCAATAGTGAAATCAGTTAGTCTGCTATTACACGATGAATCTAGATGCATGCGACACTTCGAACAACATAAGTGCAAAAGAGAAAAAAAAATCGAAAACATGAGACGCAAGAAAATCGACCTGTGTCGCACGGGTAAAATTTTCCTTGCGACAATTTGACGTTTCTCTGTTCTCTTATTCGTATTTTTGCTATTCGCTTTCATATGGCTTCGTTGTTCGAGAAGCAAACTTCGACGGACAGTTCATTTTGTAGAAATCTATGTCTTTGTTTTTTGACTACGCAAAATTGTTGTCAATATAAATCCTTTCTATATATAATAAAACCCATAAATTTTACAAAACAAAATGTTTTTTATTGATTTTAAAGAATAACAAAATTTTCTCGATTAATAAAAATTAAACAGACAAACAAACAAGTCGATGACGAAATAAAAATTAAAGAGAACTGTCAAAATAGATTCATGAATCTAGTTTCAACGTGTAATAGCACTTGAGAAACAGGATAGGATCACAAAGAAGAATTCGAAGATGTCGCATGCATCTAGATTCATCGTGTAATAGCAGACTTATCACTTATTTTAAGTGAAACTGAAGGTGACAGTTCAAGTGCCCATGTTGTTTAGATTTATAGATTTATGCAATTTTGACATCACAACCAAAAAAAAACGCTGTCGATAAAGGATAGTTAAATTCTACTGTCAATTTTGTTTGATACTTTTAATAGAAACTAAAGGTGAAAGAAACTGTTGATAAACGATAATTACATTTTATTGGAAATTTTGTTTAATAGTTTTTCATTTTTTGTAGAATGTCGTTTCTTGCCTCAAACAGCTAAATAAAAAAGGCATTTTTGTTCTCCTTGACAGGACACAACAATCTTCTTAAATTATACATCAATTAAGAAAAAACATAAATCATGTTCACGATACTCAGCCAGGAACTGAATTTTTATTTAAACTAAAACCTCAAGTTCATTAACCAATTAATTTTCTTCTACAATAATTATTGTGCATCATTTAGTTTATTAGATATAAACAACAAATTTATGTTCTAATACTAAGTAAACGACTGACTGAGCAAAAGTTGACGGAAGAAACGTCATACAATTGAAACTTGCAAAATTCAAAGTAAGATCATTTGCCGGATGTTATCTATGTCTGAGATCTACAAAGATCCACCATAGTGTGGATAATCAAAGTCAGCTGAAAATAATGCACTTTAAGGCAAGTCCATACTATACTTATTCTACAAATACCTCTATAAGACCTAATGTAACTATTCTGGATGTTGTTTATTTTAATGTGACGTAACAAATAGTGATCAGCTTTGAAGTACTTTACACTCATGTGAATATCATTTAGCATCAATTTAAGCGCGACTTGCTGTTTTGTTTGCTACTTGACCTCATAACAGATGGATTTTCTAGATATAGCTAGACTTAAAGTTTATATAAGCTTAGAAAATAGCAGATATGTATAGCATGTATAAGTAGGTAAGGTACTTATAGAAATGAAAATGAATATAAGGAGGGTGTTCGTATAGGAGATATTAGATGTCAGGGTCTTAACTATGTTTATTTATGTAGATATATGTATATTACTGAAAAGTGAAGTTTCATTATCTATATCATGTGAAAATTTACTTCATACAAATTGGTTGCTGGTTTGACACATTGTATGATAATTTTTATAAATGTTTGAAGTATTGAAAACCTATGTATATGTGGATACAATTATCTTAATTGTGATTTTAGTTCAAGGTTAGTTTGAATAAAAATGTAACAACATAGACGCAAGTACTTGCTGTTTCAACTAAATAGCTAACTAAATTTACATTATTTATAATATTTTGATAAATCAGAAAAATATCAGTTAAGACAAAAAAAGGGAAAAAGTGTACTCAAGACGCTCGAAATGACTTTATTTCTTTTTAAAACTAAATTTAAAATAAAATATACAATATAAAATAAGAATAAAGTTTAAAATTCCATGAATTAAGATCTTAGAAAAAGTCAATAAATATGTAAAATCATCCATACAGAATGTCAAACAAATAAATCTTCTTTGTATTGTAGTTGTTGTTCAGTTTAGAAGAGATTACTCGAATTAAATTTAAAAATTTGGTGTTCAAGAATTGGGCTTTTAGCATTTTTCTGAAAGTATTGAAAAGTCTGAGGAAAATAAGGCATTCGTTTGCATATTATCTATAATTAAGTTAAGTTGGAAAATTCTGAAAATAGGCCTATATAAGATATGGTTCATTTCAGAGTTGGAAACTAAAGTAATTGCAATAATTTAAATAATTTCAATTGCTTGTAATTGAAATATTTATATACTTTTTCAATTGTAATTGAAGATTTTTAATTACTAATTAAAGCATCAATTACTTGCAAATAAATTACATAATTGTGATTGAAAACGAAAGAAATTATCAAAAAATCATTAATGATTGCTTTTTGAATTAATCATTATACAAATATAAAATTTTATTTTTATCAAATACACTTAACTTAGCATTCAAAAATAATTTCCAAAAGTACTTAGTTATTTTATGTGTGCTATTTTACTTTTATCAAGTTTTTTAATTTGTTCCCAATGGTTTGCCAATTGAATTCTATTTGATTTAAATAAATATTATTTTATTTTATTAGTAAAGAATATATTTTTTTTATTGTAAAATAAATTAGTCATTATAAAACATATAATGAATTTCAACAATTTAAAGGTTCTTTCCATAAAGCACTTTAACAAATTCACTAAAATTTTTAATTACACTTAAATAATAAATTATTATTTTTCATTTACAAGTATAAGTAATTGAAGTTTATATTTTTCAATTAAAATTAGAAGTAATTAAAAAAAATATTTGTTTTGATTGTTGTACATGTAATTGTAATGAAATAACGTCAATTACTAATTACTTGCAATTGAAATGGAAACTTGAAACTAATTGCTAAAGTAGTCATTATTATTTTCTAAATCTGCCCATTATTAACAAAAAGTAGGTTTCGTTAATTTGGACATAATGACTTCAAGATACGTTATTTCTTTTTCTATACTTAAAAAAAGGTTTTTTTGGAAATGCGATTGAAAAGTTTTCTTTGCTCATTAATCTACTGCTTCAAGATACGTTATTTCTTTTTCTATACTTAAAAAAAGGTCAAAAGTAGCAATGATTTTTTTTTTTTTTTTGAAATGCGATTGAAAAGTTTTCTTTGCTCATTAATCTAACTTTTTTCCTTTTTATTTTCAACTATTTATCCTACAGATCCACTAAAAAATGACAGGAGCCCCTGTCATCGACTTGCTTAGTACTTTTGTTTAAGTACCTTCCAGGAATCGAGGCTGAATCTTTTGCTTGCATTTCAACTGTCCATTATTATTTTATTTTTCAATTCAGTGTATGACTAAATGGCACTGTTTAAACAAATTTTTACACATCCATAAATTATATAGAAATAAGATATAAAAACAAGCGAGTGCTGAAACTTTTAAGCGATTTAGACAAAAACTATTTTAAGGAGAAGAATCTCATACCTCAAATTCATGTATTTACTACACTTGAAGTATATAATTAAATTAATTACTTTCTACACTTAAAAGTTAATGCTATAAAACAACAGACAGGAAATATTTGTATTTTTTTTTCAAAACCACTTTAAAAATTATTTTGAAACAAAAAGAAAATCAAGTGTTTTTTTCTCTGTCCTTCAAAGTAAAAATAATATCAATCCATTTTAACAATGCTGACATTGTACAGAATTTAATAGATTCAACTCAAAATCATTCGATTTGATATTTACAACACCTACTTTAAAAATCATTGACATCAAATATTTGGCACTCTTCGAAGCTATGCATGTAGATTATAGGTAGATGAACTTCTATAATATACAAATATATGGTGGTCTGAACCTCTACCAGATGTTGTTATCGACATCAACTTCAAGCTTCGACATTACCTGAATATTTTCATGCTTTCAATCGATAAACTTATTGCCTTGATTTTCCCATATTGAACACGTGAAAATGAGGTTTTGTTTTCTAACATCTGTAGAATAAAAAATACAAAAAACAAACCGTCTAATATATACTCGCAAAAATGAATCTGGCAATATAGCAGTTTTGTTGCCAAAAAAATGTTTTGGCCTTTTGAAAACCTGGACATGTGCCAATGCACGACCAGAACTTTGGATGACGACACGAAAATTTATTCGAGTATGATTATGTGTTGTGCACAGAGAAATAAAAAGTCAATATTACTTTTGTCTGATCACATTATATGAGGCTATAGGGTTCTCTTAAGGTAGCTTATAGATTTCCCTTAGCTGCATTATTTAAAAAATAAATTCAATAAACTTTATGTGTATAAAGTCATATGTACATATTTGCACAATAATTTCTATTCCAATTCCAACACAAAAGAATTGTACTGCAAACATTAAAATCGATTGGTTCATATTCAATTCAAATATTTCTTTTTATTCGAGCACCAGTATTCTAGAGCTGATAAAATATCAGTTGCAGTTGTTTTAATTTAATCTTTTGAGTATTTTTCAATTTGGTACGAATAAACAAAATGTACTCAAGAGATTAGATTTCGAAATAAGAGGAGGGGAATCACTTCTTAATGTGGAGCAACTACTGCAATGAAATCGAAGTTTTTCAAAGTGCTTTGTTGCTTAATATCAATAGTGTTGGAACTGGCGCCAAATATTGTTTTTTATGTCTGATTTTTTCATTCTCATCCAAAAAAATACATATAAACAATACAACAAAGCAAAGGTTGTTAGATTTAATAATTTTAAGTAAATAATACACTTCTGATTTAAGTTGTATATCTATATCTCATAAGAACCTTTCAAGACACTTTTCAAAAAGTTAATAATTAAAAAGCAATGTCCAAATTTTTTGTTTAATAATGCGGTAGAGTTCTCCAGTGAAATCTGTAAATATTCCAAATTTCTACTTTTTTAAGTTCTATTTGGCAAAACAAATTAATTTTTTTTTGCTTTCAAATTGAATTTTCAAATTTTTCGAGAGATTTACGTTTCTTTGTAGTAACTTTTGTCTATAAGTTTGATTTGAGGTGTACAAATTGTATTTAAAATATTTAAGTATTTAATAAAATACAGAAGCAGTTCTAAATGAATCATAGTTGATACATTAAATTTGTTTTTTTCTATCAAAGCTCATCAAACAAGAAGAAATTTGAAGGAACATTTGACAGCTACAGTTACAGTGACACTAGTTTCACCGATAAAAGCACTGACAAAATTATAAAAAACAATCTCTTTTAATAGTAATGATAACGAAATAATAATTTATAATTGGGAAATCTCAAAAAAAAGGTCTTATTTTTCTGACATTTTTAATACTTATCATAGTTAAATGAATCAGCATCGTACTAAATGGAAAACAATTGTTCCATAACATACAAATAAAAACGTACTAAATACATTCGTACTAAGAATTTTTGCTATGTTGGCAACATCGTTCACTATTGTTTAATAAGATATTTATTTGCTTTTTATTATGAAAAGTGATCCATGTTGTGTATAGCTTTAATACAAATGTTGATTGTATGCTTTAAAGCGGAAGTTTTTTATGATGTACGTGATGGCAACCCTACTTGGATGCCAACATAAAAATTATAATTCACACTAAATTAAAATCTAAGAAATATAACATTTCAAAATGTTTGAGCTTAAAACTTACTCATAGTATTTATTGTTTGGTTGCCTGCAACGACCCAAACTCCTGCAATTGCCAAACCTGATATAATACAAAAGTATACAACAATAAATCTGTTTAAGTACAATACTTTTCAATTAGCTCAATTTTGATTTATAAATTATAGTACCTAGAAAATAAGAAGTATCCAAAAACTATTCTATGCTTGTAAGTTCCCAAGCACATGTGATTCCTTAAAAGATAGTTAGGAGAACTTTGTGCGTAGTTCTTGAGTATAAGTAGCTACTAGCACAATAATGGCTTCGTACTCGAATTTTTGTAAGTATCTACAATTACAATTACTTTGTACGTATACTTAAAAATTTCAAGTTTAAGTTTAAGGACTTGTACTTGTTTAAGGGTGTTACTCTTTTAATTACTTCATTTCTTCAATTTCATTTGTACTTCAGTTCATTCCTTATTCTGCAGTTAGTTTTAATTTCCTTTATTTCTAAATGTTATTTCAGATAAATAAAATTTACTTTAAGACAAGTCCCTAAAAAAACATGTATTACTCGGTACTCGAGGAATTAAAAAAAAACATAGATAAAATGGGGGCACTTGCGGAATTGAAAAGTAATCCAAGAACATACTTTTAAAACTTTAAGGTGGAATTTATAATACAATTCAAGTTTTAGAATACCAGTACTTAAAATTTTAAAGTAAAAGTACAAAGTATTAGTACTTGTTATTTTTTTCAAGAGTAATTCTTGTCATGAAAAGTGCTTTCCCAAATTTGCCATTCGAAATCGGCTTAAAACTGTAGGCCCCTTCCATTCCTGACAACAGTACTCGAACACAGAAATGGTTGAGAGTTGAAAGTTACTAGGCCCTAGTTCTCAAACGGACTGTTGCGCCACCCAATTTATCTATTTATTTATTATTTAAAATTCATGAATCAAAAACTTGTACCTGACTCTGGTGTCAGCCTTATAAACTTTTTTTTCAGTTTATCTTCCATTTAACACCAATTTTAACATTGAGTGTTCCAATAAATATGAAAAAGCTGAATACTTCTGTAAGGTTTTTATCTTTTACTTGGATCTATCAGGAACTAAAATTCTTTTACCTCATGAGCAATGTGTCGAAAGACGCTGTCACGCGCCACTTGGGCTAAAATATAAATGGGTTGAAACGCTTCTTATTCATTTTTCGAATTTGGGTATTATGTTCTAGAATATTAGAACTTTTTAGATTACTACGAGAAAACCCCACACGAGTGCATTGAACAGCGTTACGCCGGTTTGCATCGGTGCTTAAGAATTTTACAGGAGTAATTGAAGTCCCGTGGCAAGATGCTTAGGACTTTGTTAACTTAGTGTGCGGGTATGGGTTTAGTAAGTTTGTTGTAAGTTATGGTTAAGTAGGCTTATTTTATGAATTTTGTCTAGCTCTATTACATTTTTAAGAATGAACCTTACAAAAATGCACAGGACTGTAATGTCAAAGGTGTTGGGTTCAATCCCTGGCTGTGCCATCTTAAAGTTTGCGGGTACTGCCTCTTACGGGGAATTGACAAATCCTTTAAGAGTAATTCTTATCATACGAAGAGCTGTCTCTGATAAGCCGTTCGAATTCGACTTAAAAACTGAAGGTCCCCTCCATCCCTGACACAACTTTCCCAAAGGAATTTTTAAGAGTTGTAAGTGACTACACCCTGGTCTTATACAAGTCGTTGCCTAACCTAATTTATTATTTAAAAATAAAAAAACAAAGTCCTTTAGAGGGTTTGATATTAAAAAAAAAGGTAACACCAAAATTCATGGCATGCTTAGCCAAATTAAGCTTTTGCTAATATTTTATAGCTGCTGATGAACACCTATAAAGTAAACCAATAATATTTTATGTTATGCTATGTTTTTAGTATTCCCAAATGGTTTAATTTATAAGCACCTTTTTAGCTCTGAGCTTTATCTTGACATTTTTAGTATAACTTATAGTTTTTTCACATGTTATGTTTCAATATTTTGACCACCTAACTGCGGCATTAGTGGAATTTCTAATAATCATACGAACAAATCTACAAAAGACACTTTATACAAATATTAAAAAAAAAAATGGTTCAGGTGTTGTCGGACATCTGCTTTATTCACGGTCAGTTATGGTGGTATACAACAAACCTATAATTAAAAACCAATTACCTCCGACTTGATATATAAAAATGTCTATGAAAAATGTACATATGTATATAAATAATTTATTTTAAGGGGATACCCCGATAAAATTGGTTGTTCTAGGTAAAACCAAACACGCAATGGATATAAAATACAGTTCGTAAATAGAAAGTATAATAATTTATCTTAATAAAAATTAAACATTTATATCGATTTTTACTTACCACATATCCTTGAGACCGCCCAATGAGAAACTATTTCGTCTGCCCTGGCCATCTTTTGAGTTTTTATTAATTTGCCAAAATCTCAAGCGTTTGTGATTATCGTCTTCGTAAAATGGATTCAAATGCTCCGGGTAATTGTAGACTGACACTTGACTTGTGGAACGTCCGTTTCTGACAACCATCAAGTCACCGTTAACACTCATTGTGTCCGGTGCAGTTTTGTATCTTTTCTATTGAATTGTGTTGGCTTTGTTTGTTTTGGTTTGAGAAATTTCTTTGTGGAGGAGTTCGCGCGCGTTTATTTTTTCTTTTTGTTCACATTTACGTTCATATAAAATGTTGGCACATTTATGTATGAATGAATGAACTGTTTCTATAGTCGGGCTTTTTGTTTAGTTATTTTAAATTAACCTGCAAAAAAATAAAAGTTGAACAAAATGCGATTAGATTGTTGCAAAATTAGGTGCATTTATTTATAAAGTTAATACAAAAAGATTCAAACGAAATCACAGTTATTTCAAATAAATGTTTCTATTTTTGTTTGGTTGTTTTATTCGTAGTTAATATTCGTTAAGCGAAACCAAACGAGGTGCAAAAAACAAGAATAATCTACATAAAATATTCGTAATTCGTATCTTAAAGTAGGTTATCGTAATAGTAGCCGCACCAATGAGTTTAAAGACAATTGGCGCGAAACCAAATGAACTAATCCAGGCAATACAAAAATAAGTACAAAAATTAAATGCACGACTGCGTCGTACGTATTTCCTTGTTTGGCTTATATTTAAGAAGATTTATTATGAAATAATTGAGAATTAATTGGAGAAAAATTGCTGAACCAAAATAGTTCTTATTCAATTTTCGAGCATGGTTTTCCTTATTTCTAACTTAACTTTGGACCCAGAGATATAATAACGGGTTATATTTTAGACGTGTTGTTTTCAGTCTGGCAACACTTTTTTCGGAGTTGATCTTTATGACAGATGCTTCTTGATTTATGCTCAGTTTAGTTTGTCAATTTATTACCAAAGCGAGGATCCAAGTGACCCGAATAAGTCCATCCGGCATATTTGATCTATCCACTTAATGGAAAATTTTGCGAGCGTACAAAATCCAACACTTCTGCAAGAGTTGTCGGAATTCGTTTTTAAAACATAATGATTATTATTATTATTATAAAGCTGAGTTCTTGTCCGTAACGTTAAATTATATTCGTTTTATTTTTTCGTGAAAACACAACACGTCTAAAAATATTCTTTATTATAATATTTGTTTTACAATTTATGACTTTGTTGAAATGTCCACCGCGAACAGATCTATACAAGTCGTTTTCTTGATTCCTATTCCGAAATGCTGTAAATTAATGGGGCTATTATTTGTAATAACCACGTAAATCAAATTGATTTTTAAGTAAATCAATTATTACACTCAATATGAGGCTTCCAGCACCCATTAAAGTTGTCCAATTTATATTTCTCAGATCTCCGAGATTTCCATATTGTCATACAACTTTCTAACTTCTGTGAGAGATCTCAGAACAGAATTCGTATGATTTGATTAAAAGGGATGAATAGAAATGCAAACCTTATTTGATTGGTAGATGAGAATGATTAGGGAATAGTGTTTCTATTTCATTCTCATGTTTTGTTAATCCGTCAGAGAAAATTCTCAGAAAATTAGAAATATAAACTGGCCAAGAGTCTTCGTTTGGTAACACACCCAGCATTGACATTGACAGTTTAATCATTGGTTTAAGGATGTGTTCACGGTGAAAAGAAAAAGTTAACAAGGGATTCAGTTGGAAAATTCAACTACTACAAACTAAATTCATTTCAATCGTTGTTGAATACTTAACTTTTGGTTCAGAAATTACATCTCAAGTAAAAACATGCAATATTCTAAATATTTAATTTTAGTTCAAATAGAATGATAAAGTGTTGGTTGTTTTTCATTTAAGAAAAATACAGTATGAATAAATCTATTACAATTTTGTATTTTCAATTATGGATCGTAGATGAAACTTTGGACTTGGTTAAAAGAATTAGAAATCAAGAATTTTAAAAACCATATAAGGTAATTGGTTGTTTAATAATCGAAACAAATCAAAGAATGATTTAAGACTTGAATACAATTTCTCGTAAGAATCCATCAGCATTAGATGATCGTCACAACCGATCTATGACCACCCACCTAATGTTTGATTGTTGATATTCTCTCTATGGTCTATATCTTCAATATAATGTACAATAATTGAGAATTGACGACCGACTTTAACGTGTGCTACTGTGTAATAATATTGCTCAATGTTTATTCTTTCTTCTGATTGCAATTAATTTGCATTGTTGATAGCAAATTGATGCGACACAGAAAGATCATTGCGTTGTCGTTGTCGTCTTCGTCGCTCGGTTGCTCTCCGTTGACGTTGGTTGTGTTCTGTTGTGACGCTTGATGGGAGACAGTATATCGTTTAAAATGTTTATTGTTTATTAATTTACTTATTTCCTCAAGTCATATTTTTTAATGTTTTTTTTTTCTTTTCGTTTGAGGTAAAGAAGCACAATGACATTTAGTAAACTTGACTATAGTCATCTTGGTTTTTAATAGTATCTTCGTAATCTATAGTGTCATAATTTCGTAAAAGCTGGTGCAAAGATGTGTTTTTTATTTTAAAACAATGAGTCTTCAAAATAAAAACAAAGAATCCATTGTCTTGTAGCGCTTTTTGTATATTGTTGAAATATGGCTACAGTTTAAAAAAGTCCTGTGAGAATAAATATTTTTAAAATGGCATTCCTTAGAGGATATCAGTTTCATTGTTTACCAATAACGCAAAACTTTGTTAAAAATATTCAGAAATTATTAATAAAAATAAGCAGTAATAATGCATACGCAAACAAAATACAATTCTCTACTAAACATTTTGACATTGACAATAGTTCTGTTGGCTTAAGGGTGCGTTTGCAGTGAATTTTTTAAGTTTCCAAGTTCAAATTTGAAATCGATTTATATATTCTTTAACCTACATTTTAAAAACCTTATAGGCCGCAATTAATGTTAAATTGTTTTTTTTTTTTTTTGTGGTCCCATTCTTAATTTGCATCTTCAAACTTAAAAAAAAGAAAACTGCCTACTATTTGACTCTGCTCTAAATTCCATACACATTGCATAGATGCCAAATAAATTGCTAATTTTTCGTTTCAAGGTTTGATCTTTGATTTACAAATTCGGATCAGAAACGCCGACTGCGAAAACGGTGGCGCTTCTTCATAGCGCTGTGATTGTTTTTAAGAAGCATATCAGGGGCGGGTAGAGGTGATTTGTTGATAAAGTAATACAAAACAATAAAATATTTGTTCAGACTTATTTTATAGTTCTAAATATTGATAGATTGATCGTCTTTTTTAAGGTTTTAATAATGATTTATCTTGTTAAAGAAATTACCTGCAATTTATTTTTCAAAAATAAGTGTTACCCACAAATATTTCCGTACCTCGAATTAATTCCAATATTGGTGAACTTTGCTGAAGAGTTCCATTATTTGTGCTTAACGTTCTCAAAAAAAAGCTTTAGGGAAAAGAGAGATATGAAGTTCAGTTTTTTTTTTTAATTACTCGAAAATTATCAAACATTTTTAAGATTCAGGTTTTTAAAAATTGAGAATTGAATTTTTAGTATTCAAAATAGAGGTTGGTTCTTCTTGAGGTTTGATTTATAATGTAAAATAAAATACATGAGTTTAAAATTGAATTTTAATTTGTAACATCGGTTGAAATAACGAGTCATACATTTTAGCATTAAAAGTGATATTATGTACAAATGGTGGTCCATTCTGAAAATACAACTTTAGACAAATCGTTTGAGCATAACGACTGGTATTTTGCGAAGAAATGTTTGCTTCCAAAGCGTCAATTGCAGCTGTCTTATTTCTGAAAACTTGAAAATAAGTCCAAAGATTTGATATCGCACAATCTAGTCAGCCATGTTATATCAAGTGCTTACCAAAACGATTTCTCAACAAGTGCATTGTTTCATGTGCTATCTTGTTGAAATCAGAGTTTATCAAGGGCTTGAATCTAACAAGCAAATAGACCGATAACATGAATTTATAAAGCAGCACATTAACCACCTTATTTTAACAAAAACTACTAACCAATGATTCCACCAGCACATAAATCACACCTTTCCATTCTTTTTAATGGATGTAATGGTTGCTCGCTAGTACTCTTCGAATTGGTCATTAGCCCAAATACGACAATTGTGTTTATTAACGCACAACATTTCAAGATAAAACACTTAATTTTATTTAAGTTTTTCCAAAGCTCATTCACTGGTGATACAACACCAATTTTTATTGCATGATGACTTCCCAAACGGCACTGAACAAACATGACAAAGCAGTTTGAAAGAAGTCACTCGTCATCTGTCAAAAAGCATATTGAAATTGAGATCTAACTTATAATAAGAGTAATAAAGAGGAAACAGTACCAGTTTTGGAGGAAAATAAAAACTTTGGACTGCTAAGCCTTAGAAATGAATTGGCGTACAACTTTCATTAATGTGGAGTCATTTGGTCGATCACTTCTTGTAATTCATTTAACAAAATTTAAAAAAAAAACATAAACTTGAACACACCTCAAAAAAGTGTGACATAACCCCACGTTTTCGACAAACTGTATTGAAAAAATGTTATACTTTTTTTGTGTAGAATATGTGTATGTACAGATATGGACATTAAAATAGAAACACCAATCAGAGTTTTAAAAATTCAACTTTTTATTGACTTAAAAAGATTTCTTTCTCCAAGTTTGGTCTTCATTTTCTTATTTTTTTCTTTCAAACTAAAATTACCCATTATTCATAGTAAAATTATAACTTAAAATATAATAAACTCATAAATGTAAAAAAGGAACAAATTTCTTGGACATTAAAATAGATACATAGATTTAAAAAAATTAAATTAGATGCAAAGCTATTCTGTATTTAAAAATTATTTTAATATCTGGTAGCCTGGCCCTTAGTTTTAATTATAGTGTTATATCTGTTGGACATTGAGTCATTGGCAGCATCTGTCAATTTAAATATTGTACCACTCCGGTTGAACCATCCCCACAGTTCGGGATTATTTTTTGTTAAATGTTTCCCAACCGAGTATTTTTAATCTTCCCCAACATGTTCTTTGGGATTAAAGTCAGGCGATTTTTTGGTCCTTAAAATACTTTTGGGCAGATTTGGTTGTGTGCTTAGGGTCATTGTCCGGCTGTAGAACACGGGCATGTTCTCGTCCGCATAAGGCAGCATCGTTTCCTTCATGTATTCACTTTCATATTTTAAATCATTGAGGGTAACTCAATCAAATGTATTGGTCCAACGACATACCAAGAAAATTAACCCCAAAGTATGGTACTGCATGCCGTCACAATTCTTGACCGTTTTCTGGATGTATATGTTATTCATACAAATTAAGCCTTCTAACGGTTTGTCTGCCATCACTCCCTAACAAATTTAGAAGACTTGTAAGGATCTTTTTTTGAGGCGCAAATTATCTTTCAGTCTTCTCTTGGGGTTGTTTTTCTTGGCTTTCGCAATCAACTTTCGAGATCTGCTCATTATTCTTGCTATTTTTACCACTTCGTAGAACTAAAACGACAGCTTTCTCGTGTATAGGGAACAATGCTTACCGCGACCCATGTTTACGTTAGAATTAATTGCAATATTATTAAAATAATTTGAATTTACTTCCTAAAGTGTTTTATAAAAATAGTAAAAATATTAAAAAGTAATGTTTTTGATACTGGTTAAATATTAAGGTCCGTGTTCCAATCCCGCTACTACTTTTAATGCATGTTGTTGGTTTTACTCAAGCAACTGTCTCTGTGTCTATTTTAATGTCCATATCTGTAGATTCCCAGAGTTCTTACTCCTTCGTCTTTCAAGTAGAAGCAACATTTTATT
The DNA here is from genome assembly GCF_945859685.1 of Eupeodes corollae. Lineage (NCBI taxonomy): Eukaryota > Metazoa > Arthropoda > Insecta > Diptera > Syrphidae > Eupeodes > Eupeodes corollae. The sequence goes on from NC_079149.1 coordinate 115,786,432, forward strand.
TTCAAAAATAATTTCGATAACGTCGGAAACTTATAACAGATATTAATACAAATTGCTATGATTACAAATATGAGCGAAATATTTTGAAATTCGAGAAAGAAAAAGCAAATTCTTTTGTTTTTTTAAACGCTGCGCTCTAACCACGACGCTTCTGCAACAAAATCACTATTTTTAATAATTGATTGATTTAAACTTGAATTACATACCTATGAAACTAATACCCCTACCAAACAGCCATTAAATAATATATAAACAAATCATATTAGTATAAAATGACGAAATCCTATAGCCTGTTAAATATTTGAAAAATATAATCGAAATGATTATTTCATAAACGAATGAATTGAAATTATTATTATTATTCTGATGTACATAGGATTTGATAATAATTCTAAAAATAATAATTACCAACCTCAACAATATTTTATTTTCATTCAAAGCAAAAAAAAAATAGATTCACTTTCATATGAATTATATAGAAACAGAAATGCTTAATAACATTATACGAAGACAATGCGTCGTACGCTTACAGTCTTATTATTTTTCTTTTAATTTCCAATAACTTGAAAAGCTCATTTCAAGTGCATTTCGAACATGTTCGATTAATACTTGTACCTACAAGTATGTGGGTTATAGATTTGCGTATGAAAATTGCCTCCACATCCGACTTCTGAGTCCTAAATCAACTTTAACTATGTGCTGTGCACACCCAGACTCAAGGCACATTGCCAATTTGTATTCTTTTTTTATTTAATTTCTTTTCTTTCCAAATGAACTCAAAAATGTTTTTCTTTGAAATCGATGAACATGCTTAGAATATGCAGAATAGAAAATAAAAACAATTTTGAAAACAAAAATTCAAATAGCTCTGTACAAAAAACTAAAATTACAAACAATCAGACGTAAATAGATGATAGTGAGTCTAGTCGAGTCGACTTGAAGAAGACAAGTGAAGTGAGCCAAGTTCCTTTCACATGATAAAGTGACCAAAGAATAAACGAATGAACTATAGGCAAGGCAGGTACAAGTACAATACGAAAAAAGAAAATTTTATTTTTAGATATATTTTTAGTTGTTTACATTCATTTTTCTAAACATTGCTTTTTATGGCCTTTAATGTAAACAGACATTTTTGGCGTTTCATCTCTGTTGGTAGTAGGTTCTAATAAAATTGGCAGTTTACTATTAGAACTCCTACCAACATAACACACCAGGGGCCAAATCATTAATTAATCACGTATAACAAATTTTAATAGGAGATCTAATCCGAGCAACTTGAAGAATTTGTATCTTTTACAAAATCAAAGGGCACCGTAGTGCCCAGGCAAGTTCTGGCACTACTTCCTTTTTGTAGGGACAAACTCAAATGGTTTTCAAACTCCTCTAACTTCAGATCAAATTTAACAGGAAGTTCAAAGTTGCAAAACTTACTACACTACTCGAATTCATGGATCTCAAAATATTCCAGCTTCAGAGTCAACAGAGTTTTTGAGTTACAGCACTTTAAAAATTACAAAAACTATAACTGACTAACTGATCGATCATCAAAATTATGAAGAACTTTCCTACATTGCAGAGTCTTGTTGTGCAAGGAAAAATAATAAGTATTGAACGATTACCTGCTGAAATTGGATGGGTTTACTTGGAAAATTTTCAATTGCTTTATTATTATTGACATTTTAGTATTTTTAAACTCGGTAAGTGAGCCCATCGCTTTAAGCCAGTAAACATTCAAAAGCAATAATCTGCTATTATTAAAAGATTTCTTATTTTTAGATCTCATAATTTTGCAGCAGACTTTTTAAAGCAGAACTTGGCTCCTTTTTTTAAAAAATTAGTTTTTGGTGTAATCAATGTTATCCTGATATGTATGCTGGTGAAATGTGGATCACATGTATATTCATTAATTAAACGTGTTAAGTATTACTTTGTTTAGAAGTTAAGAATTAAAATTCGAAGTTTCCATAAAGTTCTTCGTCTGATTCTGATTTACTCATTCATTTGTTAACTCGTTAGTCATTTTTGAAAATGTGGTACTATATGTATTGAATATATTGCAAAATGTGTCTAGCATCCAACCTACGTTAAGATCTGTTTGTATAATAAGAGCAATAAATTAGAATAAACTAAATTTTAATAAAAGAAATAAACTTAAGCTTTTTGAATTTATCTTATATGTTAACAAGAAAATTTAATAAGAAAACAAAAAGAATAACAGAAAGAGCTTTTTTGAACTAGAAATGTCTCAATGTCTATATAGATACAGACTTCCGTTGAATTGCAGTCCACTCTCACACCTTCACCTTGATTTTTTTGTTTGTATATTTATTTTTATTATGAACCACCACCACCCACAATACAACATTATTCGCTGTCACAGTGAAATAAAGCACTTATAAAGATGATATAAAACGATAAACTAATGGATTAATTTATCATTACTTCACATTTTTTGAAATGTATAAAGTTAAAAAAAGTAGTGTTTAACTTAAAAATATTCTTATTCAATTTTTGAAGAATCGAAATGTTTTTGCAAAGTTTTTAAAAAGGTTAAAAAAGAATTTCTTTTGAAGATTTTTCTTAAATCTTTTTTAGATGGTTAACATTGAACAACCATTTTTTACTTTGGTATAAATAAGTAATGAAAAAAAAAACAAATAATTCGTGAAATTATGTGATGAACTGTTAATGTCTCCAACTAATAAATTACATAGTTTTGAAGCATTCTTAAATACTTATTAAAATGAAAACAAAAGTAACAATTTTTTAAAAGTGTATTCATAATTATGCATAAGTTACATATTTGGAACACTTTAAAAGAAAAAAGAAATTTGAACAAGAAGGGGCTTGTTATAGGTTTTAATCATTGAAGCAATAAGAAAAGTTAACTATTTTTGTTTGCGATTCAAATGAAGCTAATTTTTTGTTTTTATTAAAAATACACTTTATTTAACCCAAACCTTTTAATTTAGGTCATTTTAAATTTTCAATGATCAACTGCATTTTTTGAGTTTATAGCTCGTACCAACATTCCATTTTCTGACACCTGTCAGTTTTAGGTCGCTTATAGCGATTACTAATAATTTCAGTCATTTAACAAATTTTCCTTGAAATCCACCGAAAAATGTTTAATGACTGAAATCTTTCATTGGAATTGTGTAAAAGTGGAACGATTCGTTACACTTTAGAACATAAAAGTATCAGCTGTTTAGGAAAATTAATTTACGTCCGAAAAATTAATTTTTAGCGAAAAATAACTGCGCATTTACACTTTTTTTTAGTGTGATTTCAGATCGATCCGTATATATTTTTCATTTCTAATCAAAAGGAAACACAGTAAATATCAATTCAAAAAATTTTCCGGATTGGTTTAAATGATAGCTAGAAAATCCAATTTATTTTTTTCTTCAAAGATGCAACACCAATAATAGTTCTAAGTGACCCCTAATAAACGTGTTAGTTACAGCTATCATTAATATAGTCAATCTAGAAAATTCTTGGAATTTAAATTTTACTTGATTTATTTCTGATAAAAAATGCAAATTATGTATTGATCGGCTGGAAATTACTTTGTTGTGCTACAATGTTTTTTTTTTCTATTTTGAATCGTTGCTTTTGTTGAACATTTTTAGTAAAGTAGAGTAATCAAATCATTCCCTACTGATCTGTGTTCCAATTTTATGCAATCGAAATGAGATTTTTTCAATAATAGACATTGATCATGATCGCTATAACCGATCTGTTAAAAATATTAAGACTATTGCTTTGTATGTGATAACTGGCCCTTTATGAAGTTTCAGAAACCGCTAAAAAAAGTAGTACGATTTCTCCTCTAACTTTAGACGAAAGGCAGACGCTACCAAACTTATTCCTTGAACGATCACTTCACTTACAGACATTGATTATTGCATTGGCTTAGTTTAAATTTAGGATACATATCAAGTTCTTCACTCCAATTTATCGTAAGCGCCATAAGAAATTTTATAGTAAACAACAAATCAAAAGCTTACTGTTGGTCCTTGAAACAACTTGCATCCGTAGTCAGTTTTGGAAATTAATAAAAATAATTATGCTTAAGTTAAGACATGACAATAGTCTTCAAGGCTCTTTGTGTAAATAGCAAATTTTAATAATTGAGTAGTCTTTTGGTATTGAAAATGTTGCTTACGATAAAATGGCGGGAGGGGCCATAAAATATTTTCCATTGTTTTTCTCGATATTTATCAATTTCACCAACAAAAATGTTTTAATTGTAGACGAACATGACGAAAAATTTATATCGTATAGTATCCTTGTACGTTACTTAAAGTTTAATGTAATTTTTAGGATATGTTGGTGATATAATTGGTAGGAACTCAATTGAAGTAGGGAGGGACATTATTTTATCAATTTGTTTTCTAGAGTAAGAATCTTCTTAGCCTTGCTTTACAGTAGAGAGTATATAAATATAGTTGAATTCTTTAAGTGAGCTCACAAACTCACATAGTTGAATTCTATAGTGAGGTTATGAAGTTCACATAATTTTATCTAATAATTTTATTTATTTAAGTCTTTTGTTAAGTTGTAATATAAATCTATTTAAACATCTAAGCACACGTCTTTTAATCAGTGCGATCATCAGAAGAAAATCTGTCAGAATAATAATTTAAAAAAAAACGCACAAAAACAAGAAAGAAAAAAAGAAAACTAACTAAAACTAATAAAATGGGCAATTTTCAAGAAGAAATGGTAAGAAAACCTCTAGAAATTGAGATTCTATGAAAAAAAAGTTTATTAGACTACTACATTAACATGTGTGTTGAAGCGAGCTTCAATTCTTTATATACCTGAATCGAGTTGAAATGAGCTTGATTTAACTTGATTCCTGTCGGATATCAGAGTCGAGTCGTAATTTGAGAAGAAAAACCTATGTAGAGGTGTTGGTTTAACGGATAATGCATTATGGTCTGTTTATTTTCATGTTTGTGTACAAAAGATATAGTTTTGTTTTAATCAAATTACAAAAAAAAATGGATCATCAGTTCTTTATTGTTTAACACGAATCAAACTAACTCACTTGCTCTTCCCACAACGAAAACATCGAAATATCATTTGAATTTTAGAAATGCTATCATACTTAATCATTTTTAAATCTTCTTGTGTGGTGGAAACACCAAAAAGATTTATTAAATCTAAGCTGAGATTTATTTAGTCTAAAGTGAGATAAACCTTTGGTGGAAACATAGCTAAACTTAATTATATTTTCTATTGTTTTCTATTGTAAAATAAGCCCAGTTAGTCCATCTTCATTAACAAAACTAAATAATATCAACAGTAACAGATTGATTTTTTTTCCCAATAAAAAACACATACATAATTCCAAGTACACAACTACTCAACGAACACAGCCATCGAGATAGCAATATAAATCGTACCAACATTTCAGATCTAAATCAGAATCTAAATCGTATAAATGTCAAAAACCCATCCATAGTAAGATTCTACTCTAACTTTTATCGGTGTTATTCTTACTATGGGTATTGTTTTTGTTATTCGTGTAAAATCCTACTATACTATGGATGGGTTTTCCAACAAAACACGGGTAATTAAAAGTATAGACAAACTTCCTAACGAGTTTGATCCACCAAGTCGATGAATATACAAATAAAAATTAAATTGCATTTATTCACTCAAAAGACGTAACATCTTTCAGGTAATGTTGAACAACAAAATCTAGCAATATTAATTACATGTTTAATTTTAAATACACGTGTAGTTATAAATACACACAAAAGATAAAAAGCGAACAGTTTAAATAATAGTTTATGGGTTAGCAACGAAGATGAGTGTCTTAAAAGCAATCGATCGTTTGTATTTTAAGGTCCAAATGTAGTTTTCAAATAAGACTAAATTGAAACAAAATTCAACCTCTCATTAAAAAACTCGTAGAATCAATGTTAAGCTACAAACACAATACAAATTTCGTTAAAATTCATTATATTATTTAAAGAAATTTTTTGAATGCAAGTAATTTATAAGCAACATATGCTCAGATTTTTTCTATTTTTATGAATATCATTTAACTCATCATAGATTTGATAACTTTTAATTTTATTATCAGTTAAGTTTGTATAGAGAAAAAAAATCCTAACAAATATTAATTATTTTATTGTTAAACACACATTACCTAACCTTAAGCTATGTACATGTACTTTTGCCTATTAGACAAAAACGAAAAGAACATATCTACAGCTCGCAGTCCGTTTATAATCTTCTCACCGATGATAACCTAAATTATATTGTTTATTCAATGCCTCATTCATTCTATATTTGTACCTAAAACAAAATTTAATTGTATATGTAGGTGCAGAGCAGATATATGTACAACAAAAATATAATAAATACTCGTAAACTAAAAAAGCATCACTGTGCTGTATTGTATTGTTGCCAAGTAAATTGAATAATTAACAAGTTTCAATTGTTGCTGGACAATCTTTTAATTATCTTGGGTTTTTTTTTGTTCTCCTTTTCGAAATAATTTTTAGACATTGACATTGGAATTCTTAATTATTTCTACGTCATTATATTGTTTCAATTTATTTAAGTTATGTACGTAATTACTTTAAGAATTAGAAGATCCTGTACAGATAGGGTTGCCTATTTCGTTATTTATTTCTCTTTTGATTCATTATAACGACCAGTGTTCTTTATTAATCTGTCAATACACATACATAGATCAAGATATGCACTTATTGACAATTCAGTGCTATCTATACCAGGAACACCATTTGAAAAAAGCCGACTAACTAAGTATGTCACCACGGGCGTGAAGTGAACAAAGATTTCAAATTGAAACATTTCAATTTAGTCCAAATATGTAATCTATAAGTTATTAAAAGTGGGGTTATGAATGTCAACGAGAATTATATTTGTATATTTTGTTGTTATCAACTATACCTACTTCTAAGCCATTTACCATTTTTTTTTTTCAAGGCAATAAATAGCACGATCAGCAATCGGCTTCTTTTGCAAATTTATTTTTATTTTTAAATTTAATCAAAGCTAACATTAGATTATACATATATGTATGTATTATTTACTAATTAAAATTCAAGCATTTATTTATTAATTATAATTATTTTTTTTATAGTATTTCAACTTGCAGAAGTTTATCACGACTCTTTGTTGTCTGCTATTTTGAAAATCCTCATGACATTAACTGCTTATTAATAAATAATAATTTAAGTATTGAATTTGGGTCTGTTTGCAGCAAGATGATCAGTTTGAATAAATCGAAACACAATTTACTTAAATAAAACAGGTCGTCAATTTGAAGTATAACCTAACTATTTGCTGTTTTAGGAAAATAAATAGGAAGACACTTCAACAATACTTTACGTTATTGAAAAATATTTAGTTTATATATTTGGGTTGGCGAAATAAGATGATATTTAAACTGACTAAGCAGAAACTAGCTTTGTGTTGAAAACCACTTTATATTTACTATTAATTCACTAACCTAAGCAAATAACAACAATTTAATAATGTCATGAGAAGACCTTAAGTAGTACCAAAAATATACCACATACGCCCTAGTGTACGAAATAAGAAAGGTTTAAAAAAGAGATACTGATGCAAATTTGTAATTATAGGAATAGAGAAGTTTTCAGAAAATGCGTAAAAGTAACATGTTATTCAAAAAACTCTAAAAATGTGATTTCATCCTTAAAATAATAACGAAAAAACGCTATGTTCGAAATTTTAAACCACCCAAATGTTGATTCCGACTAAAACGTGGAAAGTTACTTTTTAAAAATACCTTGCAGATCTTAAAATCAGTGAATATATTTTTAATTTGTTCTTCCAAAGTTAATTCTTTTATTTCAGAAATATATTAAAACACATTTCTTCAAAATCATCACCGTCATTTTTCTAGTAAAAATTAATACCCTCCTTCAACTCAATAATATATGCTTCATTAAAAGGCTCTTGATGTTTATTATCTTCAATAAGAGCTACCGACTTACAATTTGGCCTTGTCTAATAATATGAGCTGATATCTATTCAATTCAAATATGATGACATAATCATAATAAAGACTTTAACAAACACTTAGATTCCACTCAGAAACGACTTTATAACTAACATTCATAGTCAAATACAACATATACATAAATTAATGTTTGTCCCTAAAAACAATATTAGTAGTTAAAAAAAATGGTCATAGTAGAAAACATTTCATGAAAAATATGCTCACCTTTGTGAGAAGCTCTTTAAAATTCGTATGCTAATTTTGAATTATTGTAGCATCATACTATTTTTTGACATTTTAGGTATGTTGAAATCAAAAAAATATATATTTCAACTTTCAGCAATTTTTTAAGTTTCAGTTAAGTTCACTTCTAAGTATACCGACATTTTAAATTAATATGTCCGTTCTCCAGATTTACATACATAGGTTTGTTTGTTTTGTATTTTTTTGCGATCTGTCGCTTTTTAGACGTGTTCAGATGGAGAGTTTTTAATAAAAATGACCTAGTGGGAAAAAGCATTAAAACTAGTTAATTGAACATTTTTGAAAAAAAAAAATATTCATGCTACTCAAATGTTCTTAAGAATAGGTTATTTAAAATAGTCTGTTTATCTTTTTAAGTCATTAAACTGACTTCATACCAGGCTCATTCCAGCTCGTTTACTTTAACAAACGCCTTGAATTCTGAATTTTTAAAGGACTGAGCTGTGAAACCGGGATCAAAATAATAAGTAGAAGAATAATAAGAAGTCAAATTTGAACAATCTTTGCACAAAAACATTCTAATAAAGATATAAATGCTCGGTAGCCATCTTGGTTTGTTCACAACGTAATCAAGTATGCGTGACATTTCCACTCAAATATGTGACATTTTAACTTAAAAATGTGACGTTTCCCCTAAAAATTGTGACATTTCACCTCATTTCTTTATTTTATGGATGCGTGAAAACAAGTCAAAATTCTTTGCTGAAATTCACATCTTTTCATCGACAAAAAAATAAATAAATGGGTTTTGAAAGGTTATATGTACATATTTTCATAAACATAAAATAAAACATAAATCAAAATGAAGTTTTTTATATTAAACACATAAAAACTAAGCGCAGAATTTAGGAAATTTGACTTTTTGGACTGAGAGGTGCCATAAGAACTTAGATGGCTATTACTGGTACTTAGTGAAGTTTCACACTTAACTTTTGCTTTCAACTTCTGACTAAAACGGATAATTAAAAACTGAATTTTGGTTGAACGTAAATTACAGTCTAAGGTAATATATCTATTTACAAGGTGAACCACAATTCTCTCCACAGAAGTCAACTTTGAATTCCTGGGGTTTTTTTAAGCCAAAACATTTTCTCGTTTCCGCTTCCTTCTCGAGATAACTGTTTACTGTTCGTATGATTTTTGCTATCCTATCTTAAATTGGTTTTAACTTTTCAAAATTATAATCGATTTTTGATTTCTTTATTTCGCCTTAGCAAGGGCAATTTAACAAAATATGTTCCTTAAATGGAAAAGCATAATTAAAAAATATTGGTAATACTTATAACTAGGTTTTATACATTTTTTTAAAGCCAACACTTTTGTCTAGTAGCTTGTTTTTAAACTATGCATAGTTTTTGACAAAAATTGTTTTAAACACGAAATTTGTGCAAAACAAGTTAAAAAAAGGTTTAAAGCGTAATTTTTCAAAAGTTTCAGATTGTCAAAATAAGACCACTCAAGCAAAAACAAAAGAATTAAATTAAAATAGTAGTTGTGGTTGTTTTCAATTTTCTCAAAAAATAAAAGACATAAAATCATCTAGTTTTCAGTTTTTGATCAAAAGCAAATAAGAGCAATAAATTCTGAAATGAAAACAATGGTAGATAATCTTTAAGTATTGAAAATAACACTTTAAACCTTTTCTTAACTTTTTTACTCATATTATGACTTTAAAATATAATTTTTTAAAAACTACGCATGGTTTTGACTTCATTCAAAAACTGTCTAATATAACAGAATGGCTTTAAAAAAAATGTATAAGACTTAATTGCAAATACTACTGTTATTTTTAATTATTTTTTCAATTTTAAATAAAACAAATTTTTAAATTGCCCCTCCCACCTAAACGGGGGGAGATAGACCCTGCGTCTTGTCGCCTGAATTATCGTACTCTCGCCCTTATTTTGAAACCCTATTTTTATAAATATCGCTAAGGGAACTCCAGATGGCAGCTGAACAAAAAGAAATAAAAACGATGAGCAAAATTGAACAAGAATGAATCTGCTTAGCTATCAGGAAAATCCCATAAGTAAAAGTTTTGTTTTACAAAAAAAATATTAATGCAGTTTAATAATTCTAATGACATGTAAAAATTTAATTTAAAAATTTGAACAATGAAATTTTATTTTTACTAAACAGCTGACTGACGGCCCCTAACACTCAAAAGGAACATATTTTGCATTGGACGTATCCAGAGTCCAAAAGTTAAAACAGGTGGATGCTCAAATGAGAACAGAACCCTAATAATTGGTGTAACTACAAATAACATGTGAAGCAAATCTGGGGTCCACCATTCTTTGGTTATTATTTTAAAAGCAGAATTACCTTTAACTTTGTATATTTTGGATTATGATTGAATTTTTGGTTTATTAATTGTTAAACTCAAATTTATTTCACTCGAAAATGTGCCTATTTATCTCAAATTTAAACAAAATTCCCCTTTACCACTGATTCAGAAAATATTTTTAATAATTACAATAATCAAATTGAACTTTTTTTTAGACATTTTAAATATTGATTATTTACATTTAAAAAAATACATATGTATGTAACAAAAAAACATATGTCAGTACCCTAAAAAGACCCCATTTTGAATAAACTAAAAGCTTTTTTAATGATTCTTAATATTGATATGATAAGAATAATTATTATTATTGCTAAGCTTTACGACTTTATTATCATTATCAGCTCAACCGGCTTATTAAAAAATCCCACCATAGTTAGCAAAAATTTTAACATGCTTATTATGTTTGTTTGTTCATAACTTTGCTGTTCATACATTTTTTTGTATATGTATGCAATTATTTATAATTATTTCTTAAATAACTCGACGTAATTGACTATTTTCACCTTAAATGAATCACACACCAGTACACGAGTCACAACATAATGTTTAAAGTTTTAAATCCAACAAAAAGTTTAAAAGTTCATTATAAAATCAAATAATATAGGTAACCAAGTAGATATATGTATAATTTAATATATATATAAATAGAATTCAACTGGCTATAATAAAAGGGGTATACCAATCGATGAAAATGTCGCTGGCCTGGCATTGACCATCACACAAGTTCGCGTAGTGTTTCTGTTAATTCTCTTTGCACAGGTGACACATTCTCACTCACAATAATCTATAATAAAATTAAGTGAAACTAATGACAGCAACAACAAATTCAACACTGGAAACTTTTTTTTGTTGCACTTTTCATATTTTAAAAAAGAAAATAAAAATATGGGACAGAAAAAAACTCGATTTAGCGGTTATTTACGTTTTCACACCAATTTTGTGCGAACAAAAATACGATTTTTCTTTTCGAAGTCACTATGAGAAATACCATTAGGAGAATGTTCAAAAACACAACAACAACAAAAATACATTTTCTTTTCTTATTTTATCTATATTTAGAAAATTACGTTCCAAATGGCAAATATGTTTCGTACACTTGTTTTTATTCACTTTTCACGCGGATGAAAAAATATTTTCAACAGACGACCAATTTCATCACTTAAAAACTTTCAATTTTGAATTCAAATTATATCGAATTTCTATATCGAACATTAGTAAAATATTTTCACCAACAACGCAGACAGCGACGACGACGCACGTATGCATTGCAATCAAAACAATATTAAAAATTCACCTTGTTATCTATCGCTATAAAACAAAATAGATAACGAAGTTAACACAACATTAATTGGGTTAGAATGAATTATTTTATAATTTCACCTCCTTCTATAATCAGGTATAATTTTTTATAAATTATTTTTAATTTTTAGATTTTTTTTCTTTACACTCGATCTTTCGCTAAATCACATTCTTGTTCTCGACGATCGGTCGGTGATGTGGTGTGGTGTGGTGTTGTGAGCGAAGACGACAACGACAACGAAATTCATTTCAACGACAAGCGACGTTTCTATGAAGAATTACCTCATTGTTGAGATCTTATGATTCGCAAAATTCCATTCGAAACCGGAAAATAAATTACTTACATACAGATTTTAAAAGCAAAAATTTGAGAAACCAAAAAAATAAACAGACAAAAAGACGAGACAATTTTTTTTGTTTTTTGATTAAGCCAAACCAATTAAGACTGACGATTATAATGGTGTCCAAATACTTATTTGGTATCAGAAGCAAGTATCTTACAGATAAAGAAACAAGACACAAGACGTTATAAGGTGCAACAATAACAAAATACAATACATCTCCCAAAAGGTGTGTTGTTTATTATTTTTGTTTGTTACGTACCGAGACTGTTAAATAGGACTAGAGAAACAGCACGGCAGCGACACGTTCGACAACGACGACGACAACGTTTTCAGTTGGAAATAGACATAAGAGTGATGATGATAAAACTGAAATTCGCGTCCGCGAATTATTTTGATTTGTTAGACGAATCACACCCGGAGTTTAACTAATGTGCCTTAAGCCTTAGCCTGGCTAGATTGTGTCAGCCAGCAAGATGGTTTTTGTGTAATTGGTATTGGAGCTTTTTCTATCGAACTTGTATTAGTTCGAAGGGAGGAAAATGAGTGTGGGGGAGCTTTTGGTGTTTTTGTTGTTAAAAGAGCAAAAATTTTAGAGCTAATTCACAAACCCTTTTTTCAATGCAGTAATTATTATTATTGGTGTGAAAGAAAAAAATTTAAATATCAAGAAATTCCATGAAGATAATTATAAAAAAGCGTATTTCCCATACCGGGAATCGAACCCGGGCCTCCCGGGTGAGAGCCGGGTATCCTAACCACTAGACAATATGGGAGTTAAAATAGAATGGCACAAAATTAAATAAAAGCCAAAGAAGATATTATTTTTAGTAATTGCGTTTTTTCATCATATTTATGAATAGTTACTCATTTTTATTTTATGTCTAGATTAATCACCTCTTGTGAAATAAAGGCACAAAATTATTCAAAATACATTTTGTATATAGTATATATGTATGTATGATGATGACTATTATTCGAATTCTGGTTTAAGAAATGTATGATCGTGTTTGGTAGGGGTTGGGGTCAAAATACTGGCTCATAAGGGGCCAGTTATAGCTAGCTATCGATCCGGAAACATTTTTGAATCGATATTTGACGGTGTTCAGACCCCTCTTTACCATTGGGTCCACTGGGCCCAGGGCCCTGCAATCACCAGGGGCCCCCACATTGCTGAAACATTACTTAACCTCTATTGGCCTATTTTCAAGAAAAACTAAATATTTCGATACAATTTTAGATGCATAATGTATGATCAGAATTCGTACTTTCCTTGCTGAACAATTTAAACCACATTCGCTGCGATATTATATGTACATATGTGGATCCGAGAAAAGGAAGAAATCTAAGCAACAGAAAGAATTAATTGAAAAATTATCAAAACTGACATCGTGTTTCACTTCAATTGCAGGAGAAACGTCTGCAAGTAATTAATAATCAATACATTAATCCCTACACTTATCTACACCTTACTGAAAAGGGGACTAACATAGTCAAAAAATGGTTTCATATTATGATTTCATGAATAAAATTCGGCATTACCAATGACCATAGATCTGTAACAATTTCCCATAGTAATTGCATATTTTAGACAAATAGACTTGCCATTTAATTTTTCAGCAATGAAGTGCCGTGGATTTAACGGACTGTGGACACAAACATGAAATCTCAATTAATACAGCTACAATGTGAAATTATAATACAAGGAACATTTTCATTTATGAATAACAAACATCATTATATTCGTATGTGTTCAGACTTATTGTGAGTTTCACTTTTATAGATTTCCGTCCAGAAAATATGTCAAATTACATATAAAATTTGTATTTTTTGGGAAATCCAAAAAAGTGAAGCTCGCAATAGGTCGTCATTATTTATTTAATTCGGAATCAGCTATTCTATTATGATTTAGGAATTTCTAATGATACACCAATTTATGATGTGAGTTTGTATGGAAATTCAGAACAGAGCTGTTCTTAATAAAACAAAGCAAGCAACGTATAATAATTACGATCCCTTAATTTTTACTTATTCATTGTTTATTTTCAAAATCCCGTTTTGCACAGAAATTTCAATGCGCTTTGATACCTAGTGTCCAAACTTAGCTCACAATTAACGAACATAGATCTGATTATTTAGCGGAAACCATACTAAAGTTTTTGGAGGATCATGACATTTTGATAACAGATTTCATTAAGGTTTTCTGGTCTGCAGGCAAGAATAAAAGAAAAATGTAAAGTTGCCACTTTTGTACCATATGCAAGGCACTCATTAAACTTGGTAGGAGTGCATGCCGCTGGGTGTGTCTTAGAAGCAACCCAATTCTTTAACATTATTCAAAAATTGTATAACTTCTTTTCGGTATCTTCTCATCAATGGAGAGTGTTGACTGCTCATTTAGGTCCAAAAAGTCTTTAAAAAGTCTTTCGCAAACAAGATGGTCGGCGTGAGCTGATGCAGTAAGCGCCATACATAAAGGTCATCAAGAAATTGAAGAAGCTTTGATGTCTACAGCGAACGATTTAGGACAGGCACGAGAGGCCAGAGAGGAAGCATTTAGTCTTCGCAAAAAAATGTCCAAGCTTGAATTTTCCATACTTACAGAACTTTGGAACCCTGTATTGCAAAGAATTATTAAAACAAGTACTTTACTTCAAAACCAAAATATTACCCTGGATGTTGCAATAAACTTGCTGAGTGCAATAGATGAATCTATAATTGGGCTCAGGGACAATTTTGATAACTTAGATTCATCAGCCAGACAAAAAACCCGGATTCCGAATATAAGGACCTTTCTGAAAGGATGAGGTGCAGAAGCTCACGCCATACTTTTTTTGACGGCTCTGGACCCTCAGTAATTCTGACTGGGATGGAAAGATTTAAAATTAAAATTTTACACCGAAGATGTGTACGGAGATGAACTATATGCTGAATGCTTGTATTTAAAAGACTACTTGAAAATTAGTTGACACGAAAATGAAAAAACTGACAACTTTGTAGAGCTTCATAATTTTTTAAAAACTAATGATTTATGAATTTTCAAATGTTGAAATTACACTAAGAATTGTCTTCAGTATGATGTTGACCAATTGCAGTGTGGAACGTTCCTTCTCTAAATTAAAAAGAATCAAAAACGAACTCAGAGCTACAATGATTCAAGAAAGATTGACATGTTTGTCGCTGATGTCAAGAAAGCGACATCCTCAGAGGCATAGATTTTAAAGATGTAATCAATGATTTCGCTATTCTTAAACCAAGAAAAAGACCCCTTCATTAAATTTTGTTTATTTTATACGAAATATTTATTTATTTTTTTTATTTTTACTTTGTTTATGTTTATGTTTTAAATGCTACAATAACTAATTATATTTTTAATGAATTAAAAAAAATGTATTTATTTAAAAAAAAAAGAATTAATATCAATTCAAAGCTATGTGATTTTTTCTGTATGCCTTTATTACATAACATAACATTTTTATATAATCATAAGGGGGCCCCATTTTCGAAAAGTGCCCAGGGCCCCCAAAAGGGTAAAGACGGCCCTGACGGTGTTTCCCTTTGATTAGAAATAAAAATTATATACTGATCGATCGGAAATCACCCCAAGAATTTTTTTGAGGAAAAAAGTGTGGTTGCACATTTCCTGAACAGCTGATCCTATTATGTTCAAAAGAGAAACGAATCTTTCCACTGATTTGTGTTCCAATTTCACACAATTCCAATGACAGATTTCTGTCAGTAAAAGTTTTTCGGTGGATTTCGATCAGGATTTTTTTTTCAATAAGAGACATTTTTAAGGATAGCTATAAACTACCTGTCAAACAAATTCCAATGTTTGTTTTCAATGATGAAAACTAATGATAGCTATAACTGGCATTTAAGATGCTGTATGTCAAAATAAATTTCTTTGAAATAATAAAAACAAAAACAAAATAAATGGTATCTTCTTCTGATTTTCTCTTTCTCAATTTCTTCTTCTAAATTGTTTGTATCTCTCATATTTTTACATGAATTGTTACTATCATAATCAACAATTACATAAATAATTACACAAAACTAATTGATCTGTCAGGACTTCCAGTAGTATACAGTATTAAATAGTATTGTGAGAAACAGTATTTTGACAATGCAGCATTTTGAGAAACAGTATTTTAAGTATTTAAAAATCAATTTTTTTGTGTGCATATTTCTAATCTAGACAAACATGCTCTGTGGAGGATTTGATCGAAAGCATGCTGGTTTAAGAGATATCGAGCCTCAAACCCGGCCCCGCCCTGCCTATTTACTTCACTCAGGGGCAGGTGTCGTGGCAGGCTATTATTCCGAATGACGAGAGAAATCGGTCTATGTGTTGGTGTTTTGTTGTTGTGTACGAAAGTTGCTGATCTTTAACGCCAAAATGATGATGAAGGAGAGCTGTACGGTCCTGGCATAGCTGATTGTATTCAAAGTTCTGCCAATCGTTATTAATTGTAACCTTTATCTATAAACGCGTTTTCCCAAACGCAGTGTTTTTCAAAACGGTTGGCACAATTTTGAAGAAACTATAGAAAATATCCTCAATCTGTGAAGCGTTACTTATTCACAAAGCATTACATTTTTCAAAAAGATCGTTTTTAGATTGAAAAACATGGTCACAAAGTGAAATTTTTTTTGAAATCGCTGCCATTTTTTGAAATTGTCAAATATTCAAAAAAGCTTGTGTCTAGACCTTATCAACTCTAAAAATTAAGTTTTTCATTAAAGGTCAAGAATTGACTAATTAAATAAGAAAAAAATTAGAATACAGCATTTCAATCCGCTCCCCTCAGGTAGATGTTATTATTAAAAGAAAATCTCTGTTTTTTTTACTCAAAGGAGAGTTCCGTCCCATTGGTGTAAAATATCATTTGAATTAAACAACTTTAATAAGGGCATTACTGCTCTGAACAAAATGCAGAGTTAAGGCTATCGCACTTTAAAACTGTTAGTCAATTGATATTGATCATAGTTTTTAAATATTAAAACCAAAGAAACATGCATGGAAAGAATAAATTTTTAACAAAGTACAAACGCTGTTGCAAAAACCTAATTTTACATGTGACATATAGGAACTAAATATATGACAAGTTTTGCATCCTTAAAATACATAGCAGAGAAGTTGAACAATATGAGTCCCCCAATTCCATCCGTCCTGGGGCCCTGGCCCCTACAGCCCAAACCAGTGTGTCGATCGAGTTCAAACTTGCAAGTTGCAAGTTAAGGTTCTAAGTCGATTCGAGTTTAAAAAAAAAACCAAATAAAAGATATTCCTTTAATAGGTATAATCCAATTTTAATGAAAAAAAAAGTAAATGATTAACAATTATTAATAAAAAAAAGAAAAGAAATCGGTTGAATCGGTTAGTTCACAGTGCCGGTCGTTGCTTAACTCAACGGAGTGTCTCTCTCGTGTCTACTTTTGGCTTCCTCAGTGATAGTTTTTACCTTTGTGCCAGGGTTATCACCCATACGGCCATCCTGAAATTCGACTGCCCCAGTCGAAGGAATAACATCTACAGTGTATTGATCATCATCTTCCTCAGAATCGGAATCAAACGTTCGCCATCGTTTCATGTAATCTGCTGCCGTCGAAGTTTGGTTGGGTCCCTCATGTTCTCCGACTTTTTTGACCACGTAGCGATCGTTACGACCGACCTTAATTATTATTTCATAGGGCCCAAGATACTTAGGAAAGAGCTTTTGTCCTGTCGCAAACTGCGTCTTTTGAATTGCAACTAGCTCGCCTAAATCATATGAAGTGCTGTTTTTCGTTTTTGATTGTATGTTTTTTTGTTTTCTTCTTGTATTTTGTGTATTTGTATTTTCGCTTCCTCTCTTAACTGCTGACGGTCCTCCTCGAACGCAACCATGATCTCATCTTCAAGAAGCTGTCTTAAATTTACGTCGTCATCCGAAGCCATTTTTACGCCAAACCTCAGCTCGAAAGGAGTTCTACCCGTGCTTCGTGAAACGGTTGAATTTATAACGCACTGTACCTTGGGAATGAACTGGTACCATTTCAGTGGGTTTTCAATGGAAAGCCGCGTTAATACTTGAATGATGGTTTTGTTCATCCTTTCTGCTTGTCCATTGCCTCTCGGGACACCAGTTGTCACTAGATGATGCTCGATATTTTTCTCCGAGCAATATGCTTCAAAGTCGTTAGACGTGAATGCAGCTCCTTTGTCAGAAACAATTCGCCGAGGGTGACCAAAAACTTGTGACAGTAAGTTCAAACGGTTGATTACTTCGCTGGCCGTCGTGCTTTTGACTGGATAGATCCACATAAACTTGCAGAAGGCATCAACGATGACCAAGATGTAACGATAAATTTTTGCTGTGGATGGAAGGGGCCCGAGATGATCAAGATGAAAAGTGTGTAATGGCTGGTCCATCTTGGCAATGGGATGAAGAAACGACTCCTTCTTACCATTTTTTTTGGCAGCGAGTATACAGGGGATGCAATTACTGATGACTTCAGCAATCTTGCGGTCCACCTGTGGAATAAAAAAATCATTTTTAATAAGTTTAGAAACCTTACCGAGACCAAAATGTCCCCTTTCGTGAAACATTTGAATGATTTGCTTCTGCAGACTCTTTGGAAATACCAAAACGTAAACACCATCCACGAATTTATACAGCACATCATTCCTAAGATGATAGTCTTCGTAGGTACCAAACTTGGCAAGGATTTCTTTAATAGCACGGCAAAATTCATCCTTCAGTTGAGCATTCTTGACTGCTTTCCCAGACCCGTCCTCTATTGCGAAAATACTTGATGGATGACGGCTTAGGGCGTCGACGTGGCGCATAGCTGTCCCGGATCGGTGATGAACTTGGCAATAAAACTCCTCTAACTGAAGTGCCCAATTTTCAATGCGACTATTTAGATTCCTTTTCGGCATAGTGTCTTTAAACGCTTTGCAGTCGGTGAAAATATCAAATCTTAAACCCAGCAAGTAGATTCTCAATCGTTTAAGAGCTTTGACTATCGCGAGAACCTCTAGTTCATAGCTTGTAAATTTTTTCTCCGAGTCAGTTGTTTTAAAGCTTAAAAAAAAAGACTGGATGGTACTGACCGTCATCGTGTTTTTGGACGAGTACAGCCCCGAGTCCTTCCTTAGAGGCGTCGGTATGCAGCTGACTTTGTAAATCAGGATTGAAAAGTTTTAACACCGGCTCTTGGCAAAGCAACTCCTTCAATTTTTTGTAGGCATTTTCTTCGGAGGGTCCCCATATAAACGTGGCATCTTGTTTTGTTAGGTCGGTTAATGGCTTTGCGATTGTAGCGTACCCTGGGATAAATTGTCTGAAGTATCCCGTGAGCCCGAGAAACTGCATGACTGACTTGATGTTTTTCAGCACAGGAAAATGCTTAACAGCAAATTTGTTCTCTTCCGATGGTCTTATGCTGCCGTTCCTGATAATATGGCCAAGGAATTTTACTTCCGTTTGGAGAAAGGCACATTTACCCCAGTTAATTATAAGACCATTTTCTTCAGATACCTTCAAAACTTCTTTTAATTTTTGTATGCCTTCTTCTTTGGATCTGGCAGGGATAATCAAATCGTCAATGTAGGCCAAAACTACTCCTCGGCGTTTCAGATCTTGAAGAACGACGTTCACATACCTCTGGAACACAGCAGGAGAATTGCACAAACCAAAAGGGACCTTATTAAATTCAAAATGGCCGTCAGGTGTCACAAAGGCCGTGTATTTCTTGCTGCTTTCTTCTATGTCGACGTGCAAGAACCCATTCTTCAAGTCCAGAATAGAAAAAACTTTCGCATTGTATAATTGCTCCAGCACCTCCTCTATAATTGGTAAAGGGTAACGATCTTTCAACAAACAAATAAGATATGCCAACCAAATATTTGAATATTTCTATTAACCTTCAAAATATATTTATGAGTCATTAAGATCTTCTTAAATCACACTTACAACTTTTTTGTTTGTTGTTTAAGAGCAAAATATTATAACAAATCATTCTATGAGGCTTAGCCAGTTGGTCAGAGTCGGAGTTTAGTTTAGTTTCTTGTAGAATTATTAATTTCTAAGCAAATCAAAATAATTATTAAAAGAAGTACTTAAAAGTTACTGTTATAATTAAAAAAAGAAATCAGAATAAAGTTCTTGGAACTTAAATAAACAAGTGATTTTTTCAAAGAAATTCACATGTAACCATACAAATTTAATTAACAGGTTTAGTACGCTCATGATTCTTGATTTGTTGGACTTCAAATGTTTAAGAAAATGTACCTTCCTTTTAAAAAAGAAATAAAAATTTTACGTTTCAAAATCTGTATATCGCCACCACCTACCACTCGGCTTTAAACTCATACATGAAATTTCATTTAATAGCTTTAATGCGAAAAATTGTATCTATCAAGATTTGTATGTATATGGTTTTAAATTAAAGTGCATACTCTGGCGTATACGTACTTTTATTTTGTTGCAAGTTATTATCCCTCGACAGAGTGTGCACTTTTATTTTTTTTTAAATGAAAGATGAATGGTACTACTTTTCTAAAAAAGGAATACAAAATATGCCCATAAACTGATATAAAAGTGTTTTTCGATAGTGAAGAATTTCAATTTATTTTCTTTCCTTCAGTAGAAAAGTTTGGATCACAAAAAAGTTGAAACCTAACATTGATTTCACTTAATTTTAATCGTGAATTACTTTTGATGAATACATTAAGTATGCAAAAATGTATTAGCACCTTTTTTTCGAGACTTAAGTTTCTTTTAAAATCTGTATTACTAATAAGTATTTAGTGGTAACATTTGTATTATCATTCTTGATAATATTTTTGGTATATAGCTTTCAAAAATGATGATAATCGTCTTTTTGCTATAGTATAAAGAATTCACAAAAAACTCAACTAAATCATTTTTAAGATTCGAAAATTTAAACCACTTATAAAAACAACCCCATTTAAATTTCCCTCAAATGCTTGACAAAATATCTTTGAACTTAAAGTTTCAATTATTATGAATCATAAAATCAAGAAGAAAAACAAAAATTGTGAAAAAGCAAACACTACCCTTACAAAAATTAATAAATCATAAAATTTAATTATTTAAGTACATAATATATAATATAGGGACATCAAGATAAATTGTATAAATACATTTAGTTCTAGTAAATAAATTTTCTTACGTTAAAGATATTTTCACATGCATACGTTGATGATGTGAAATACAAACAAATATTTACAGTCTTTATAAGAAAAATTTAATTCGCAATATTATCTTAAAGATAAAAGGTTATCAATCTGAAGTATGCCAGTAGTATCAGAAGACTTCCGGCGCTAAGTTTTGCTAGAACTCCACTATTTGTAAAGATGTTTTGTACAGCTGGTTTCGGAGTCGGATGTTTGATATGTGGATCTATTGAAGTACCATAACTGTGAACTGGTCCAGTGGAAACTCCATTATTGAACAGCACTGGTTTTGTTGTTTGATTTCTTGAAGGATTACCAATTGAAGTTGTATTCCATTTTGTTGAGTTGAAAGCCAAAGGATGTGGAGTTGCATAATTCAATATAGTTGAGTTTGGATATGTTGAATTATGCTGTGTTGAATTTAGAATCGATGTATTTCTTGGTATTGTTAGATTTGTAAAGGGAAAACCAGAAACAGTAGTGTTCGACAATATTGTAGAGTTTGAAGCTGTTTGAGATGTGTTCGTGATATTGGCTGCAGCTAGAAAATTGTTTGGCTAAGAATAAAAAAAAAACGTTACAATAGAAACTTAACTCACAGTTTGGAATTGCCATAAGTGGCTTCACAGATGCATCGTAAGGTGTGGAAATGTATTGGGTTTCCATTTTTGACATTACTGAATAAATCCATCTCAGATGTGGAATGATATTTGAGTAAATAGCCCTTAACACCACGTCTGAACAATTATTCACTGGATTGGGACGAGTAACTACTGAAGATAGAAGTCCAACAAGGAAGTTTTTACAAACTAGGGCAGTTCCACGATCATTGTTAAATGATAAATATGAATCTGCTTTCTATATAGAGAAAAAAAAATATGTTCATTAATTTCAAATAAATAATTTGTATGATTTTATGACAACTAACTATGCAATCGTATTGATGAGGAAGAACATAAAACGAGCAAATATCTCGTTTCCGGGCGGCAGGATATTTTGTGAAGTTTCGGCATACATCGTTATTTACGGTATACAGTTCTTCAGTTTGATAATAATCTGTTATAGCATCGTTTGGCTGAAACAAACAATAAAAATCGTTTTAGAATTCCATACTTTTCACATTGAAAACAAAGTTAAGTAATATGTATTACATTGAAATGAGGGAACATGGACTATAATTAGAATTTTGGGGTTGACATAAAGCCTTGAAAGTAAAAAAAGTTCAGTTGAAATAGAATGATCAAATGATATCTTGCCTCAAGAACTCACTTGACTTTAATAGTAAAGGTGGTTTGTCTTTACTAAATTTCCAGCAAAAAAATGTTCTTAATTTATATGTAATTTTTTGACAGCTGGCCAATTAGGTACTAGAAACATGCCTAACCTCCAAATCTATTGTGTTCTGATCGGTTAACTGTCAACAAAATGTTAAGGTGAAGCAACTTAAATTTTGCTACACTATTGCTTACTACACTCAGCTTCTTAAATTTCTTGTTCCTTGTGTCAAGTTCTTCATCTCTGCAATTACTCAAACACAAGAATGGTTGAGAGTTGTAAGTCACTAGGCCCTGGTTCTATACGGACTGTTGCACCACCTAATTTATTTATAGTGTCAAGTTTGACTTTAAAGTTTGTATGTGTGAGTGCTGTCATATTTTACAAGTTAAATGGGCTCGTTCAGTTGACATAAAAGGAAATTTCTGTTTGACAGCTCTCAAAAAATTTAATTCTAACGATAGTAACTTTTTTAGAAAGTTAGTCAAACAAAATCTTTCATACTTTCAAGACAGATTTTCCTGTTATGTTTTTCCAGGTGAAAATGTTCACACAATATGAGGGCAAGTTTTTGTTCTGTTCTATACTGTTTTTTTAAATAGCTGTCAATAAATACTCTTCCATTGATGGTAACTTTTTAAGGAAGTTGACTGTAAAGTTAATCAAAAAACTCAAGGCAAGTGCGTCTTCTTGATTAAAAATACCAGTTGTTCATATTTTTGTATGACGTTTAAAATGAATTTAATAAGCATTGGATACAAATCTGATGGGTGAACAGACAAAGTTATCTTCGAAATGACAAATATTGCTCTAATCTCCCTCTCTTCACTTTCGAAGAAAATATTGTGAAAGTAAACATCTTAAATACATCAACGTCACGTTTATAACAAAACAAGTACACGCCTCAAATGTATTCAATTAAGATAACTCTTTTACACATTTGACAATTCACCATACAAATAAATAAGAATCGTGCAATTGCTCAATAAAATATTTTAATTGCCATAATATTGGCGTTACCATTTCGAAGGTCGATTTATGCTTTTAGCTCCATTTTCGTTTTTTTTTTGTAAGTTACGTAACACAATTCCAAATTACGATTTGGATCTGTTTGTAAACTTATGTCACTGAAGTTTAGTTTGTTTTTTTCAATACTTTACATTTTTCATCTATTTAATTTATTTATTTAAAACAAATGATTTTAAAAGACCTTAATTTACTATTTTTACTGTACTAACTTCAATTAGACTTACATTTCTCGTATAGAAGTTTACTAAGCACGAACGATTGACGTGAGTATTATCATCTATCATTATCCATCTAATGTCAAATCGTGTTTCCAATGGTAAAGCTTCGCTCAATGTCAACAAAGCCAAATCATTCTCAAGAGTTGTTGGTTCGAAATTTGTAGGCAATTCAATTGAAGAAACATTCATTTGAATGACATCCTGTTGAGCAGTCTTACTTCCAGCTATCACATTTATAGCTGAAGCTTCAAGTTTGTTCGATGGTCCAGTCATTCCAAACTTAAAATGCATACAATCTGCTGTAGTTAGAATTAGTTTCTCATGAATTATAACACCATTACAAAGATGGGGGTTTTGGAAGTTTCCTGGCATTTTCAAAATTATCGAAACCTGATAAGGTGGTTGTTGGCATTGGCTATAGTGAGGCAATGTTAAATATAACATTGAGACTAGACACAAAGTTAGAACTTTCTTCATATTCAATTCTAATGCAGATATTTTCACTTTAAAAAAAAATCTTTCTTGCACTTTTAAACGTTTTGTCGGCCGAACACCTTGACTTTTAGATACGAACTGACACTTCTGGGACTAAAGTAATTTTTTATCTCTTTTGAAATTTTGCATAGGTAAAATCTGATAACGATGTGATGCGGATGAGACTTCATGGAAAATATAAATCTATCTCCACAGAGACAAAGTATCTTTAGGGATTTCTTATCAGCTTTAGATATCTTCAATTTGATAAAACAAAAATATTTTTCAGAGTGATGTGAATCTTTGGAAAAATTACTCAACTACAAATACATAAACATGATCAAATTACGAAAAAGAATTATTTTGCAGTGTTATTATTCAAATATATTTATGAGGCTATATAACTAAGTTTGCACAAGAAATGTTGATAAATCATGATATACAGACAATCACCCCATAACTTATTCTGTGAACTTTCTTAATAAATTGTAAAATTACATATTTAATCTTTCAACGGAAATACTATCTCCTTTGTTACTGAGTATTGTAATTTTTTTTGTTTATCAAAAATACGCGTCAAAAAGGAAATACCAAAAAGCTGAAGATTTTTCAAAACAAAATTATAAACATAAACATTAAACTGCTCCAATTTATGTATGTATACATTTTATTGCTTTCAAATGTTGGTAGTTATTATTTTTGATCACACATTCTCAACTCAATTAAATGCTAAGGTTTGAATATTATGAAAATTGACTAATGATTTTGAATTTCACTGCACCTTATTTAATTGACTTCTGTATAAAAATAAACTTTAATGTCATATAACAACTCTCGAAACATAAATCAAACAAAAAAAGAAATGTTTGAAACCGTTTTTGAAAGTTCTGCATAAACAGAATTAAACATTGGAACCGCCCATAATTTAACTTCCTTAATCTTCTCTTTGATTTCCTCAGAAAAACGAAAAATTCATTGAGCCAAGAAATTGTCTCCAAAAAATATGTCTGGCAACGTAAACAATCCCTTAAAGTTCAAAAACGTGGCTATTAACAATATTTGCATTGCTTTTTTCTCAAATATGAGTTTAAAACATGCTTCCAATGTGGTTAACCAAGATGTGCAAATTGTAGAATATAACAATGTACATATGTCTATGTCTTTACAATTTAGCAAGTTTAATTTTAATAAATAACAAGTTGAAAAGACAAATGTCAAAATTAAATTACAAAGTCCATGATATAGATTCCGTGTGCAAAATAAATCAATTTATTTTTGATATATATCTGTCAAAACCCAAATTTCTCCTGTTTTGCTTTCCAAAGGGCAAAATAAATTGATTCATTTTCGACTTATCATCAAACCTACAGATATGGATTTTGACCAATCATAAAACAAATGTTCAGGCAGTCGTTAATAAGTACACGAATACAATATAATACGAAAGAAAAACAATTCCGATCGTTTTCCATTTACCACAAAAAAATCAATTTTTGACGAAATCTGAATTTACTCACCGAAAACCCATAAGTAAATATTTCTTTTATGGCCAAGTGTTATTTGTTATGTTACTAAAATTATTGTTCCGCCAGGTGTCAGATTTGCATTATTTTGTTTTTTTCTCAAAAGAATCAAAACACTTCCTTATTGGCTGCCTTCGATCTCGTGTTGGATAGGGTATCTTGGATAGGTGGATTTTAAGATACCTTGTTGAACGAGTTGGATGGATTTAATGAGATAGCTTTCAAAAAATAAAAACAACTTTTAGCTGTTCACAAAAAGTAGAGAAACATTTAAGCTTCCAAGTCAAAATTGTTGTAAGATAAAACATTTAATGGATAATTCAACTGATTCATCGGACGATGATGAATTGATAGGTTAGGTGTTTAACAATTTAATAAATATTTTTTCATCTACAAAACGAGAACAAAATAAGTCAATTTTGAAGTTTAAAAAAATAGATAATAATTACCATCTAAATGTCGTCTATTATGTACAGAACATCCCCAAATAAAATTTTAATTAACATTTTGTATCTTTTTGTTTACCAACAAATACAAAAAGCTGAAATCAATTTTCAAGTATCTTGAAATTCAACCATGTGTTGAATCAGCTGTTCTGTCAGATACCTACATACCCCAGAAGTTCTTGGATTACTTTTTGACATCTCATCCAGATACCCTATCTGTCTTAGATTGAACGCAGCCATTTAGGTTTAAAGGTTTAGTTTTTAAATCTAATATAAACGATAATTTTGTTTAAATGTCAAACTATGAAAGCTTAATAAAATGCTATTTAAAAAGCAGCTTCTTATGAGTATTTTCACAGTCACAAGAATCAAAATTCACATCAGTCAAACTAATCCACATAAACAATATGTTCGTGTTAGAGCAAGGAGAGTATACAAATTTCAAATCTTAAACAAACGAGTATAAATAAACTTATTTTTAAAAATTGAAAAGGGGAGGACGTTTTAATAAACTTTAACAAAAAAAATTGATTTATTTTACCAATGAAAAACCCATTAAAAAAAAAATGGAATATTTTCTTTCCTTAATTAATTTCTAAAATTTGAATAAAAATTTGTTATGTTGACAAAAAGTTAATGTTTTAAAAAAAATAATCCTTTATTTAATTTTTCACTTTAAATTTAAAATTTGAACTGTTATAGTTTGGTATGTATTTCTCGTAAGAAATACAGAGGAAGTTTCTACCTCTAACGATTTTTCTTTAATAATTCTTGACGACTTGAATTTAAAGTAATTTCATCAACACTGTATTTATTTATTGATTACTAAAAAATTCATCTTGTTCATATTATATTATGTTATATTTTAATTGATATAATTTTGCATTCGTTTATCGAAGTCTATTTACTTAAGATGTTTCAAACTACTCGTACATCATAATACATGCACCCGACTCTACAATCTACATGCATTAGAGAACTGAATAAATTGCACGCGATTCCAATGTTTTTTTGAAAATATAATTTGTATTTTCAAGGTGACACTTGATGCAAATTCCAAACTGAAAACTTCAAAAAATCTGTTTACCAAGCGATCAAATAAACAAAATCATATTTGTTTAAACTATTTGTATATTAATTTGCAAAAGTGCAGAAGCTTGGTGACTAACTCCTTATGTCAACTTATCTCCTCAGAATAGACCTGTTAAAAAAAATTCCATTACTCAGTTTTTGTCATCTTTAAGCTTGTGATGGAACTTATCTTAAACTTATTCAGTTTAACCAAAGAATAGTTAATAATTATTTCAATAAAACAAATATTTGAATGAATTAAATTAATCAAATTAAAATCTTGACTTACCAAATGCAATTCCGATGAAATAATTTATTCTAAATATGTAATTTTTTTTTTAAGTACCAATTCCAAGTTAATTGTATGAATAAATTCGAAGTTCTCTAAAATATGTCCAAAAATGGATAACGTACGGTACGTAAGAGGTCTTTTCACTTCCTTTTAATCATGTACCCATATTTTTGAAAGTAAAAAAGTAAATTATATAATTTATAAGAAACATTTATTTCATTTCCCTTAACTCATTTATCAATATATGAACTCTTGGAATATTTGTTTTTGGTTTAATTTCGAAAAACATATTATGAAAAAAACTCCAAATACCTTTGCATGCAGTTGGATATTCTAGTTTAAATAAAACAATAATCTTATAACATAAATCTACAGCATTTTTAAAACTATCAATTGAATACTTAATATCATCGATACAAACATATATTTTCCTAAAATTCATAATATCAGTTCCCAAAACAGCTATGAAAGGATCTATCTTTTCAAATTGCTTTTTTAAGCTTAGTCTATGCTTTTCAATATCATGCATTGATTCACCAACATAAACAAATGAATCTTGGGAATCTTTGATTGAAATTTTTGATAGAGTCTTTTTTCCTTTGTCATTGATCTTAGATACAATTATATTTGTAGGTTTTAAGTAGCCATGCAAACACCACATCAGAGCAGCATCTCGACCATCTGAAAAAAGAAACAGAAAAAAATCATAATTATGTTGAATGTTATTTCAAAATTCATAGCTTTGTTATGGAAAGTAACTTAATACAAGCCATTTCATTGTAGTTATATTTCAAGTTTTCAGTTTCAAGCCATTTAAAGAATTATTAACACTGCCTACCTTTTGAATTAATAGTTGAAATATTACTCAAAACAGATTTAATTTCATTAGTCTTAATCGTTTGGCCAGTGGTTAGGAAAGTAAATAATTTTTCAGA
Organism: Eupeodes corollae; assembly: GCF_945859685.1. Taxonomy (NCBI): domain Eukaryota; kingdom Metazoa; phylum Arthropoda; class Insecta; order Diptera; family Syrphidae; genus Eupeodes; species Eupeodes corollae. The sequence goes on from NC_079149.1 coordinate 115,815,144, forward strand.
CATTGCATCCCAATTGTTGACAAGGGAATTCCATTTAGGTTCCAGATATTTAAAATCTAATGCAATCTATTCAAAAACATAATAAATTATTATTTTCTTATGTAATTATATCGATTTATTTTTTACTTACGTATTTGTAGCCATGCGGTAATTTATATTGAGGCCATTTTGATAATACAAGAAGTAGAGGATACTTTCGAATTTCATTAATGCGGAATTTGGCGCAACTTTTCCAAGCGGTTTCAAATTGTTCGTCTGATAATTTGCCATTTTTTAGTAATAAGATGTATTTTTCTGCATCTTCCTCTGGAACTAAAAATATGAACAAAACGTTACAAAATGAAGAGGAAACCGAAGGTATTTAATATTTCTATTAAACCATAATAAATATAAAATGGTAGGCCTAACAGTTCTGCGTATCTTTTTTCAAACTTTTAAAGAATGGCTAACTATTGAATGTTTTTTAAAACCCATCTTACCGATATTCAAGTTTGCTTCAGGCTCAGCATTTGCATTAGTTGCAGTCTTTGAATTGCTTTTTGGTATTGAACAACGTGCCACTTTTATCAATGAATATTTGTGATTACAGAATTTATTGTATATTCTTCCACGTTTTGATGTTCTATAATACTCCTGTAATATTCAAAAATTTAAATTTAAAATAAAAAATTAAACTTCTCTTCCAAATCCCATACCAATTGTTCCGTTGGAAAAGTTGCAATAATTTCTTTTTCAATTTTATGCGTCGCTGATAATTCTAAATGTATTCCTTTTTCGGTATAGTATTCTGCTATTAAATGAATCAGTAAAGTTCTTTGAGTTTCTTCGAATTTTTGATTTGTTTTATAAAGTTCAAGTAGCATTCTTCCTTTTATGCTTGTCTTTAAAATAGAATCCAGACTAACTCTGCCCGCATGTGCTTCGGTTAAAGGTGCTTCAGGTACCACAGGTGATACAGGCGCTACAGGTGCTACATGTGATGCAGGTTCATTATTAGTTGAAGGTTCAGTATCTTCAATTGGACGGATATAATTTGGTGAATTTGTTTGGCTTTGAGGCTTAATGTACTGCAGGGATCTTGAATATGAACGAAGTCGATGTGGTCCCAAACGGGATGAAGTTTCTGGATAACTGGGCAAAGGTAATCCTATCGACTCACGCCATTGTTCCAAATTATGTTCAAACATTATATGAGTTCGTAAATTAAATGATTCTAAAAGTCTTTCGAAATGATGTGGTTTTATAACGGATAAAACTTCCAAGTCAATTTTTTCATCTTAAAGAATAAATAATGGTTACATTTAAAAAAAAAAAAAACTATTTCATATATTACTTGAAAAGTGATCAAATAGTTCCAATTGATTCCAACTTTTAAGTAAATCAAATAAATCTTGAGTTTTTTGTTCATCATTTTGTTGGTCAAAAGATCCATAGAACATACAGTCAGAGTCGGTGTCAATAAGCCGGGTGTCTTCTTCTTCGGATTTAAGTGAAAAGTTTGAATTATGGCATTCCATTATTATTTTGTGATGGAAACTCTTTTGAATAGGATTTCAAATAAGTTATTCTGAAAGAAAAAAAAATAAATGTAACCTTAAGATATAATTGAAAGAAAATTTCCAATAAAGACCATCGCCATAAACCTAAGCTCATGCATCGAAGACCGACGCAAGGTAGAAAGTTTGTTTTGAAGATAAAAGCAAAACTATGTTTTGAAGTACTATGACTAAAGTAATTGGGTGGAAAATAGTTGATTGACCGGATTTTGGTTCGTTGGGTATACTCACTTTAAAATGTGAAAGGTATTAAGTATCTTATGTTTAGGATGTCACAATTTATATACATATGTAGATTATACAACACCACCCTCTAGATGCCCTAAAATTAAGCCAAATTATAATGAGCTTGGTTCTATGCATTTAACTTCAATTGGAAAGAAATCGAAAATAGTGGACAAAAGTATCGTCTTTTTAGACTGATATATTACTCAATTTCTAAAACATATGTAGTTGTAGCTGAAAATATAATTTTTTTAAAGGAGTTTTGATTTCAAAATCAGTAGCTTAATAAAGTCCTATGAACATTCATAAAGCAAAATATTTAATTTATATTCTCGCAATTCGTAAATCTATTGTTGTATGAGAATGAGATGTGTTCAAAAATAGGGTCAATTTTCAAATTTCGCGGGCTATGAACACATGATATTTGACAAACTACCCTAGAACGAGTGTTCACAGTTGTGAAAACACAATATTTGTTTCTTGTTTAATAGCCTGGCGCCCACAAGCAACTTAGTTGCCAGAATATAAAGTTTTTGGAAATTTGGTTGCAGTTGCTTTATGTTGACTACAAGGCTATTAAATCGGCAACTATAAGAAGGCAGCTAAAGCCGTCATTGAAACCAATACGGACATATTTTTGAATGGATACATGAAGGTTTTTTTATAAGATTTACTAAACGTTCGGAAATCACTCAAAAAATGTATTTTGGGAAAAAACGTTTAAATCATACAAATTAACAAGAAGTCTTACGATGCCAGCTATCATTGAAATCTAGCGGGAATATTTTTAAAAGGATATTTAAAAGGATATTATTGTGAAATCATTAAATTGCACAGTTATTTCTCACTAAAAATGTATTTTTCTAATTTTCTGACGGAAATAATTCCTGCACAGCTGAAACGAATCATTTCACTGATTTGCTTTAAAATTTTACACAATCCTAATGACAGATTTCTGAAAGTCAAATTTTGTCGGTTGATTTCAATCAGGAAACTATTTTCAATGACAGAAACCTGCCAAACATATTTTAATGATTGGTTTCCACTGAGTTAACAGTTTTTCTATAATCTTCATTCTTGTGTGAAATAGTAACTTTCAAAGTTCACATTTTTCCAAAGTTGTTTTATGTAATAAACGCTTATAACAAATGCAAGCGAGTCCTTAATACCTTAGTACAAACTTTTAAATTATGAAAACAAACAGGTTTAACTTAACGAAAACTACACAAAACAAATATAAAAGTAAACAAAGCTAGACAAAGATAGCTACTGCAACACTGGAAATGGAAATATTTTCCAATTTTGACAGATGTGGCAGCAATCTCAATGAAACTAAACAAACAAATGAATAAATTGTTTATATTTTGTATTGTTAAAGATTTGAACTCTTCACTTTTGATGAACTCTTAGTAATGTTTATTTTGATTCTAATGATTATGCATTTATATTTTTTAAACACTCATGTGTGGACTGAGTTGGTATGAATAACATTAGAAATATGTATGTATGTATGTACGTAAAACTTGTATGTACATACATTATGTGTATGTACAAAGTTTATGATTTTATTTTATTACTTTGGAAGAAAAATGTCTGCATTCTTTATTTTTTAACGTTTTTGCTTTTATTTAATAAAATAAATGCTTTTCAGAACTAATAAAAGTAAATACACTAACCTGCATCCTAGGTATATTGAGAATACAAACCTCAAAGTTAAGGAACTAGTTATTTATTTTTCGCCAGTAATTTTATGACTTTCACTACACGAACTTATTTTATTTAATATATTTCTTTTTTACTCAACCACAATTGTTTCAATGAATTGTTTTGTATCATTTTTAAGTAAAAATATTAGAAAGTTACTTTAATACATCTGTTTTCAGATTAGATCGATTTCCTACTAACTCTATGTAAAGTTCTTTGATTTAATGAATTGCCATTCATCATTTATTACCATAATACATGCATACACATTTTTTTAACATTTCCGTATATGTATATGACGCAGCTTTTGACTGTAGTGAGTTTTGAATAAATGGTATAGATTTACTACACACGTTAAGTAGTAAAAGTTTACAACTTACCCTATTTGTTGTTTTTAAGATAGAAATGTGTATTTTTATTGCACAATAAATGTACGACATGAATTTTGAGTAAATGACCTTAATTACTTTTTTTGACGGAATGTATACCTAATCGTCTTTTTTATTATTTTATGCTAAGGGTAATGGACGGGAGAGGGAAATGTTGAAATTATTAATAAAACTAAACCTGTTTAAAAATTAATAATTTTTGTATTTTATTCTGATGTACAGTACAAATGTGGTCAAATAATTAAATCCACATAACGAACAACATTTTTTTTACATTTTTATTGTGCTGCATTTTTTATTTATTTTCTTCAAAAACTATTGTTATTTTATATTTATTAAACAAGATTTAGCAATTGTTGGAGGTCAGATGTAGTATTGCAGGTAGGACAAATAGTAGAAGGTTCTTTCTTTGAGGAGGTGGAGGTGGGTGGCAGAGGTATGACCAAGTCGGAGTCATATGAAGTTTATTATTTTTGATTTTACACTTTTTGTGGTATATAAAGGGTTTGATTTTGTTGGATTTACTCTTACATAGTGGTGATGGTATATTCTTCATTCGTTGTCTTGGGAGCTGATCAGTTTTCATGTGAGGTTCTTCACAAGGTCATTCTTGGTATAAATGTTATACAGGCAAGTTGGTGACTTGATTGCAAGCCTGGCAGCTTTATCTGCGAGCTTATTGCCACGGATGCCAACATGTCCAGCTTTATGAGTTGGTTTTAATTTACAAATAAGGAGCGGATTTTAGTGGTGGTGTTGTTAGACAGAAAACATGATTATTTCCTTCTCTTATAGACTCTTGAATGGTAGTAAAAATTGTAAAGACTTCTGAAGTTAAGATGGATGCTGTTTCTGGAAGTAATCCAAAAGGTACTGTGCTAACCATCTTTATTTGTAATTGCAAAAGTTGTAGTCTCTGAGGATTTGGATCCGTCCGTTAAAGCGGGTTTCCAGTTTTTGAACTTGAGTTCACATAAAATACTCAGGAAAATCTTGCAACATATCTTAATGCTTGCATGGGGTTTCCGTTGAGACGCGAGGTTTATTATGCAGGAATTGGAGTCGATGAGCCAAAGAGATTCCAGAAGGATAGAATTTTCGTTTTTAACAATTCTTGATTATTAAATTCAGAGTTACCATACTACAGGATGGAGTAGATGGCTGAAGGTGTGTTATAATTCATTTTCCAATTCAGTGTTAGGCTGACTTCTTCGTCGATTATGGAGTTCGACGAAAATATCAGTTCAGCATATACATTATGTAGGTACGTAGTTTATATGCAATTTTTTCTCTTTGCTTTTCAAAAGTAGGGTGGCCGGCCTCATCCAGGATGTTTTTGATGGGGGAAGTACAGAAGGCGCCAATGCTACATCTTGCTGCTTGGTGGTAGATTTGGTTTTATTATCCCGAGTGTGGTTCTCGGAGCTTGGCCATAAATAAAATTACCATAATCTATTTTACTTAATATAAGTTGTTAGGTTATATTATAATAAATATTATTATATTTATTATAATATTTTATTATATTTATTATGTTATTATATTTATTATAAATACTTAATAATATAAGATCTTGCAGCTAGAGATTTCTTGATATCTAAACAATGATTCCAACAATTGTATTTACTATTAAATATAAGTCCTAAAATTTGTAAATTTGTTACTTTTTCAATTTTTCCATTATTTGTATTAACTAACAGAGGTGTACAAAAATGTTTCCGGTATAGAAGGTTTAGAATGTTAATTTCTTATGAAATTGCTAGGAGTTATTAATAATACGATCTTCGTGCAAATAGACAAAAATAATTAAGTAATTCCATTGATTTCAGCTTATTTAACTATTTTCTTCGTCGGTTTTCATTGGGATGTTACAAACTACCATTACATATATTTGTTTCTCGTGTAGAAATACAAGAACCATTTAACCATAGATAAGAAACTGTATAGTTTCTTATCTGTGATTTCACAAAGGTTAAAAATAAAGCTACATTCCTTGTGACAGAAAGATCAACTGTAAATTTTATCAATAACTTTAAAACTATTTTTAAGTAAAAACCTGAATGGCACTTTGCTAGACTTAAACCAGAGGTTTCAAGACCAAATCTTCTTGACAAAAGCCCGTTATTTTGCAATTTGGAGTAACGAGTCTAAGTTTAAAGTGTTTGGAATTGATGGGAGCCATACTTGTAGGTTTCCTTCATAGTAAAAATTGTAACCCACATACTCCAAATGGTCCGTTAAGCAAGTTCGGGTGGTTGGGCGAATTATACAAATCAATACAAAATTACATGATAAATAAAAAAAATAAATTGGGTGGCGCGACAGTCCTTTGAGAACCAAGGCCTAGTGACTTACAACTCTCAACCATTCCTGTGTGCGAGTAATGTTGTCAGGAATGGAGGGGACCTACAGTTTATATGCCGACTCCGAACGGCTAATTTTGAGAAAGCACTTTTTCATGACAATAGTTACTCTTGGAGAATTTGTCAATTCCTCGCAAGAGGCAGTACCCGCGAAAAGACTTTAGATGGCATAGGCAGGGATCGAACCCAAGACCTCTAGCATGACAGTCCAACGCACTAACCATCATGCCACGGGTACCACAAAAAAAAAAAAAATTACATGATACAATCTATAAAAAGACAATCTGGCCAATCATTTGGATATTTCGTAGTGATCTCGGATTGTCAAATCCTGGAGTTGACAAAATTATGTATTTGTAGTGCGCAAAAAACATAACCTAAAGTTCCGAAATTATTAGCAATTAAGGAAAAACTGCCAACAGAAGCAATGATTCACTTAGTCTGCCATTCCTTGTGCGACTGTTTTCCGATAGACACGACCGACTCAAGGGGCTTGTCATATCTACTCAAAATGACGATTATTCACATATTTTTCAGTATGTGGGCTTTAACGTTTCATCTAAGAGCCTCCAGGAACGTGGAACTATCGTCATAGACAAAAAACTAGGAAGTCCATGACAGGATACAATCCTGAATTAAATAAACTAAAAACGAAAACTAACGTGTAGAAGTAGCAAAGTTCCATTTCTTGACCTAGACAAATTTTCAGTACTGCGGAAAAAAAAACTTACCCAAGATAAAATTAAAATGAAAACCTATATTTTTGAAGAGTACAAATGCAATCCACGCAGATTAAACTGAAAATGGTATTAAATCGGAATTCCAGAAGAAAAAAAGACATGGTCTTGCAAAAATGTTTTTTTTTTTTTGTTTAATGCGTCATGAAAACAATCTAAGGAACCCAGGTAGGCATCAGATTGTGTCGTATCTTCTATGGATTTTCCAGTTTAGTTGTATTATTGTGAAACACTTTCAATGAATTCAAAAAACATACCCTCTTTATTATTTAAAATGTTTTCCTCACTCGCTAAAATAAAATTCAGACCGTCAATAAATCTTTTATAATATAAATAGTCTATACAAATTTTCTACCTGTAGGTATTACAAAATGTAAATTGATAAACCGAACTTAAAAGTATGTTCTTCGAAAACAACTAATAACCTGTTGCAACTGAGCCTTCTTAATACCTCTTGCACTTCAGAAATATGCAGATTTTTCTACCTGATGTAACTTTGAAACTGCGGAAAAATTCTCCACGATTTTCAGTATATTTTAGACAGTGGAAGAATAACTTACTTTTATTTGGCTTTCATTTCGCATTTTTTTTTAATATCTGAGTAAAAATGCATATTTCAAAACTTTCTGCATTCCCAATTTTATGTGTTGTATTAATTTTAAATATTAATTTGTGCAATGCAGCTACTTTGCCTGCTAATGGAAACGATACAATGGAAACTACTGCATTAGCTAAGACATCGTAAGTCTTATTCTTTTTAGAATACATAATTTCGTAATAATTTCAAAATGCTCAGTGTTTAAATTTTTTTAAGAACTTGTTAAGAACTATTTCGATATTAAGTAAATAAAAATGTGTTACTTACTATTTGATCTTAAAAAATAATGAAGTCGAAGACCTACACTTTTTGGAGACTTTCTAAAACTAACTAACAATTACTAGAGTCTTGAGATATGTCTTCTTTATGTATCAATTGATAACATTCCAAACATTTAAAAAGGAATATGGAACAATGTGATCAACTTTGTATTTTTGTTTTTGAAATTCAGAGCAAATAAAATAATAATAATATTAATTTATCTTAAGGGCAAAAATATACATTCTCTGTACTTTAAATGTATTCATTTCAGAAGTGCAATTATAGATGTTTTCGAAGACATTCGATGGTTTTTCGGACGACTCGGTATCTTTTGCGAATTGGTAGAGCAAATGTTGCCACCTGAGAAAAGGGATGCGTAAGTGTTTCTTTACATTTTAATCCAAAAATTAACCTTCTCAAAACTTGGAATACTTTTTCTTTTACAGAGATCAAAACCAACTAAGTTTCAATTTACAAACTGGCTTCAGGCACTTCCTTCTGGGAGTTCGTGAAATATCAAAGTCTATTGTTGCAGTTTTATCGAACAAAGATGTTCAAGAATATCAACAACTGTAAGCGTAACATTATTAATAAATAAATAAATGAACCCAAACCTAATTTTTGTTTTTTGACTTTATAGTTCTCGAGCAACCGATTACGCTCAGGAAGCTGTCAAGACTGTTGGGGAATTTTTTCGAAATCTACGTTTATTAGTTGGAAAAGTATTTGAAACTTACAATTATTACGTCCCAGAAGTTGTATTAACGAAGTGCGTTGGAAGCTATCTCCATGAAACCTACGCTCACCGACCAATGTACGAATATCCGATTCTTATGATCAATGATATTATTGAAGCTTTCCAAACACCAATTAATCAACAAATCGAAGGTAATGGAATTGCTGGAAGTGATCGAAAAATGGGATCAGGAAGAGAAGTAGATTTTACAAAGAACGTAGAACAAAATGAAATCTTGGATGATGATTTGTATGTTTTTCATAATACCCCAGTGAGCCCGACACCAGAACTTGCTAATCGTTTCGAAATTGCAAATCCAGAAAACAATTCATCAAAAGTTGAAGATGAAAAGGTAGGTGCAGTCGCACTACTCAAAGTGGCTAGCTGGAAGAAATGCTTTAAGATCTATGCTACGGAGACAATATTTCGAAAACTTGAATTTTACTTCTTGGAAAGAAAAGAATAAATGAAGAACATTTTGTAAGGAACAACTCACTAAAGAAATCAATTTTCTAGGGAAACATAATTTTTGAAGCTTAAAAAACTAAATTTAGAATTATTAGTTTATACTTTGTGAGTTTTAACTGACAATTCAGCTTATTTTAAATTTTTTGTATACCTTTATAGAACCGATAAAATATATCAAATCTCGAATAAGTCTTGTTTTATAAATATTGGGAGAGTATTTAACTTAGGGTTTAAATAACTTTTACCATCAACGAAAGAAAACACTATTAAGCACGAAAGAAATGATTTTCTAGAATATCCTTCCTTCAGAATTGTAATTTTTAGATTAGATAGATATTTTATTTTCATAGATAAATGCTTTTTACAAATTATTGTTTTTGTTTTTATAATACGCAGCTTGCTCAGGGATTTGATATTTGATTTATATCTTACAACTGAAAAATTTTATAATATTTTAAAGATATTTTGAGTTGGAGATTACATTTGAAGGAAAACTATGATTAAAACCTTCATTTAATATATAGAATTGTAATTATTAATTCTTGCGTAGTCGGTAAAACAGAGTTCAAAACTCACATTTTCTTAAATGGAAAAACTTTATTTTTTGGTGTTTTCACTGATCTAAGCCCGGTATACCCTTAGCTATGTGTTAACATATTCCACAGCATGACACCATGAAGAAAGTCCAAGACCACAATTGCCTTCCAAATCATTTCGCTAAAGCTTTTCTGATAAACGCTCAAAGCAACTCATTTACCTTGTTAGATTGTACATTAGCTCTGTCACAGATGTTTTAACTGGACTTGACCCTGATTAAAAGGTAGGGAAGGTTTTTGCCTTAAAACTCCTGCAAATAATGATTTTTAGAGAACACTAGGAGGAGACAGTTTCACACTTTATATGTTCTAGAAAATTTGTTTAAAACCTGCTATCCAAAGCTCCACGACAATCTTATTTGCTTTCCAGGTCATAGTTGCATTGATGGAGATGAACTACCTCCTCAAGGATCGGTGCTTCATGCTTCACTTCTAGATTTTTTTCGCATAATCAAAACCATTGGTTGAGCGGCTCATTCGATTGCATTATGATTGGCCAGATTTCACATTTATTATAACCTAACTGTCTAGCTTTAACCAGATTGATATTTGCATCCCGTGGAAAGACAATCCAGACGATGTTAAGGAGCTTTCAGAAAACAAGAATTTGTTGCCTTTCTCAACGTTTTCTTCCAAATCTACCTGTATATGTCTTTTTAACCAACCTAACCAAAAGACAAACAGAGAAATATTTTAAATCTGAAAATTCTAAAATCGCAATGTTTTAATTTCGGTCGTAAAAAATTGTTTTTTAATTCGTATTCCTATGCAAAATGGCATACCGCACACGTGTAAACTTACATCTTAACTTAACATTCTTTAATCTTAATATAAGATTTAAACTAAAATTAAGTATATAGTATACTTTAAGTCATTTTAAATAATTGAGTATTTTTTTAAACAATGTTGAACATGATGATTGTCAATGTGGTTTTCGATAGTAATAATAATAATAATTTGAGATGATTATGTGGTGTCATGGAAAAGTATATGTATTCTGTATATAGTTGCATCAGTCAGTTTTACTTGGATGGCAGTAAGAGCATTTTTAATTTCTCCGCTTCACTCATGATAATTGTTTCACGATGCTTAACCATAGGCAGTAGTTCTAGAGTTTCTGCATCGTCATCGTTGGTCATCTCACTTCTTCGACGGTTTTTTGTATTTAAATGCCGCAATGCAATCTTCAGTTCATCGTCTCCGTAGGTTTGTGTAGCGGCGATTTCATAGGCATTGGCTTGGATGCCCACATCACAACTGGTTTTGCTGTTCCTCGAATGAGGTTTACCCACTGATATGCCCGAGTAGGAACTGTGCATTCCGGTTGGTAAATCCATTTCCAGAGAAAATGAACTTATAGAATCATCATCGTCATCATCCTCATGGTTCAGGTAGAGATTCAAATTCAAATCGGAAATATCCAAGTCGGCGGTAGCTACTTTTTTCGTAGCTTTATTCGATTTAGATCGACTGCGCTTTGATCCGTGTGCAGTAGACTTTCGGCTCATACGACTTTTTGTACTATTCCTACTATTGCGACTAGCTACATCGACCCGATTAGTTCCCAATGTGGAGGATTTATTCATAGACTTTATGAAATTTTCCAAATTGACATTGGTTGATTTTCGATTCGATGATCGGCCAAAATCGTTGTGATCGACTAGTTCTTCTATTTTTGCACCACCATGTTGACTATATTCATCGTCATCGGTTAGATCGTGTTTTAGAACCACATCCAGACGAGAGTCTTGGACTTTGAAAGAGGCACGCGAAGCAGTTTCCTCGTCCGATGATGATGTCATTCCCTTCTGCAGGAATGGTATGATGAAATGTCCATTTTTAGATAGAAATTCGTTGATATCATTGGGATCTAATCCTGCACTAGCACTCCGTCGTTTCATGTTCTTAGCAGTTTTGGATTGTGCAAAGAGACCAACTTTGTGACACGAATTAGGGTAGGTGGTCTTTTTCAGAGCTATTATTTGGCTCTCAATTGATGTGCTGCTCTCTCGGCGGTTGTTGTATTTGCGTCCACTGGCAGCCATAAAGTCCTTTCGGCGACTTCGATTTTTCGAATGCTTATGGTGACTGCTGGAATTTCGACTTCTACTCGCGACTTTTGTCTTCATTTCGGCGATTTTTACCGAAACCTATAAACAAGATTAGTTATACTTTGTTTGTTTATTTTTTGATTAATTTTAATCACCTGTGAGTCTACTGAGTTCCTTCTTGATTCAACCGAAACATGTCGAACACTAAAACTTATTTCCGAATCTAGAGAACTTTTACGCTGGCAACCATGACTGGATGAATTTGTGGCAGCGCCAGTTATAGCAAAGCGTCTTTTAACAAACTGGGGTAGATAATTGGCCCAGGTGGAACTTATGTCATTTGTAGCAGACGAATTAAAATCGTTCATATCGAAATTCAACCCTACAGGATCTGTATGTGTATTGTAGAGAGTTATTGAGAGTCTACCTTTATCCTCGAATTCTTTTCTTTTGGCCCAAGTTTGGGCAATAACTTTGTGTTTAGGCATTTTGATGTCTTCCACGAGCTCTTTACCACACTTTCTAAAAATCAGGAGAGATGTTTATTATGATACTTAATTTAAACACTCGTAGATAGCTGATTTAGATACTCACTTTCTGATGTAACGTTTCCATGTTTCGACAGATGATGGAGTCCAACACCAAGTTGACATGACAATTCCAGAACCAAATAAACATATAAGGTGTAATTGTAGCACTGCAACACTTGGACGATTGTCCAATTTACACACAACATGATCATCGTCAACTGATTTTGTTATACGGCAACTGCAATAATCAGAAGAGTGATTAGATTTATTCTTTTTTCATTGTCTTCAAAAAATAAACTCACATAATATATCGCTTAAGACTTTCACTCCAAGCTGCTGAGTTTCTGAACTCCGTTGCATGACAAGCAAGAGCAACCAAAATGAATATCAGTGTAAAAAATGCACACAAACCCATACGTACGATAATAAGATGAATCTTATTACTCGCCGATGTAGACTTAATATCATTGGCAAAGTTCTTCAATCCAAAGAGCATCACCATTCCCCGAATGATGAAATATCCACCGACAAGAATCACCCCACACAGCGGTCCCAACAGTAGACCAGCTCGTATTGAATGATTCAGATAACCAACAAAACAAATTCCAACTGTGCTGTTTCCGTCGACTTCACTCAAAGCCATTGCTGTTATGGTCAGCACCAATGGTAGAGACCATGCCACCGAATGGAAATATGAGCCTTTCTTATCGATTCGGTCTTGGACATTGCCAACTGCACGCAGGTGCCATGCATATGTGAGAAAGACAAACCAGACCATAGCAGCCATAAGAAAATAGTAGACAAAAATAAATACAACGATGCAGGAGAGATTCTCTCCAGCGGTGGGTTCTGAGTGCCGCAAGGTTCCATCTTTGCGGCAGACGATATCATCCCGGCCACCGGGGGTGAATTGTGCAAGCCAACTAAAAAAAAAAAAAACAAAGATGTAAATATGTAAGCCTATAAACGTATGCTAATTTTAAAAGCTCTAATGTAACATTTTACTGATGTGAAGAAATTAAAATATATTTAGTGCTTTGATTCCCTATGTGATCATCATAATTTATTAATAAATTAATATTGGTAGTTTATATTCAAAAACTGTTCTTTCTATTTTCTTTCAAACAATAATTGTTCTATTTTAAGCTTTAATAAGTTATCATTAAGCATTCTTTGGATCTTAAATGGGTCCATGACTAAATATTAAAAACTACACAAATAAAACGTTTGTTTAGCAGCTAAGCGCCTTATATCTTTGTACGTGGGTAAAGTTGGATTTGTAGTTTAATCATTAAATTTATAATTAATTAAATCAATAATTCAAAAATAATACAGTTTATTAATATTTAAAGCCTCGAGCTATATAAAGCGATTGAATTATGATGGAATTCGTGACAGGAAAAAGATTTAAATTATTCAGTTCGTGTATCTGAAATGCAGATTTATTTTTAATTGCTCTTAAGAGAAAAATGCTAGTAGGAATTAAAGTGACGTTAAAGAATATAAGAATTTAGAGGGGCAATCAAAGTAAAAAGAATTTAACTTTCCCATCGATATATTATAGCATAAACAAAGATATGAGAAATTGTAACCTTGAAAATTTCGTTTAACTGTTGCAGAAGAAAAATATGTCATAGTATATCTTATTTTTTTTTTGGCCAAATGTTACTTCAAAACTGTTTAAGCGTGTTTCTTTGTAGTTAAAATTGTAGCAGTGTTAAGTTCAAAGAGTCTGAGCATTGACAGCAAATTGTTGGTTTCAGATATATTCAAATTCAAAAATGGGAATATTCAGGTGTAAGAGTGGTAAAATTGAAAACGGGGACTTTTTAGATTTTTGTTTTGAAGGTGTTTTGGACGATTTAATCGAAATGTAAATGATTACAAAATTTGGGTTCTCTTTTGCGGAAATGTAGTACATACGCGTTTTTGAATTTTGGTTATACCTGTAAACTAATATTTTGCAGCTAGCTCTTAGAATAATGCTTAATGTAAGTTTTTCATAGTAAGAATATTTGAGGGTTATTATTTTAAGTTTAAATATTAACCCTTAAAGTCTTGTCATTTGTTTTTTACACAAGTACACATACAGCATGGCTCGAATTTGCAATGACAAGTCTGTTCGAAAAATCAAAAGATTTAAAATGCTAAATGATATGTTTTCTTCACCAATGAATAGGGTTCCGAAGATTTTGTTTTCGATTCTTAGCATTCTTAATAACTTCTACATAAATCAGACTAAATGATTCCTAATTTATTTATGAGGGTTGTGTCTTTTTCCTATAATAACCAAGATGGCCATTTGAGGCCTGCTTAGCGTCAACAGATACTATTATTTTTTCCTGTAAATATATACACATAATAATCTGTGTTCGAATGAAAAAAAACCGCTAAAGTAAGTCTTCCTATTTGTTTAAAAACAAACATTACACTTAAAGATTTTTTTTTGACGAAACTTATGTTTAGCATTATAAAAAATCTTGCGTAGTTGTTTTTTTTTTTTCATTTTAAAGGAATTGTTTATTCTGGTTGAAAGTTTAAGGTATGATTGCTTTACATAAGATTCAATATCTTTATAAATTAAATGTGTGAAAATAACTAAATTCAAATGACATACATACATGAGGAGTTTTAATTCTTTGTTAAAGATATAAATAAAAATTATCTTAAGTCTATTTTAGATCAAGTTTTTAGTTTGTTTGTTCGTTTTACGTAAAGATCGTTTTTCCTCTTTGGTTTCTATAAATTAGTTCATATTTCAATACACTCCAACTTTGTGGGAATATCTTAATACATAAGTAATTGTAAAGGCGCAAGCCCTTGAAGTTTTTTTTTTTTAAATGCAAAGGTCCATGCAGGAATGCGAGACATTTTATGGAAGAAAAAGTAAAATTGTGTTGTATTAGGTCTTTTGTTCCTGTTCAAAAAAGTTAAATACGTGCCTGTTCATACTCAAAAGACTTTAAAATACCTTCTTTTTTATAGCAAGGAGTGGGAATAAATAATGTCAAATTAAAAATTTGATTAATGCATGCTTACATTGACATTTTCCACAGAACCATGGCTCTTTCAACAAGACAATGATCCGAAGCACACCCAACCCAATAGAGATTATGAGGTTCGTAGCGGATCGTTTTTAATTCGACTTGCGTCGTATTTCCTTCTTAACGAATTCGCGGCAGAGCGAAAATAATTTTTCCTATATTCCAGTGATTTTTTTTCCGATTTTCGAGTGGTTTGACAGCTTTCCACAAATTTTATTTTGTTTTGATTGAATTTGTGAAATTTGCTGTGATTTATTCAACATTTTATATTTAATTGTGGATAATTTATAAGAAATGCAAATAAAGCTAACTCACATTTTTATATAATTTCAATCAAGAAAGAATCCACAAAATCGAACAGTTAATAATAAGCACTCTTTCGCCTGTGAAACCGCAAAAAAAAAACTGTCGGATTTCAACTCCCCAACAAACATTATGACATTTCAAATTCGACTTCGAATTCGTTAATTGGTCGAATTGAAAACGAGAAAGCCGAAAGCGAAAGCAATAATTGAAAAATGGCAAACTCTTTAGCAAAACGATTCGCCGCGAATCCCATAATCAGGTCCAGTATTTAAAATTTAAAGTAGAGTGGAATTGTATTGAATTTCGAAACTTATTTTTATTTAATACTATCAACTTTGTAGTACTCATGTTTTTGGAAGCGAATTGTTTACTATTTTAGAAACAATAAAAGATAATGATATATCTCTTTTAAAGTAAATGATTCACTATCTTGTTTCGATTGTTTATATGAATTTTTAGAAGGTTGAGATGAAACGCGGAAAACAGAATATTTGTTACCTCAAGTGTCATCAAATTTGTCTTCTTCTTTTTTGTTTGCATGACTTTGTTCTTTTTTTGACGCCAAACTTTTTGAATTTGTTCTATTTTTTTGTGTAGTTTTTTTTCCAAAAAAAAATAAATAAATACAAAATATTAAAATACTGTCTGCAATTTTTTTCTATATTCCCACTGCCGCCCAACTCCTAGCGTAAATATCAAATCGTCACAGAGCGTTACTTTAAAGTCAATACAAATTTTATGGTTTTAATTTAAATAACAGTCTACACGTTCTTTCTAGATAAGTTATGGTGACATAAAGTTTATCAAATCTACAATTAAGGGTTTATATTATTTGAAAGTGCGAATAAATGATAATTTAATAAAAGTTTTCTAATGAACGTTATCAACGTTGATATGAAAACAAACATATTTTTAAAAACAAATACAAACTAAGAAAACCTTCAACTCGGTTCTATTTTCTAAATAAAAGAGTTTTAAGAGAATGAATTTTTAGATACAAAAAATATTTCTTTAGACTCCACAAATGTGTTGAATGATAATTGTACAATAAGACCCTTCTATAAACATGAGACTAAAATCCTCTATCTTTCCAACATATTTACCTACACAGAATAAAGTATTTGTTTAGGTGTTAAAAGTTTCAATCATCTGAAGGATCGTCAATTAAGTTCACATTAAAAAATATATATTTAAAGAAGATTTTCCTAAAAAAATACCTACCCCAAGCACGCAATGAGAAAGCACAAATTTATATAGAACACAATCAGAGCTGGATACTTGTTGGCGTTCTCCCAGTCGATGAAGAAAGTGGCCACTACAAAAAGATTCGACAGAAAACAAAGTGTAACTCCCCAACCGATCATTTTGTTGATCTGACTATGTTCGTTATCGGTGTAGAGTGGATCCTTACACTGAACACCACATCCTTCAATACCAGGATAATAGCTAGCTGCAGATTCAGCAGGCACCAAGGGCTCTAGACAAGTCCCCGTCGAATTGAATTTCATTTCACGAACTCCATTGTTACACTTGGAGGGAAACAATGTCTCATTGCATTTCATAAATTCAGGAAAGTATGAAGTGTTATAGAGTATGCGACATGGTTCTAGAGTTAATTTGCACATTTCAAGCGAAGGTAGATAGACCATGTCTTGATTGTTGATGGTCTCACACTTCGGAGCGAACACTGCACACAAGAAGTGCTGAAAAAATGAATTTATTTTGTATTAAAAATACTTGATTGCATAACATTTTTTATACCTGTATTACAGCCCAACACCTGGGCACATGTCTCAAAGCCTGATAGTCTCTCAATCGGTCCATTATCTGCTGCTGGCTATCATAATCAGTCAAATCCAGGCTGGTTTGTGAGTATGATATATTAGCTCCAAAACATGTTTTGAATTGGAGCTTTTCACATCTGCCTGGGCGGACACACTGTCGCATATCGACAACACGCCCATGGAACCACGGTTTGTCATCTTTGCTATTCTTTCCATTAATTTTAAAGTTTCTGGTTCCATTGATGGGTTCCAAATCCGATGACAGTATGGTATTCGACAAAACCGCAGAAATTGAACGAGAATAGCAGACCACAACAGCCAAAAGGGCAATGATGATTCTGTTATCACGATCGGAGGATCAGAGAAAAACGAAGAAGAATTAAAATCATTGTCTTACAAAAAGAGATAAATCAAAAGTTCAAGTTACCTCATTTCTGTAACAAAATTGAGATTATTTCTCAATGAAAGACTTCCAAATCAAATACAAATTACAAACTGAAGACACGCCTGTTTAGCTAAGCCAACATTAAAAACACAACGCAATCATTCACCAAAAACAAATTTGAATTAAAAAACAATTTTATAAAATGTGTGATCATTTTTAATAAAACATTTTGTTGTCCATTTACAGAAGCGGTAGCAGAAGCAACAGCAGTGGGAAAAAAACGATTAAGACGTGAGTTAAATTCGTAGTTTCGTTGGATGGTTTCTCAGTCTTTTATTATCAAATGTATGGCATTTTAGATGACACTACACACTACGCAGCTTTTTAGTAGATAAATATTTAAACAAATGTTTTTTGAAACAAAAATTTAATAAAAACAAACAAAAGAAAAGAAAACACTCAAAATAAGCTGTGCTGTGCTGTGTGTGCCGCGATATTAAACAATGGATCAGCAAAGAAGACAAGAGAAACAAATTTAAATAAAAAGTAAAACAAAAAGAAGTGATGATGGATCGTGGATGCGAATGCGAACGAAAGGACCACCCATGCCGCCTGTGTTGTGTTTATGTTGAATTTCTCTTTTTTTCTTGAAATAATTTGACAGATCATTTGCATTTTTGTTTGTTGGTTTGTGATTGCTCGCTCTAGACAAGAGATGGCGCGTGTGATGTTTGGTGCAGATCCTCATGCAAATATATAAGTTCTGTTCCCTTACTTCCAAATATTACTTCGAATTTATTTTTTTAATTAATTTCGAAATTGAAAAAAAAAACAGAACACGTTTTATGTGTGAAACAGATTAAAACAGTAACATCACCGTCAACAGTGTGTAGTGTGGCGGTGACCTACCTGTCGTAGGAAAAAAGCTGTCAGCAATGCCACAGAAAATTCATAACTTAGGAATAATGTTGCTGTTGTTGTTCTACTCCGTGCTGAATGATTGAAACTCATCGGTTCTAAGACAATGGTCTCAGATGTTGCTAATGGTTTTGCTGTTTCAATCTGTTTTGCGCTTTAACGCTGCATTCCACCGCCAGTTCCACGTATTATTAGAAAATCATGAACTTTGCTTTTATAAAAATTGAAAAGAAATTACTTTCATAACTTGAAGTACTAACCATTTAAAAAATTATGTTCCATTACATGTAAATTCTCACTTTTTTTCTTTGCCATACAAATTTTGAGAGTTAATTTCTATCTAGATAACTCCATCTTATTTATTATATTAAGCAGCATTCACATGAGCGCGACCAACGAACGACGAATGAATTACAAAATGTGAGTTTATATACCTTTGAAGACATATTTCTACACAAATTCTTAACAAAACGATAGCAATATAGTTTCTAATTGATTTATGATGCATACTTTTACTTTTCTATATCATATATTAATAAATTTAAGAAAACAAATTTATTCGTCACGAAAAAAATTGAAGTTGATACGAACTGTCAAACTTTATTCGCATTCCACATTATCCACACTCGCAACGAATAAAATAATCGCACTTACTTAATCTAAAAAAATCATTCTTGTTTTGGTTCGGTGGTCAAAGTCAAACTTTATTCGCGACGAATTAAAAACTCTCATGTGAAAGAAATGTCAAAATCAACGAATATTCGTTCATTCGTCGGTCGTTGATCGTGCTCATGTGAATAATGCTTTAACCTTGCTTTTTCGCTGTTACATAAATACGCCTATTATGTATAAATTTTACACTTCTTGGAAAAGCTAAACTTTTGTCATGACAGAGCAGAAATTGTATCAACATTTTGAAATCAAACAGAACTGAACGAAGCTAAATTTCTTGTTTTTCTTACTTGTTTTTTTTTTTTTGACAGCCGTCGATCTGCCCTGCATGCCGCCGGGTTTTGTTTTGTATTATTTTTGTTTAAGAATTGTGATTTTATGAATAAACAAAAACCTACATATCCAAAGCATGGAATTGGCTATTCAAAAAGATTGTGAAGAAATTATAGAGAGCTTCATTGCAAACGAAAATCCTAGATTTGAGTCATTTGTCTATCAATGGAAGTCAACACTATTCCAGAGTATTTATTCGTAAGTTACCAAATTCTCAAATAAAAATTGTTTCTCATTGTTTAATGTTAAATATAATATTATAGTGGACAATCTCAGACAGTAGAAATAATTCAATCTACAAATGTTTGCATTCACTATGCAAAACGTGTTCTAGCTATACCCACTAAGAGTACATTTCACAAACTAGGAGCTCTATTTCTGCTCTATGCAATTTACTTCAAACAGCCAACTGATCGTTTTCAAAAAATTGACATAGACATAAAATCATGGAAGAAATTGAAAGAATTCGTTTTCAGTCTGGACAATTCAACATATGGCGATGATGCAAAGTGTATATTTTTGGAACTCGTCAAGGACAATGCATTCAAGTAAAAAACAAACAAAATACATTTTACCTATGTTGATTCTAATTTAGTTTTTTTTTCTATTACCAGATTTGTTGCATCAGACATTTACTTTGGATTGGAAAACCTTTTAAATTTAGACAAAATTCGAAGTAATGTTGCGAATCTGAATACGTCCATACACGCCTTTCGCAATGATATGAAATCCTTGAACTCACAAAATGGCCTATTTTTGGGAATACAAAAGCTTGACGATGGCTATAATGAGATGAAAGAGCTGCTCAATCAGAATGGCTCTTCAAATGAAGCTAGATATGTTATGCCTGCGTCGAAAGGATTCCAAGATCTTAAAAAAGCAGTAACAAGTCTTCAGACATTAATTGATGAAAGTTATAGTTCTTTGGTTGGGAAAATGAAGAAGAAAAAAGATAAGGTAAAAAAGAAAGCGAGAATTGGCAAAATAAAACGAAGTCGTGTTGTCTTCCATAAATAAAATTAAAAAAAAAAAAAAAAAGTTCTATTGATAAGATCTTGAATAAAAGTCTGATGTTGTATACATAAAAATAAAGAACAGTGTAACGTTCTTACAATGATGATGCGATATGTTTGATAATGTGAATGTAACAAATGTTTTTGTTGAAATTTAGGTTACAAAAAGAATGTTGGATGCATTTTTAAAATAGAGAAGCGCTCAACAGAATTTTAACACACAAACCTATACACAAAGTGACCATTTTAAAATGATATTGATACTAAGTTATTTTCAAAATTCTTTTTGGATACGAATTAAACCAAGACGAATATTAGTTTTAGTTTTATTAAATTAATTTTAATTACTAGTTATTTAAGTTATTTTTGTCTAGTTTTAAGATGGATTAAAAATAAAAAATGAATTAAAAAAAATTAAGTTAAAATTTTAATATTAGTCAAGTTATTTGTGAAACATTTTATACGATACTAGTGGGTTTATCCGGCTTCACTTGGGAGGTATTCAACTATTTTATATAAAAAAATGAGGGTGAAAAAACTTTAATTTTTTACTTATTAATTTGTATATTATCTCTGTACATATTTCTATTACAGTTATAATACTTCTTTGTGAACAGTATTTTTTGTTCTTTGTGTATTGCATAAACATATAGATTTTTTGCCGAGCTGAAACGGGAGCAAGCTACATTGTCCGCGGGTAAAACAGGGATTTGTGATTTCAAGGCCTGCAACCTTCAGTGTTAACAAGTATTGCAAGTCGTATAATAATTCTCTGTAAGTATTTGGGGCTAACGAC
This sequence comes from Eupeodes corollae, assembly GCF_945859685.1. NCBI lineage: Eukaryota > Metazoa > Arthropoda > Insecta > Diptera > Syrphidae > Eupeodes > Eupeodes corollae. The sequence continues at coordinate 115,836,609 of NC_079149.1, forward strand.
ATTCGCCTAACGAATCACCCATGAAATATATTTGCAAACATTTCGGTTAGTCAGGGTTGTTTGGTAAAAAAGATCCAGCTACGTAAATGATAGATTTGACCCTGAACTTTAAATGTAGGCATAAAATCTCCATGTCTGATTAAATTGGCACCGAATGACGTCATTTGGAAAGCAGAATTGTAAACACGAATCATATCAAGAAAATTTTTAAAATATCGACGAGAATGATTCAAAATATTTTTTAATATATGTATGTTTTATGTGACCAATTTTTTATTGGATATGTGAAGATTTATGTTTAGTAACGCAGGCTGTTTTGGTCAATCGATTTTAAATGCAAATAAAGAACTTTATTTCATCTTTTTCCCAACGTTTCGTCGCTACTCACGACTTCTTCAGGGGTTTTTATTATGATATGTTGTTTATTTGTTGTTGTGTTTTACATTGTTTTGTTTTGAAATGAAAGGAAAACATTTTTTAAACTATTCAATAAATTAACATTAAACACAAGAGACTAATAAATTCATACAAAATAAGTATACGTCTTAGTGTACACTATAAATACGCAAACACATAGTTTCAGTATCCAGCTACAATTTTTCTCACATTTTAAATTCCACTTTCGTCCCTGCATAAATTAGTTACAACTTTGTATACCAATAAACGCTAAATGGACATAATAGACACAAGCCAATAGTTTATTTAGGTTAGGTTACTACCCTTAACACAGATACCTTTGATTTTAACCACTGGAAAGAGTCACTGTACCACCTTATTGCAAAAGTGGATGATATGTTATGGAGAAAATGGCTTCATGAAGCAATAGGGTCTCCGCACAGACTAATTTGCTGTCAACTTAATCACAATTTGGAGGCGAAGAACTATTTTCGGGATGAATACAGCGTAGAGGAGATTTCGATGATGGTAAAGCTGCGTGGTGAACTCATACCTCTTAACATAATTCACATAGAGAGGATTTACCAATATTATGTTCCATATGTAATTTGCAAGTGAGAGAAGATGTATTTCACTTCATGGGTAAATGTCCAATTCTTAAAGACATTAGAAGAAATGTTCTTGGAACGGGTTTTTTGTATGAAAATGAAATTGTATCATTGTTGAACGAAGTCGACGCGTCGTTAAAAAACTTTATACGTTGATTTGAACATAATTCATGTTATAATTTGTCGAACGTTCATATTGTGTGAGAAAAGGTCGAAGCTTATGTAAAAGAAATATCGGAAAATAAAATATTGTAAGTTCATTGTGTTCATATTTAATTTCTTTTATAAAATAACATGAATCAATGCATTTTTATTCGGCTGTAAGAGAACTAATAAAAATCAGTACGAAAAGTTAGTCGAACTGATGGAATGAATGATGGAACCCGAATGTAGCGAGAGGTGTTGGAGATTTTGGTTCTTCAGAAAAAAAAAACCAAAATGAATATTGGGACCAATTTGCTACAACCCTCCACTCACTTGGGCCACCTACTCGCGATGGAAAAGAAAAATTATTGAACGACGAAATAAAAATATAAATACTACCAAGGAACATTGAACATTCTCCTCCTTAGTACTACGCTTCAAGAACTGACTTAAGATTACTGGAGTTCCATACAAGGGAATCATGGGTTGATTCAGGAGATCTTGTGTCAACATAACGAATACACATTTTATGGTTTCACCCCTTAAGAACTTGAACTAAAATCAAAAGCTACTCTTGAGGAACTGGAACTCAATCGAAGCAATGATTCCTATTTGGGTTCCGTCAACACATCCTACTACTCCTTGTAACCTGGCTGTTAAAAAAAGTAGTTTCTTGCGTTTTGTTTCTCATCGGATGACATGTTGAGACTGATCCAGGTTGGACATAATTTGTCTTCAATTGCACACACAACTTCTTTTAATACTAAGGAAACCTAGGATTGTGAGAGACCTAAGTCAATATCTTTTCCTACGCTGCTCTGATAACTCAAACTAGCAACAAATCTAAGTGCATTCGCTTATTTTAGTATAGCAGGTATTAAGGGGGTGCTTGCATTTTCAAATTGTCCTCCCAACTTGTTTAAAACAAATACAAACGCTTCCTTATTCAGTCGAAAATATGATCTGAAACTTAAGGAATTAATAGAATAAAAGAACTTCTAGTAGGTACAAAATATTTGTTCTACTTACAGATGATTAGGGAGTTCCAAGAAATTAGAGTTGTCTCGAATATTCTTGCGCAGTCGAAGCATTCTTATTTTTGTTTGTAATTTTCGTTTTCTCCAAAAAGAATGTATACATATGTGGCTTATCATTTTGTTTTATTTTGTATTTTTATTAAATATTAAAATTATAGATTAATAAACACATTTTTTTTTTGAAATTTCATGAGTTGACGTTTATTAATGCCTGTTTTTTTTTTTTGTATGGTAGCACCGAACTTCGAACTCGAATTGTAAAGTTCGCTAAACGTGGTATGTCGAATGTTTTAGTTCTCTAAAAAAATATCTCACTTCGAACGTTTGATTCGCCAACCATAATAGGGGTATTTATATCATAAAAAATTTGTTTATTATAAATTCTTAAGCAGACGGCAGAATGCAATGCTTTTTTTGGATTTTTGTACACAATGTAAAATATTCAAGACGAGCAATAAAATCTATCTATCTATCATTTCATAATACTCCAAAATTAATCATATTTAATACACTTGACGCAAGATGTTCACAGCTGTGCATATATATTTTTTATTCACTTTAGATGAAGGTTACATATTGAGTTGTTTGACTTTCACTTACCCATATATTCCTTAATCTGTTCAAGACTTGAATTATAAATAAAACCATTTTATGTTCGTTTTTTCTTCTCTTTATTTTAAATTTTCAAAAAAAAGAAGGTTACGAGTTAAAATAACAAAATAAAAATACCTAACAAATACAAGGAGTTTCGTCTCTTAAAAAATATTAAAACTCAATCCTAAGAATAATCAGAATATTTGTATTTTTACATTGCATACAATTTTATTTATAATTGAGTTTTTTTTTTCAAATAAATTATAGAAAACTATTCCTCTTTTTAATCTCATTAAACAATACAAATAATAAAAAAGAAATTATTTAATATAATAAGCAACCACAAAAAAAAATATAATATTTCTCAATAATCTCGCATCTAAACTAAATAATGTCTACTTAAGAGAGCCAAGACTCTTTAGTTAAGAATTGTATTTATATTAAAGCTACAAGGTTTTACAAACATTATTACGTGTGTGTGTAAGTGTTGTAAAAAATGTTTAATTTTTGTTTTGTTTTAATTTTTTGTATGTTTACTGAATTTAATATAATCTCTTTATTTTTTCAAATATGAGGTATTGCATTTTGTTTTTCTATTTTCATTTTCTTTTTTAATTTTTTGTTTCTATATTTCTGTTTCTTTGTTTATTAGCAAAGAAAAAAATCTCTTTAAATTGTTTTTCTTTTTTCTTATAGTAAAGTTTACTATAAAATGTAGAACTACATGATTTTTTTTTGTGTTTTTGTTGATTTGTTGTTTAATTTAATTTTGGCAAAAAACGCTACTTGTTTGAATAGTTTAATAAGATAAAGGTGCGAAAATAGTTCGTTAGTCACTTGAATTAATATTTTTTTGTTTGTGTTTTTATTTTTTTCAAAAACTGTTCTCACAGCGAATAAAATTGACTAATGCACTTAATTTTGTTTTACAATATAAGTTATTTTTTAGTTTGAATTATTTTAGGATACAAATTTCAATATTTTATTTTCCAATTTAATAACTATAATAATAAAATATCAATAAGATATTTGTTTTATTTTTATGTTTAATTAATTTAACTTGCTTTTTAGAAAAAAAAGTCGTTTGGTTCCAAATACATAATTTTTGTTTTTAAAATGTATCATAAAATGTTTACTTTACTTTACGTTGAGCAAGTTTAAGCTCCTTAGCCCAAACTATTTTATTTATGGTTTCTCCAAAAAGATAGAGAAATACGGTAAACACTAAAATAGCGCCAAAGAAGACAATTCGTTGTGGGAGTTCGAGCACTTCAAGCACGGGATATACCCAAACACCGGAGAAATGTTTGATGACATGTACCCAGATAAGGTAGCTAAGCATGAAGGCAATAAGGCCGGTCAAACCGTTGATACGTTTTGGATAAGTTCGGAATGATGTGAACATCTCAAGGACAATGAAGACAACAATGTTTGTGTGTAATATGTGATTTAACCATCTGAAAAAAAAAAATGAATACAAATGTTAGAAAATGTAATGAAGAATTTTAAACTATCAACTGTTAGCCATCATTGACATTGAATAAAAAAATGATGGCAACCAAAAGTTAATTGTTTTTTAACCATGAATCTAATTAAAAAGATAATAAAATAAAACGATTAAACCAACCATAAGTACCGAACTTATAGTTTATGAGTTCAAGCTCAAGGATTTGTCCTCCGGAAGTCATTAAAATTATTATCTTATTGTTTCATCAAATATTTTTAAATTGTTGATGTATTCAAATACCTTGCAGTTTTGTTTTGTTTTCAATAAGAGAAATTCAAAATAATAGACAAGAAATAAATACATTGAAACTCACCCTGGAAAGATAGCATCCAAGACCTTGGGAAACACAAGTTCACGGTCAATAGCATACAGAGTCCAAAATGAGATGCCAACATTCAAAGCAATTGGGAACGCCAGAGCAGCCAAGATGTAATCTTTAATTTTTCTAATTGCGGGCATCTTTTTTGGCGCAACCTCATTCGTTCCAATGAAGTCATTTCCCAGACAAATGACAAAGTACACAGCTTGGATAATCTAGAATTACGAAAACATATTCAATTGATAAGAATATTTAAAAATCTATCGATATTATGTAACTAAGATAACAAATCTATAAAACCGACAAAATCAAAATAAATCGGATGTGATTTAAAACCAAAAATATAATTACCGCATCGAGGAATGTTAAGAAACGAAATTTGCCACCGAATGAATAATTATTCTTGTCATTATCAGGATGCGGATGATGAACATAAACGTGATCATAATAAATGGCATAGATAAATTGAACGGCGCCAATTAGATGCAACAGAATTCGCAGACTCTTATAGATGCCCTGATTCCATGCGTGCGTTATAGGAGCATTAATGGTCGTTCTACCTTTGGCCATTTTTTCACAGACGATTTGTTCAGTGCGAGAGATTTTAAGTAAATGAACGTGAAGTGGAGCAACTTAAGTTAACCCACTTAAGATAATAACACAATGATGATTAGAGTTTTTTAATAGTTTAACTTATATCAAAGTCCACGGATTTCAAGAAACACACAGAGAGAAAACAGGAAAACAGAAAACACGAATTGAAATCGATAGGAAAAACAAGAGAAGTGGTTTTTCGCTTTCGGTTTGCTTGCTGTCAATTTGACAGATAGATTTTTACATTTTATTTTGTGGATGGTTTATGTTGAAAGAGAAAGAGAGAGAGTGAAAAAATGTAGTAGAAGGAATATTACAGGAGTGGCAAAGGCAGTCGAACTTTTTTTTAATACTGATAACTGTTATATTGGTACTTATTAGGGTGGGTCTGATTTAGATTATCAACAAAATTATATCATAATAAACTTGGTTTTCTGTAGTTCCCTTGGCGAACATTAAAAAAAATATATCAAAATAGCGTTATAGTTAATTTAGTCTGTGGACACATAATTCATTATAAACGTCACATTTTGATAATCTACAAGATTCAAAGAAGTGAAAATATTCTGACATAATGTTTACAGCTATAGACATTTTTTTTTTAAATATTTGTGGGTTGATAAGATTTAAGCTAAATCCCGCTCGTAAAATTGGGACAGTAGTGACAAAATTTAACACAAATTTTCAGAATCACAAAAATGTAGAGAATCGGAATGCAGCTTAGTAATAGGCATACTTTTAAATGTTTAAAAAAAATAATATAAGGGATTTTCCAATAATATTTGTAATATCCCATAATCGGTAGATGTCTGTTTTGAAGCTGTCATATGTTTTCATTTGACAAATGAAAACTAAGTTTTTACTAAAAAAAACAGTTACAGTTTGCAAAACTATACTATAAACGCAAAGCCACAGTTAAACTACTTGGAATCTAATCAGCAGATATAATTCACATTAATCAAAATTGATTTGCCTTTCGAAGCCGCAAAGAAATTGCGGATTTCAAATTAAAACAAACTATGTAAATGTTGAAATTGACTTTCAGTTGAGTTCAGTTAGGAAAAAGAAACTGAGCCATACAGAGATTTTTTACCACCGCACGAATGCAAGCCAAAAAATGTTGGCAATTTGAATAGGTACAAAATACATCCTTTCAGTTGAATGAAAAAACATGGTGAATTGTCATTTTGATAGTTAGGGAATTTTTTCTTGAATAACTTTCCAGCCTACTTTCCAAATAAGTTGCCTTAATTAGAAGGCAAAATTGTTTTACTTTCAAGTACCTTAAGTCGCCTGAACCTGTTCATTGTGAATAAAGCCCTTAATGTTATTTAGTTTACTTTGACAGTTAGCAAATAAGGACCTCTGGTATTCATTTTTTCATTTAAATTAAATGCATGTCCTTAAATTGGATTACAATTTAAATAGTTGATTAGATCTTATGTAGAATGCATAAATAATAAATGCATGAAATTATGATTTCCACTTTATAACACGGATAAGGGTGAATGGCAATATATTTTACCACATACGACGCAAAGTGGTGTCTTTAATACAACTTCCAATAAACTAATTTTGACAGTTACACTCGATTTCATAAAGCACTTTTACCTACTTAGCAGTTTTTTCAATCTTTGAATTACATTTCATCCGGTTTATACAGAACTTTGTTTTCTGAGTGCCATTTTTATTAAGTCTGTAAACACACAAAATTCAAGGTCCATTTTTTGAAGAAATGAAGATAGTTTGGAATGTTTTTAAGTAAATTTATGTAGGTAAACAAAACTTTGAAGGTGTAGTAAATTATAAAAAAATATTTAGCTTTTTTGGATTTAAAAAACAAATAAAATTGTGTAAATACGTGATCCAAGTAAAAACGCAAAAGAAACATTGTTTAATGTTTTAAAATTACGTTAAATATTTAAATATTTGTGAAATCAGTCCATCTCTTCTGTTCTAAGAAAAAAAAATTCCATATAAGGCATGTTTCCCATTTTTGTTTTGATATTATTTATCAGGGATTGAAGAAAATGTTTTTTTTTTTGCTGTAGCAAGACAAATGTCAACGGTAAATGAAACTGAAAGGCTTTTATTTTTAATTGAGGAAAATTGTATTTTTGCGTTCAGTTAAATTTTTTATCTGGTCTCAGTCTAAAGATATTAAATTTCAGGCCTGCTCCATTGTTCTGCCCACGTCCTTTTTTTTTGTACATTGGGGTCAGTTTCTTTTCCAGAAAATACGTTATAAAGATATCGTTTTAATTATTTTTAATCATCATTAAAATAAAATTCAATCAATCAAAAAAAAGTTTGTGGGAAATTATACCGTACCGTACATTTTGTGATGATTTGAAGAAATCCAAAAAATGAAAACATTTTTTAAAAAAAACTCAAATCAAAAAGGAAAAGACAACTCACAAATAAATTGCTCTTCCATATCCTATATACTGTCACAATTCCAATTGATTTGCTTCCAACAACCGACAACGACAGACTTGCTGGCAACTTACATCATTGATTTTAATGCGCTGTTGGGGGTTTCAAGGGCACAACACTTAATCGTAACCCTCAATTATGCCTATATGTCATGTCAACCAAAAGCCCAAACAAACACACGAAAAAAAAACCAAATACACACACATTTTCTTAATAAATTTATTTATAAGTATAATGAAAATAAATTCACAGTAACACATATGTAGGAGTCATTTATTTATATATGTAGTTTTATAACTTCCCCATCACTTCCGCATCCAAATCGATTTCCGTTAAATCCTCTTCACTTATTTGGGAATCATCCGTATCGTCGTCATCATCATCGTTGTGCTGCTGCTTACGGGAAGCCTTACCCTTAGCTTTAGTTTGATTATCGACAAACATTGGATTGTCAAAGGAAGTACTGGTCCCCCGTGTTGTTTCTTGAACTTCCGCCGAAACATTGTACTGTTGGACATCGATAACAACATTTTCTATAGCCTCACCATCTGTTACATTCGTATTATCAAAACGAGCAAAAACAAAGGGTGTTTGGAAAACATCATTCCAACGAACATACAACCACGTTGGGAGGCGTATTATTCCATTATCTGGAACGAAATTAACAAAAATTATACCAAAGAAAGCCAGAACTCCCAAAAGTGTTCCAGCCATCAGAAGAAGGGCAGCTCTCAATCCATTGGGGTCATATGGACGACCTGCTGTAAAGAACTCTTTCTTGCTGCTTTTGAATTCGTCCCAAGACACAGTTTCCATAAAGCGATGCATAAAGCTGACGCTTTTCTCCTCATAGTCGTCATTTTCCACGATGATAACTTGTAAGTAGGTTTGAACTCCTGCATCTATGTAGCTCACATGATAGCTTAGTTGATCTTGCATCTCCTGATCCTTCAAGGATCGAGCAATCATCTGGCTTATCTTTTCCGTGTGGGATGGGTCACATTTGTCGACGATTACTTTGATCATAGCACCACAAATAGCACAACAGTGGCCGGTTGGTATGATCGGGGTGTTACACTTTGGTCGTTCACATCTATCGTGGACATGTTTACACACATTCCACTCGTAGTCCCAAAAAGTATCGGGATTATGACATCCACACTGTTGATCCTTGTTGTATTCAACTTGCGTGAGAGATGCGTATTTAAAGATCATTTCACCTAGATCACTTTTAAAAAGTTCTTCCAAAAACTCCTTAGAAACATCCACACCATCCAAATTGATTTGTCCAACTCTGAGAGTGCGAACGTCACTTAAATCAATCGAAAGAGCTCCCGTTGCAGCTATTTGTGCAACTTCATTGCTGCAGGGAATCTGTTCGATATGTGGTACTGCAGCGTCGGCGTTATTCTGATTTCCTTCACTATGATTTTTCACACTAATCCAATTATGAGGATCAAACCAATGTCGTGGGGTGATTGATTTAAGTTCAGCTTTTTGGTTCGAATTTTCACACTCAAAGCCATTGTCAATGCCACTGTCAAAAATAATTTCTCCATTCGGTTGAAGGAGTAATGCCCCATCATTGGGTAGAGTAATTCCAGTTATATCAACGGTAGTTGGCAGAAGAATGGCTGATGAGAAGGATTCAGGGAATACAATTTCGTCATGTGAACAAGGCACGTAGCCAGAATCCCAACTGCTGGGATCTTCAAATTTTGGATTTTCAACCCATTTTTTCGTTGAGTTTATGGATGTAAATTTAAAAGATGATAACAGACAAAAAATAAAGAGCGATTTATGTTTGATCATCTTGTTGGTTAATAATAAACTGATTGCTTTTAACAATTTCATTAAAAATGTTTGACATTTAATAAAGGGGCGTTTCATCATCAGCAGAAATGTTAAACAAGTAGAAATAGATAATGAGATATAGATGGATACATTATTTGTATTCCATTTGAAATTGAGAGGATGATTAATGGAGATTTCTATTGGCACATTAAATCTATTTTTTAAAATCAAAACCCGTCCATATGTAGAATTTTTTGCGTTACAATGTTAAAAATAAACTGCTTGCATTTTGTCTTGGAGATTGTGATGTGGTAGTTTTGTTCCAGATAGTACCCAAACAAAAGTTATGTGTGAAAAGGTTCTTTTGACAGTTGTCAGAAATAAAGGAAATTAAAAAATAGTTATTAAAGCGCTTTCAAGTTTGTTTTTGGGAACCTTGAACAAAAATTATTGTGCATAATTTTGATCAAGTCAGCTCAAAGTTTTAGTCAAAGCTTAATCCCTTTACAGTTATTTTTACATAACCTAATTTTTACATGAATGATTTAAGTTATATTATGGTTTTACGGTTGAGTTGCAATACTGTATCACTTCCACTATACCAAATACAGTCAAAGGAATATTGCATCGGGGCTTCACTCAGTTATTTCCGCTTGAATAAATTATTTGCATGTCTTATATATTTTTAGAATTGCGTATCTTACAAAAGACGTTAACATACAACAATAAAAAAAAAACAACACACAGAAAATGAAAGGTGGGCGGTCTTCCTTTGAGAACGTACAAACTTGGTAGTAAAAGTTCTTTGTAGTTTAGTAGATTATGAAGGGTATAATATAAATCAATTTTTAAGCTGATTCTAAAGCCCCCATTATGACGATAGTATATGGGGTGTTTACATTAATGTTGTTTTTGTTGTTAACTTTCTTAATAATGTTATCATAATTTTATCATTACTTATTTTAAAAAAAAACTCTATATTTGGATTGAAGATAAGCAAAATGATTAAGCTTGCATTATGATGATGCGGTTATTTTATTATTTTTTAATATCAATCATACAGTAAGGTCACATCTTATGTCTTATTTTGATTTCAATTTCAGGATCAATATGCACATAAGGTCTTTTTTTCTTATCATGCGGTGTTTTAAATAAAATAAAGACAAATCTTAATATTTTTAACCTTGATACATTGGATTGACTTTTGTGTATAATAATAAAAGCACCTTTTGCAGCTTGATAATGATTATTTTTATTTAATGAATAAATAAATTACCTATGACACTTTAAACAGCGTGTTTTGTATGCATAAGTTTAAAAATAAAATTGAAATCTTTGTTTAATTTTTAAAATAAGAAAATGTTGTCAGCAGTAAAAGATAAATATTAAGGGCAATATTATAACCTTATTTTGGAAAATGCTGAAAATTCACAAATTTAATATTGTTGTTCGTTTTGCAAACTAAACACTAATTGTTTAATTTTTTTTTAATAAATTTATCAACAAAATTGGATTAATTACACTAATAATAAAGATCGATCGGCTAAATAATTTCTATGATTCGCAAGAGTTTTTCAATAAGAGGTTTCATTTTGTTAATTCAGTTTTAAAATGTTCATATATTTTGACATTTAGCAAGCAAAAAAAAACACCAATATTGAAAATGGAAACACGCTTCAAAAACGGCATTAAAAGGGTTTAAATTTACTAATAAAATGGCCAAGTTATCAGAAACGGCATTTCATTACTGACTGGGTCTTTAAAATGCATCAAAATGATTCAGATTTGCATTTTAGATCATCGTTAGTGATAAGACTCTTAGCAGATTTATCGAATTCAGGGCTAATTAATATCAAAGAATGATTGTTGAAAAGGAGTTCTATCCTGAATATTATATTACATACACATACTGTTTGGTGTAGTTTTAAGGATGCCACCTAGTTTGAATATACTGATCTAAGGTTTACATGTTGAAGGTACCATAACGTGGGCCCGTTTGTCTTTAAATCTAAAACCGGTGTCAATGGGAAAATTTATAGGCAAATGATTGTTTTATTCTTTGTGTTATTGCAAATCATTTAGAGGAGATAAATTGATTCAATAAGGCGGATAATTAGCGAAAGCCTAATAAAAATGGTTCCAAATTGGACCGAAAGAATGTCATTCGCGGAGGCCATGTTCCAGAATTTCCAAGAAAATTGTGAAATAAAGCCAAAATGTTGGACGTTCCGTTGAAATTGTTGTGTTTTATTAGTAAAAAATTTCCATGGCTCTAAAAAAAATGTGTTATGTACATCAGTAAATTAATGCATTCCTTTCCGGACCCCTAGATGCCTTAAATTATTTTTGCAAGTGTTATAAAATATTTTACACATATTTTTTTAAAATTTCTTCTTGAGTTAATCATGTGCAATTTAAATAAAATTAAATTCCATATTGCTGTGTGAAAAACAATAACAGAATAAACAAAATTTAGTGTTTTCTTTTTTTATTTCTTATATTATTAACCTCGTTTTATATATTATAAAAAAACATCATCAGGGTATTCGTTATGTATTTTATAAAGAGCTCTTTTTCATTGTACTTGAGAATTGTGTATATAGTATATAATAATGTTGATCGCACTTAAAAGATATTTTCTGAGATTGCACGCTTGGAATGGCAATATTTTAAAATAGCTATCGATCTTTCCACTCATTGGCTGCAACATTCCATGGCTCTATACTACCAAAGACGTAGATAGAAATAACTATAAGATTATTGTTTTTTATTTAATTGGTATTTTCGCGATTTCATTCGTTGCGTGAATCGATAAAAATTGCTGTAAAAATAAAACAAATGAAGCAGTTCATTGACTGTTTATTGAAGGGCATGTACAATTATTTTTATCTTAGCAAATTTTCTTTGCTTTTTTTGTTCTCTTAGATTGTAAGAATGTAAATTCTTAGGAATGAAAATATTGACAAAATAGAAAAGGGTTTAATTCAAATGTTTACCTACTTTGACATTATAACAGTATGTAATGCAATAATAGAAAAGAAGATATTTGTGATCATACAAATTTACAAGAACCTTCGAAATATATCGAGAGTGAAAATCTTAAAGCCTTTTAGGTAAATGTTCCAATGTTTTTCCATTTATATATTTTATGGCTAAAACAGATGTGGAGATTTTTGAATGCAGTGCATTATGTTCTTTTATTCCTAAATTTGCTGCACGGTCAATGCAGCCAATACAGCGAGCAATAAAAACACAACTAATCTTCGTCTGGCATCACTGATATTGTAGTTCTTTGAAATTAATTCTTTGAGACAAAAAAAGAAAGATATATCGGCTGTTCCCATTTTATTTGACAGAACTATGCATCATTTACATATGTACATGGCGGAAAATATGCACGTGTGTTTTGGGTGCAAAACAATATGCAGATATATGTGCAATCCAGCTGCACATCTGTTTTAGCCATTAAAGTGTTTTGCAAAAAAAAAAATTAATTTTGAATACAACTCTATTTGGGAAGGTGTCAATTTTAAAAATGTCATCTTTTCACATTTGACAAGTAAAATTCACTTTAAATAGAACGGTACACATTGCATGAGTTTATTGAACTTTTTACAATTAACCACAAGAATGGTAACCATTTTCTTTTTACCATCTTCTTAAAAATTCAAAATTGATTCCTCTTAAAAAAATACTCGTTTTCTTAATATGAAAAAGTTTGCTCTTATTGCACTTTATAGCAATAAATACATTTGATATTATTTTCGTTATCTTAGACATTTACATCTTAAATGGACAGAAATATGCACATATGAATTTAAAAATAACTATACAGTTAAGACATTATAAAATATGAATTACTTAAAATTTCATAAAATCAAATTTTGATACAATCATGGTTATTTGTTAGAAGTATCGATTTTTGAAAATTAAATTTAGATACATAATATAAAACTTGCGATAGCAAAAACACAGTCTTACGTGCACACCGGCTTACGTGAACACTTTTTTTTTACATTGACTACATTGACGTTAACAGTGTGTAAAAGCCCTATAATGTGAACAACTTTTAAATGCGTTTGACATACAAAACATAGCTTGATCGTTTTCGGGTTTTTCAAATCGTTTTACTAAATGGGAAATCCATCAAGGATTTCCCAGGTATTATTTACTTTAGTTTGGAATATGTCTTAGTGAGCTGTGTTGGTTTGGCGTAATTAAAAAGAAGATGTTCTTGAAAAATGTCGCAAAAAGTACCAAAATTCTTGTCTTTGAAGGACTAATTAAATGTTTTAGAAAAATCGGAGATTATTTTAAAATGTGTTAACAATACATTTTCTTGACCTGGAATGCGGAAGATCATGAAGCGTTCTAACGTTATGGTGTACGTTTTATCAAAATAAATGGTGAAAAGTCATGAAGCGTTCTAACGTTATGGTGTACGTTTTATCAAAATAAATGGTGAAAAGTTATCTTCTAGACCTGACCTTGTGGACCCTTTCAAAAACAATCTGCAAGCCAAATCAAAAGAGCTAGGTCAATCTCACAAGTAAATATACAATGCGGATGAATCCGCAATGCATGACTTGGACTCGATATTTTGTCTGTGAAAATAATTGCCTAATAATCACTCATCAATCCCTTATATATTTACTTTTTGTTATTTGTGATGTAATTATAAAAGCTATGAACACTTTCAAAGTTTAAGGGAAATACCATTGCTGTGGTCAGCTGAGATTAGAGCACTATACAAATATGTCGATAAAGTTGAAAATTAGTAAAGTAAAATTGAATACAAGTTACAAATTTGTGATTCATACTAAAAACGGGCAAGCTTCACCAAAAATCAATCTCAAATTTTCATTGGTGGACCAGAATACTCAAAAGGGAGAGGGTGGGAGATTTCAATAATTATGCTTTTAAATTACTCTTAAACTGGTTATCATGAATAATTCCAATACTGAATGACTTCAACAAAGTTTTTAAGGCTTAAGTAATTTTAACAGAAAAAATCCAAGTCTTTCGAATTCTATTTTGACGAAAATACTGACTTTGAACCTCTAAAACTCAAAAAGGCGTGATGTAAGGACGTACTTTTAGATTGTTTTGTAGAAAAAGTAAATTATTGGTAATAATTAAATAAAAAGAAAACTGTGGCATTTCTCAAGCAAATTCTTATTTTCTCTATTTTTATTCTTAATCATTTTTCGACACTCAATAATTTCGAAATCAATTTCCAAGTAAATGTTGCCATAGCCTATTACCAATGTGTTTGATTTCAAAATAATATAACTATACAAATAAACTGATTGTCTTAATTTTTGTAATAATTTCTGCTTGCCAAACATGAATTCTTGAAAATACAATAAAACCGTCAAAAGTGTGTTTCTCTTTAGCCATTTTAATTATAATCTAATTGACATTAATGGGCAAACTGTTTGTTTAACATTTTTTCTTTTGATTCAAATTATAGAAGAGTGAGAATGATTTCTGATTTTGTACAAACATTTTCATAAAAAAAACAGCTTTAATTTGAATTTAACGCGCTATTGTGCGTGTGGTCATTGGCCATAACATACATTTTTTATGAAAACAAAAAATTATATTGGGGTTGGTTTATCACTTTTAACCAGAAGCTCGAGGTAATTGAAACAAACATGAATGTCTGTGTACAAAGTATTATTCATTGTAAAGCACGCAAATGTTATTTCTTTGCTGGGCACTTTTTTGAAAATATATTACGACTTTTCGTCCAAGGATTTGTCGCACATCCTACGCACCACACGAAAAATAAGTATTTGCAGTATAATGGTATCCAGGAAATACCATAAAAGCTTCCATTCAACCCAAAAATTGTTCATTTTTAAAAATAAATCAGTCATAAAAATGTTAAATTCGCATTCACACAAGTCAGCATGGTGTATTTACTTTTGCTTCTTCTTTTGGGTAGCATCATATTTATTTGTATTTCATTTAATTTAACCTGCAAGATTTTTAATTGTTTCGCATTGTTTATTGCCACAGAGTAAATTTAAAAACAGATTCTGATTCTTATTCTGATTTCGTTGTTATATCAAGTAAACAAAAATTAATTGCGGGTTTGTTCTTCTTCACTCATCATTAACATCGAATTTGTCTTATTTCTGCCTTATGAGCCATCATCCCCATCGTTGGCCTTTTTTTTAATCGAATCAAGGCTTTGTTCTGCTTAAATTTTGATATGTGTCCAAAGTGCCATGTCAGACATAAAAGTTTTGGAAAGGAATCATAACACTTCAAAACTCTAATAAATTTACTTAAGTAAAATGATATTAAATAAAATAACAACAACGAAGACATCAATGGGGCTGAAATAATACAAAAGCATATTTATTTTCAAAATGATGAATAAAAATTGTTTTGGGAAGTTGAAATTGATTAACCTTCAATTAATTTTATTGAACTCTTTTGATTATGTGTACAATGAATCGCAAACGAAGATTTTATAAAATTTTTCACTGAAATTGTTGATCTATTTATATAGTGAAAAAATATTTCATCTCTTTTGTTGATTATTCTATCGCGAATCTTTTAATTTATTGATTTAGTTAATGTTTTGTAAATTCATCAGTATAAAATTCCACAACACAAGGAGGGTGCCTGAGTAGCACCAAAACTGCAATCAAACAAAAATATGAACTTGTTAGGTTCCCCAGATACGTAGAAAGAAAGACATTTTCTATCAATACACGAGTTTTAAGGTTGGAATTTTTTGATTTTTAAGTGAGTTACATATTTATTAAGCTAAAACATTATTGTTTTCACGTCAACCTACTTAGCGAATGTGTGAATTAGGTAAAATAGGAACAAACTACATTAAGCACAATATGTAAATAGCTTTCATATTTACCTTACTTTAAGTTTTGCATCTATTTTTCTATTTATATGAACAAAGACGTCGTCATCCCTGTCTTCCGAAGATGTGAAAATATTGAAAATGCGGAAAACACATTAATTGGGATTTTTTGCTCCGATTGGCAATTAATGTCACACCATTGCTTATATGATTTTTAAATACAAAAAAAGGACAACTTTTAGGAACTCCTTTTACATTTTATTATATTTTTTATTTGCTACATTCATCAAAAACGGGACATTTTAAAATATCGAGTTAAAAGCCGTTGAGATTCAAATTAATTAAAATTGTACACAACGTGTTTAGGAAAACTCGATGGCGTATACGTAATATTTTTAACTTCCTATAGGTTATTGTAATCGGTCCGATTTGTCGAATTGAAATTTTTTACATTTCTCGACGTTTCAAGGTCCTTAGAGTCGAAATAAAATGTTTAGAGAGATTTCTGTGCGTGCGTGTGTACGCTCGTTCGAACGTCCGTACATCCCTACATTCGGGAAGTTTTTTTTGTCGTCCATAGCTCAAGAACCAAAGGAGATATCGACTTCAATTAAATTATATTAACAATTAATTAAGATGTGGAAAGGGCTCTCAAGAAAATTGCGTGGGTGATTTTTTTTCCATAGCAGTTTCAAAAAAAAAGGTGAAAATTTTGGTTAACTCTAAATATTTCACGAACCAAAAACGCTAAAGACTTGAATTAAATTTTATATAATATATTGTAACGTGATACTAAACCAGTATATTTTTGGAAAAAAATCAAATTTATAAATTAAAAAAACTGACCAAAAATGCACCTCGAAATTTTTACGAATAAAAATGGTTTCATCTCCAAAACAATTTTGTGCAAAGAAAAACAACGTTCTTACAACTGGTAAAATTTTGAGAAAAATCGAATTGACAGATTTTTTTTTACAAAAAACTTAAAAGAAAATCTAACAAAAGTTGGTAAAAATTGATTTTCGACTCAAATATCTTTTCAAAAAATTGAGATTATGACTTCCATTGAGACAAATTTTGAAAAAATAGAATTGACAGTTTTTCTTACAAAAAATAAAAACCTAAAAAAAAATTACTAAAAGTCATTAAAAATTGATTTTAAACTAAAATATCTTTTTAAAATTTGAGATATTAACTTCAAACTAATTTTTTTTTCAACATTTTGAGAAAAATCGAACTGACAGTTTAAACAAAGATAAAAACCTAAAAAAAAAAACAATACTAAGACTTGGCAAACATTTATTTTCCACTAAAATATCTTTTCAAAAATTAAAAAAAATTTACTTAAAACTAATTTTATCTACAAGAAATAGTACTAAAATTGGTAAAAATTGGTTTTTGACTTAAATTTCGTTGCCAAAAACAGATTTTGAAATCAAACTAGTTCATGATATACAAAATATTGTTGGCAATTTTTAAATTCTCTAAAATACTTCAACTGACAACTTTTTTAGTAAAACAATTCAATTCAATTCAAATATTCATTTATTGCAAGTAATTATTATAAATTTTTTTAAAAGCTTTAAGCAGTCAGCTCGACTTTTAATTTTAAAATATTTAAGTATACAATTGAACAAGTACATCGTACATATGTATATAATGGTATAAAATTAAAAAAAGGAAAAAATTGGTCAAAGCTTCCGTTGTATGGTTTTCCATTTAAATGTAGAAGTTTGCATCTTGATTTAAAAATTAGGGAAATATCTTTATAGGATAATGAATCTTGGAAGAAGTTCTTGTCACATATTTGTGCCGCATAACAAAGCGAAGATGTCACGACTGCATTGAAAATATTATATTTTGTTGAAAGGTTTATGTGATCGTTAGAGAAATCTTCTTCCAAGAACATTAATTAAGCTTTGTGAAGTTCTTGCTTTTTATGCAAGGTGCTTGCTATAATCCAGGGTTGGATTTAGTAAAACTCCCAAATGCTTTAGCAAAACATAAAAAACTACAAACCACTACTGTGGGTTGCATGCCAAACTCTTTTTTTAGATTTTCGATTTGACCTTAAGTAGGGCCTAAAAGATGGAATTGCCCTTTTAAGACAAGGGCTTTAATTAATGACTCTTCGAATACGAACAACTGGAATGGGTTCTTTTACGGACTCATAACAGCAGCATTTTATCTTCTTAGGCGAAATTTTGTATTAATAAAAAATATTGTTTTAAACTTCGGAACACTTATGTTCAACAAATTGCTATAACTTTTTGTTAGTGTTAAAAAATTTTATTAAAAAAAAAGCGTTGGACTTATACTTTCTCAATGTCAGCTTCTAAGATTAATATGGGACAAATTGTCAAAGACGTTCTATAGGTATATACGCAACACGATATGTAGTCAATAAATGATGAGGTTTTAACCTTTACTTAATATTAATATGTTACATGTTGCACTTAATATGTTGCAACAACAAAACATTTGTGTGTTCCATCAATTTTTTTTTTGTGAGCCTTTAGTCTTGGTTTTTGGTCTATTAACCTAAATATCTGTTTTTAAAAAAAATATTTGTTTGAAAATTCAATGTTCCTTTGAAAAATACAAATTCAAAAAATTGGCGTGTTAGTTGATTTATTTTAACAGCAAACATTATTAAAATTAATTTGAAAAAATGGTGTGTTGGAAAAAAATCAAAAGAAAAAAAATTAAAATGTTAAAACAATTTTTTTAATTTAGTAGTACTAAAAAATTGCAAACAAATTAAAATCAAATACTATTGAATTTATTTCAATACAACTATTTTTGACGAGGACGCAGTGCTTCAAAAAACACTTAAAAAAGTAAATTTTTGTTTTTTTCTACGAATTATGTATATATATTGTATTTTCCTTAAATTTCAGGTGAAACTTTCATCTCATATTTTCTAGCCATATGAACATAGATATATACATACACATACATACTTGTAGCATGTGCTTTTAGTACCTATTCTAAAATTTAAACAAAGCTTTATTTATGACTTAAATTTCTTTTGTACCTACACCAAAAATCTAATTGCATAAACATAACCTTGTTTTTTTATTTTATAAACAAACATGCGCATACCTGGAATTTCCAACACACAAACAGAAATATTGATAATAAACAACGACAAACATTTATTATGTTACAATCCCTCGTATCAAAAGCTTACTCGTTAAAAGTCTTCAATAACAAAAAAACGTATTCAATGTTTGTTTTAAATGTTCACAGCAAAATTAATCTGTCTTTCGAACTATCAATTTTCAAAAAATAAACGAACCAAGAAGAAAAAATTTAATAACAACAAACAGATTAAAATTTATCTAGATATAGTTTTCAAAAAATCTACCCCATTTTATTTCGCCAAAAGAAAAGTTAGGAAATAAAAATTTATGAAAACAAAACCAGATGGCTCAGAATCAAAAAGATTTAAAAAACCTAATTAAATAAATCTCTTCCAGAGTCTCTTTAGTGTTGTTTACATAATTTAGATTCCTCACATTTAAATGCGAACACTTTTTTTAAAAAGAAAATAAATGCCAACATAGCAATTATAATTTTCATAAACATAAGCACTGTGAAATGGACAGCAAAAATCAACCTCATTTTTCTCACCCTCATCTTCGATATCAAGGTCGGCGCATTTCTGACTTGAGTGTGTCAGGAGGAATATCAAAAATAGGTAATTCACAATCTTTTGCGTTCAACTGTTGCATATTCTTTACCGTGGCACATTTATGTTCTACGCAAGGACAACTCCGCATGAAAAAGAAATAAAAGCTCCATTTCCATATTTCATCCCCGTTTTTAAGGAGATGGGGGTTGTTTTTGGTATTTGACATAGTTTTTTATCAACAACTCTCCAGATGGCATTAAAAATTCATAAAAAAACAAAAAATTAAAGAAAAAATATTTGAAATTGGAAATCACACTTACCAATCCCCAATATGTGAGGAATTTCATTTTATTGGAGAATCCTTTCGGAACTCCAGGCACATTTTGTGCTTTAGTTGGAAATTTATCAAAATACAAGCCATAAGCAAACTGCCCCAAGGCAAGCAAATGAATAATTGTGACGAATACTCGCGACTTATACAATTCAACTTTGGTCATGATGACGACGAACGGCGCTATTGACGATGTCACTTAATCGAAAAATTATTTTGATTTCTTTTTCGATTTTTTATTGAAATTAGAATTGAAATGTCTCGGCGAGCGACGACGACGATGCGAACGACCTTTTTCTTCTTCGTTCACTGATGATGTATGGAGCAAGTACTCAAGAAGTCTAAGTATGTTTTTCAATTATTATGAGGGGGGCTTTGCACCGTATTATTGTTGAGGGTTGAGTGAAATGCGGTATTTTCACGATCTTGAAATATTTTCACTTTCTGTTTTGCTATGCACTTGAAATACTTCTTCAACTACTAAAAACAAACACAAAAATTAAAACAAAGAAATACGTACTTGGGATTCGCACTTATCACTCTTTTAATAATAAAATTATTTTTCATCATTATGAATCACTAATTAAAGCTCGGGGTAAAATATCAGGCACCAATTTAAGCCAAGAATTTTTGAATAAGATATCGATACTTTTAATCCAGAATTGTTTATTTTCTTTAATTAATAACAATGATGATAAATCCTTTATAATTAAAAGAGTGTAATGTTCAAACTATATAAACTTTGTTAAATTTTTCAAAGTAAGATTTAAAAGTTTCATTGATGGAGTTGCGAAAAAATGAATATATTCGAAAAAAAGAAGATTGCAATTGAAATAAAAATGTATCTCGAATTTAAAAAGTATCTAGATGGTTTCCGTACCGTATATTGAATGTACGTCGTCGTACCGTGTACCGTACGTTTGCTTTGAACTGCGGGATATAACTGCTCTGTATATTGTATCTTGAGAGGGACTATGGAAATGTATTTATTTCTTGTTTTTTTTTCTTTTTTTGGGGCCATGGATTTTAATCATTCCTTGTAAGAGTATCTTGTTGTTTTTGTTGTTGTTGTTGTTGTAGTACCTTATAGTCAGTGAAATCGTAGGTGGGTTGTGCGCAAGTCGAAAGACTTTGCAGTATAGTAGAGTATCTACGACCGACGACGACGAGAGAAGGTATCAAACAAGTGATTATATTTTAATGAAAGTCGAGAGTTCTATCTGTTTTAGCAATAATATATGTACCTCTAGTTACGATATAAGGGATATAGTACTTACTCGAGTATAGAGCAACGAGTAAGACTTGACTGGGTTTGCATTAATTTTTGTTCTTTTAACTTTATTCTTCTTCTGTTTTTTTTTAGATTTTTGTATTTTTGTTTATTTTTCTTGATATAGTAAATTAGATTGAATTTTTTTACTGGAATGACAAAAATAATGATACTTTTTTACATCAGAGGGGGGGGGTATAGTATGGATGGTTATGGGGGGTATAGCTATAGCTTAGAAGGAAGTCAATTGAAAAGAAGCAATTAATACGGCGGTATAGGAATGTGATATGTGTGATGACATTTTGTTTATCGATTAAATGTTTGACATTGTTAGGTTAGTGGAACAAGTTATGGAAACAAAAATAATAATAATAAAAAATACAGCGTAGTGCACGTAAAAGTTTGATCCCTATTTTAAAAGAGAGAGAGTACTCTATAGGGTATTTTTTGATATAACTGTATTTAATTTTTATGTTAGCTTACATATTTGGAATTTATTATATAATTGTTTTATTCTATTGGGCTTATGAACTCCGTGTTTTTTGTATTAGTCATTATTATTTTTGTGATATAAGGTTATGATAAGTGGGTTTATTGGTTTTAAATATAGGTTAATATTATAGTTGACAATATCCTTGAAAAAAAGTAAATATAATATTATATGTTATTGTAGTCCTTGTGGAATTTGAATATGTTCATTTAAGAGTGAATCACAAAAAAAAACTGAAACATAAAATAGCTTTTGAATAGACGTACTTGAAACTAAAAAATGCAACAATTTATTTCTAGTGAGTGTTTTAAATTTAAACTTTTCGCAAAAAGTTTTTTTTTTCTTAATAACAAACATTCTGGTAACCCTCAGGATGTTAAAAGGCAATAGTGCAATATTTTGTAATATTGATTAGTGTACAGTTATGTTAAAGTTTTTTTTAAAAAAAGAATCTCTTTGCAAATGAAAGCTTTTAATACTACATGTAGATCAGAAGGAATACGACATTTTTACTAATTTCTATAAATCAGCTATTTCTAAAATACTTTTGTTATTTTAGAACACAAATATGCATCAAAATTAAAGTTGTTTTAAAATGCTAATTTTTGTGAAAAAATCAAGAGGGGATCAAATCTTTAATACAAAATATGTTATCATTTCATCCTTGTATGATTTGATTTTCTAAGGGATATTTTTTTCAAAGATGCAATTTGTCGAAAAAAGCAGTAGGAGAGAAAAAATGCTCCATCTTCTTAAAAGTTGTCTAACCAACCACACTTCTATTTTATTTTTAATAGTATTGTCTGTGGGTATCAAGATTGGAAAGATGTATTATCCATAAGGATAAAAAACATTTAGCGAATCAGTAGCATAGTTACCCAAAGAAAAAGTAGAGCTTCACTTCATCTACAGAAAGAAAAACACAAGAGTGCAAAACAATTTGTCGAATAAAAGATATGAATACTTGTTATTCAAGGGTACCTGGTAAAAACCCCTTACTCTCCACCAATCCAATTTATTACAAGTATAAATAAATTAAATGGTAAGTAAAAGAGTCATAACAGGCAATATACAATTTGTGTAAAATGAAAAACTTAAAGGAAAGTAATCTGGTTAAATGCACTGTTCCTAAGTTCTCCTTTTCTGTTAACCCTTCTCAAATATGTCTTCTTTAATTTGTAACAAATTTTTGACAAAAGTAAAACTCATTTTTTAGTAACTAATGTTTTTTACTTCAATTTGAATGTAGATAAAACATTTGTTTAGCAAATTTACTGTAAATAAAACATAAGAGCTAGTTTGTTCACAGTGGTTTAGGATTTAAACAAAATTAACGAAATCAAATTATGAATTCCTCTATACAAATTTTAGTTAACATATGCATTTGAGAATATGAAAGGTGGAATATTAATGTTTGAAAGATAACACAGCGAGTATTTATATTTTGTATTGACAGAGTTAATCAGAAATGTGGATGTACTATGTAACTCCCATTTATGCTCAGTTTATCTTTTATTAAAATTAATTTGTAAAACGAGTAAAAGTGGAGGAAAAAAAACATGTCCTTAGTAATTAACATAGGAAAACATTTCCACAAAAATCATTTTACATTCTCATTCATTCATGACGGTTTACGTTGAGAAAACAATACAATTATTTATTTTCAAACTCTATGACATCCCTGTTTTATAGAAAAATTTTACGATGTTTAATCTATTCCAAAAATATAACAGTTATTAAAAGAAATCTTTGCTGTCAAATGAATTACAGCTGATTTTGATTAACATTTTGCGATTTTACTCATTGAACATTAAACAATAACATTATTTATTTTAAATTTCAATTATAAGGCTTTATTTAATCAACCATGTCAACCACTTCAAAATTAACTTTATTGGCGGCTTGTGGTATTTCTGGTGGAATAATTGGTTATGTCCATTTTAAACAAACATCTGACAGGTTAGTGTAAAACAGCGCACCCGATATTGAGTTGATAGTAATTTGCATTTGTTTCACAGAGAAAAACTCCATGAAGGTGTTCTTCGTGATGTTGAGCGCCAACAGCGTAGGAAGCTAGAAAATACTTATGCTTTACAAAAACAAATAGATTTAACAAAACAACTTAAAAGTGAACTTAAGAAGTCGGAAGAAAATGTATAAACTATTGTTTGTAGAAATATAATAATATGTATTTGTAAATAAATTATTGAAATTGAAACTTTGATGAGTGAATTTCAAGTCCCATATTGTCTAGTGGTTAGGATACCCGGCTCTCACCCGGGAGGCCCGGGTTCGATTCCCGGTATGGGAAACCTTTTTCTTATATTTTTGTTCACCTTTAAAATATGGATGTATTATACAATATGTTTTTACAAAGTTCATATTTTTTGTTAGAAAATACTAAGTAAGTTGGTAACACATACGACAAAGTTTTTGCATTTTAATGGTTATTCCCATGGAATATGCTTTATATTTAGAAGTAAAGCTTACTTCCTTTCCCTCAAAGAAATCGTTTCAATGGTTTGGAAAATATGATCATAAACAAAATTAAATCTAACATTTATACTCCCACCAACTTGGGAGTTTATAGTTTTAAAACTTTTATTTAAAATTCTAATTTATTCGGGGACAATTTTTTATTGTAAGTTTAAATATGTATTTATTAAAGCTTCTGGTCCCTTACCGTGGGTCGGGGGAAACCATATGCTTTTACGAAGTGATAAAATGGAACAGACCACTCATCGACTGTTACAGGCTTATTTACATACATATAACCAACCGATCATCTCCATTCTATATCCGTCCATCACGTTAAGTCATATTTTAGTTACGGTAGTGGTGTATGTCTATGACATAACTATACATCCATATAAACCTTTTCGACAAGTAAAAAAAATATAAAGTAGGTATTAAAAAAGTTCTTTCTCTGATTATGAACTTGACAAATTCACATTAAATTTATTTTGTTTATTGTGACACCGAAACTTTAAAACATTTTACATGAAATCTCATAACTCAAACCATAAATGTTTAAACTTTTATTTTTAAAAGGGTTTACATTTTCAAAATAAACATTACTTCGTTAAGTCTTAAATCTCAAACTGAACAGTTTTTATAAAACACATGGGATCCCCAATAATTTATGCTTAAAGATAACTTTTTTCCGAAAAGTTAAGATTTGAAATGAGTATGTATGTATTTATAAGATCACACAAACAAAATTTTGAATAGTTTTAAGACAATATCTTTAAGAAATGGTTTTAATAGCTTAAGGTTCTAGGCTTTTCACATCGAAACCAGGTTATTTCGAAGTTATCGGTATTGGCCAAAAACCTACATCGAAAACTCGGGGTTTTCCATACATAGGTTTTAGAATTTAAGTGTTAAAGGTATTGAAAGTGACTAAATCGATCTAAATATTACATTTTTTAGGAACTCATAACTTACCCAATTTTGAACAGATGGACTTAAAATTTTGAATATATCTTAATACATTCTCCATTTTGTTTCTGGAAAGTTTTCCTCTGGGTAGTTTACCATCGCAACATAAACCAGCAGAAGTTAACAATTATGCTTCAAAAATCAATATATCGCTACTATCCAACGTATTTCTACTTTACAGTATACGTCATGGAATTAAAAGCTGCAATGTCTCCATTTTGAAATTAATCGCTTAAAATAATGAATATAATCAGTCACATAATATATGGTTGATAAAACTAGTTTCTGAAGTAAAGAACCTAACGCCTTATAACTTTAAAATTTAAAACCATGAAACGTATCCTAAGCTACGTCTACTCCGTTGCAGCTGAACCTAGCCGACGCAATGTGTTCCAAACATAATAATCATTTCGTTCCATTCTTCTTCGAGTCTCTATTTTAAAATTCGAATACCACTAAAACGATACTTGAATTCATTTTCGCAAAGACAAGAGAAAAGTTCATCTTTGCTGTCGCTGTGCAATTATCCACAAAAAAAAACTTCAATATCGAATTTGTTTTCGTACGCAACCCAACCATAATCGTGTCGCTGCAACAGCTCGTCAAGACAAATTAGAATTATAATTTCACAATAAAATAAAAAAGGAAACATTGAGAAAATAATAATCATTTGATTTAATTTTAATTGTGCAAATAAATTTAAAAAGTAAAATATTAAATCAAGATGACGATTCTTACAAAACCGTCGAATGAAAAGAAATCCGAAAAAATTCCCCTGCCATCGGGAATGGTTACCAGCGATGGCCAACCCTTGCCTAGTGCTCCTATGGTGGTAAGTTCATAATAATGTACATACCTAAATAATTAATTGTGTTGTACAAATTTTTCAAAATAAAACATGCAACTTTAATTCTTGGGACGTTTTCGTTCTTTTCCTGGAAATGAAAACAAAAAACATACTTTTGCGCATCGTCGTCGTCGTAATTGCTAGAGATAGGAAAGCCCTTTTGCCTTTTCTTTTTCGTTTTTTGTGTTTTGCGAAAGATATAAGAATTATATTGATTTTTTCTCATTTCACCTTGAAATAGATTTGATTTCTCTCCCTCTGTGTTTTATACAACAAAATGTACACAACAACAGTCTTGTGTATATATATTTTTTGATGATTGGACATGATATTAATGTACAAGTGTCCAATTTTATTTTATTTATCCTCCTCCTGCTCCTGTCTACATACATAATATGATCCCTATGCCTTGACATTTCTCCTCATATCACAGTCAGGCTAGGGTTTCACATTTTGTATTCGTATTACAAAAGCAACTTAATTACTGCGAAACTATACAATAAAAAAAGAAAAACGTAGTCTCGATTATTATCTGTGCCATTATACCAACCTACATATACACCACCATATGTATGTATGAACTGAGCCAAATAATCTGAATTTGCTTTTGTTTTCTTAACTGTTTCGACTTGAAACAATAAAAATAAAAGAAAATAAACAATCAAAAGAAAACGAAACTTTGAAAACATTTGATTGAGAATCGATTTTGGTAAAAAGAATATACGTGGTCACCCTTTTTTTCTCCTCCTCCCTCTTTGTCAATGACAGCACGCGTCCGACCGCTTTGGAAGAAGTCTCCTAATTAAATTAAATTATATCGCATTCCGTCATTCTCAGACGACCAAGGATTTGAAACCAAATCAAATCTCATTGTCAACATCATCATCATAATCATTTATAAGCAAATCATGCAAAACTTTAAAATGAAACTTAAGCAAAAGAAGGAAAATGTTTATGTTTACATTTATTCTTCTCCAACGGCGACGGGAATTGCAGCCACAGCAGAAAAGACTTATGATGGCGTCAACCACAATTAGATGCAAAAGAAGACAACAGATTTTATACCTCTACATTTAACTACTTAGTTTTTGCATATTCTTTAAATTTCTCTCCGCTTGAACATTAAAGTTAAGATTGAGAAACTGTTTTGGTTACAAATGACTTACATTATGACGATAACGACGTGTTGCACATTAAACTACTCATAGTCGTAGTTGTTGTCTCTTCTGACGACCGACGACGATTATATATGTATGTAATAATTAATGGCAAGTCAAGCGATACTGATAACCAACACTTGTATCGCTTTAACTGTATGAATATTTTCCGGCATATTTATACAGTGACGGACAAAACAATAAGACCACATATTATAATTTTTTGTTCCAGATTTTATAATAAAACTTAAATATTAAAAGCCTAATTCGTAAATAGTTTGAACTGGAACAGGAGTATTAAAAAAAATCGGATTGCTTATAAAGATAATCTTTTACCATTATCATCTATTTGAATAGATAGTACGGTCAATATAATTAAATGTTTGAAGATCATTTCCTGCAAATGTTTGATGCGGCTTCGCCCGTCACAATTTTTGCAAACTTTTTCTAACATGTCGGCTTGTATCTCACAAATAAATCCTTCAATTTTGTCTTCCAGTGCTTTAATCAAAGCTGGTTTTTCATTATAAACATGAACTTTAACATAGTCTCACTAAGTTAGGTTAGGTTAAAGTGCACATAAATGTACAGAGGAGAGATACAGCACATTGAGCGACTAAAACTATACAAGGTGATAACAGCACAAGACATTAATACAAGACAGAAGGGCACAGGATAAAGAACAACAGACAGAAAGAACACATGACAATAGCACGCGGTAGGTTTCGAGACGGTGCTCTATCTGCCTACTTACCATGCTCACTGATGCTTGATTTCGGTGATCGATGGGAACCGAAGCTTTATGAGTGACTAGGCCGTTGCCTCTTCTAAGCTCAATGAAACCAGTTTGAATCCCTTACGAAATGTGAGAGGCTGATTATGGTTATATGATTTGAATCGTTTGGAAGAATTCTCCTAGGTAATTCTTGCATTTTTGAACTAGTGCAGAGCATGTACAGAGAAGGTGAAGAACCTTCATTCATAGTTCATTGTTACGCGAACTGGTTGACCTGTAGGACCACATCTCATGCAGGTCAACCTTATCATTGACAGTAACGTTGCGGTTCACATAATCAGCCATAATCCGCAACCAAACAGTAGCTCTTGAAAAGCTTGGCTGCCCTTCACTCCAAATACATTCAACCACAAATGAGCTCTGTCGCTGAACACAATTTCGGCCAACTTCACCCATAATTCATTTAAAATTTTTGACCGGCTGTTTTTTGAAATGCTTGACTCCTAAATTTGCAAGCGTTGTTCTTTCGTAAGATAATTCATGTCTAAATTGACTGAAGATCTTTGACATTGACTTTAAACAAGAAACGAGTTGTGAAAAACAGTGTTTCCAATAAGTAAATGGCAAAAAATCACTCATTACTACTCTAAAGTCGGCTAGTGTAAGAAAACCCAAAGTGTAAGACCTAAGGTCAATATATAACAAACTCAGTGCGCTAAAAAGATACTGTTTTGCGATAGTTGTGAAAGCCAATAGCCAATTAGTCAATTGCTGTAAAAATATCAACATTCTTTTAAGTGGTTCCTATTGTATTGTCCCCTTTTTGTCTTGTATTTCTTGCTTTTTTATGGATCATATTTTTTAATAATACTAATTTTGAAACGTTTGAGTTTTGTTTAAAAATCTTAACACATTCAAAGTGTTACCATTGTTTTGTCCGTCACTGTACTTATAATGTTGATATGTATAATGTAAATATTATTTGTCTGTTTATTTGTGCGATAAACAAATTGCAATTCAGCAATGAGAAAATGAGGATAAAATAATAAGTATTGCTGCTGAGAACTATGATGCACAATAAATGCGTCGCAACACAAGAATTACAGACACTAGTTGCTTGAAGAGAAAAATCAATGATCAATAATTCCTTGCAAATTCACAAGATGATTTTATTTTTAGGTTTTTGTTTTTGTTATCAATTGTAGGGAATCAATCAAAGGGCGTATTATTCTTTTTGATATTTTTTATTTGTTTATAAGTACGTCTGTGTTCTGTTTGCAAGCCGTTCAACAATGTGGGTAATAAAATCTATTTTTGTATAGTGATATCAGAACTTCCGTTGTGGGTGAATCTAGCCTAGCCCTTAAAAAAAAGTTATCTTATTCAACTCCTTCTGGAATTCACATAATTACTTCTCATAAAAGACATAATCCTTCAAATTTATCTCTTCTTCGAGTAAAATTAACTTCTTTGGTTCTTATCTTTATTTCCTATAAATACACAACTTTTGACTCAAAAAATGTATACTACCTGTACGTGCATTGTTTTTGTTATCAATGTTTAACAGAAAAAAAAGAACTGATAAATAATTAACTAAAATACAATAATGATTTCAAAACTATTATAAATTAAATTAGTTTTTAGACGAGACATTTCCAAATTACGTGCTCTGTTATTTTTTTTTAGTTTAATTAGTTGTTTAGTTTTGTTATCTTTAAAGTTTCAAGAATTATGTGAATTTTTTTGTATTTACTTATGGGTGGGCTTATCACTTTGGAAAGCTGATTTGTAGTGTTTTATTTTTCTTAAGCTTCATTGAACTCAAATTGTTGCATTTTAATTGTTTATCAAAATAATTTTTTATTTTTGCGGAAGGTTTTAATTCTAGAACTCTATAGTGTTGAAATTAAATCATTATTGTGACAGCTGTGTCAATTAAAAAAAATCGTAATGTTTATCAAAAAAATATTTGTGTGTTTGTCGATGACAGAATACCGCACATCTTTTATAATAATTTAGCAGAACTATGAATGATTTTCCATAGCCACTGTTGTCTTAAATAAATTCAATTAATTAAAATTCAGTTTACAATTACTAAAATTTGACATTGCAACGTTGTGTAACTCATTTAACAGTAACATTGAGTTTGCTTGTGAGGGTCTTTTAGACTAGGGTGATTTCATCTCCATATTTGTTTTACTAAAACAATTAATTTTGATTTTCCTCTGTTACGATAACTTATCGTATTGAAATTCCAAGAGCTCAAAAGCTATAACTTCAAGAAGAGTGGATTGTTTTAAAAGGTCTGATGCAGAAACCTTTGAGCCTAGGCGTGTCCATGTTCAGGCAAATTATGAGGCAAAAATAGATGCTTCGCTGATAGAACCCGATACTGCTGTGTCTTAGGGGAAAACATGGCAAAAACCTAATGAAAAATGATGAGATAAAGAGGATTTTAGTTTGGAATCGGCTTCTCAAAATAAAGCTAGCAAAGGAATTACTTGAGAATTATAACCAAAAACCTTTTAAAGAGAACATAATAACCTAAGTACAGTAACAAATCCTATTTACCGGCCAGTATCCCAGTTGAAGATTTTGTAACACCCAAGAAAAAACATTTGATTACATATTGGAAAAAAGTAATAAGTACTGCAAGTACCTAACTTTCACAATAGATCAGTACATTTACTCTAAAATGAATTCCATCATTTATTTCTTTGGGTGACTTTAAAGGTTGGCACTTCTTATCATGCTTTTTTCTAGTGCTCTCATCATTCTGGAAACTCCAAAGATTCGATTTTTGCTGAAATATTCTAGTTTTCGTTGGTCACAGTAGAGCAAAATAAAGATCCCTGTATTTTGAACTCAAATAATCACAGGCTTTTTCATACTAATTCTTGAAATAGCGAAATAAAGATGTTAAGCCGTTATTGATAATCGTTTAAAAAGAAAGAAAAATTTAACGAAGTTCAAATTTAAGCTTTTCTCCAAGTGAATCGTACGTTTAGAGCAAATTTTTGGGATTGTTGGATCGAGTTTGCACAATTATGATGTTACAGAAACACTATCCTTACTTTGCTCATTATTCGGTAAAACTGGTCAAATACTCTCACTTTTAAAAGCAAACCTCTAAAATGATTAATTACTGTAAAAAAGGGTAACATCTATTAAACCTAAAGAAAACTCATGGTTTGATTCAAGCTGTAAAGAGGTTATGAGGATCAAAGATGTAAGTTCCCGGATTTATAAAGCCTACTGAGGAAAACCGGAATAAGTTCAAACAAGCTAGAAAGACTTGTAACGGACTTATTCGACGCATTAAATTTATGCATGACCAGAAATTACGGCAAAAAATACTACAAAGTCCCAAAGGTAGTACAAATTTCGAAAATGCGTGCATTTGGTATTAATGAATCCCTTCTTCGTTGGGTTAGAAATTACCCTTCGGACCGTTAAATTGAAGTAGTATTGGTTCAAATCTGATATCCAAAAAATAAACGCTGGTGTGCCCCAGGGTTTATTTTGTCTTCATCGCTTTTCCTTATTTTTATATACTCGTTTTTAGATTATCATCCTTGTTCTTTAGATGTGGACTACCAACGGCAGGGTATGATAAGCTCATTTAATACCGATCTTGACAGTATTGTTCAATGGGGATTCAAAAACTTTGAAGAATTTAATGCTTTGAAAACTCAATGCTGTCTATTGTCACAAAAGCGTAACCCTCCCCCAATAGCACTATCATGAGCGGTACTTGCATCGAGGAGATTGAACAACTATCAGTCCATGGTATGTGCATCACAAACCACTTGTTGTGGGGTGATCACATAGTTGGCATCGCCAAAAATGCTGCTAAGTGTTTAGGTTTTCTCCGACGATGCAAGAATTTTTGTTACCCCTTTTGATCTGGCTATAATTTACGAAGCTTTTATTCGTCCTAAACTCGTGTATAACTCTCATATTTGGCACCTATTAACTTAGGTAAGTCTTCTGGACAGAATTGAAAAAAAGCTCTTAAAATGATAGGTTCTCTCTCTCTCTCTCTCTCTCTCTCTCTCTCTCTCTCTCTCTCTCTCTCTCTCTCTCTCTCTCTCTCTCCCTCTCTGAGACATTTGCTTCTCTTGAACACCGCTGCAAAGTTTCATGCCTGTCATTGTTTTATCGTTATTTTTATAAATAATGCTCTAGCGAAATAGACATTTGCATTCCTCCCCTTAAACAATTCAACCGTAATCTTACTGCTAGGAATACCCATCAGTTTACCGTTGAGTCCAATTTCGGACGTTCTTTTAAGTACAGAGATTCCCTCTTTAGCCGCACTACGCGAATGTGAAATGCTTTAGCTGACTCAATATTTCCCACTCATTAAAATATGCAGACATTCAAAACCAATGTGCATCGGTTTCTTCTTTATAATCCTATCCTCCTTTGCTAATTGCTCGCACTGTGTTTAATCATTATAAGGGTATTCATAAAACCTTTAGTGCGCGCACAATATAAAAAACATTCTTTAATTTAGAGTCCCAATACTGAAGATATAAGGTAGAGTGTTGCTTCCAAATTGCATACTCAAGATAATGAAAAATGTTGCTAATATTCTCGATACAAATGGGTTCCTGCTTTGTTTGTTTATTGGGGTTTATGAAGTTTTATTCAAAGAACCCTCAAGTTATACTGAATTTTAAACATTTTTTTAAAGAAATGCAGTCGCCCAGAACTAGCCCTAAACTACGCAGATTTTTCTTGCTATGGTTGTTGAATTGCTGCCTGTTATCGAATCGCCAACCGGAGTACATTCAGTGTCTCTTTTACAAATCTTTAAATCATAAATCTAAAAAAAAGCATCATCTGTCTAGGCATATCTTTAGAGTTTCAATAAAGTTGAACCATTTAAAATAGTACTCATCATTAAGTTTATATTTTGAATTGTTTTTTTTTTATCTTGCAAATTGCGAATTGTGAATTTGTTGCATTGCCATTTATATATTTTGTTTTTTTTTACATAAAAGTCTTATCTAATTGTAGGGTTTTAGATTTAAAATATTTGTCGGAAAGGGTGACTAACAAATGGCACAATTAAATGTACTGCTGAGAAGATAAAATATTTTTCTTTAAGTTAAGCTTTTCATTTTGTATACATTCAATATTTATTTGTTCCTTTTGTATTTGTATCTAATTTAACAAGTATTGTTAAAAAACAGAGAAAAATAACAATTTTTTGAGACGTAAATAAATCACACTTGAATAAATGTAAAAGAAATATAATTTTAGGTATTTTTTGACTACGCGGGCATAATAAAAGAAAACTTGCTTTTTAAAGAAATAAAAAAAAATTGACAATCAATATCAACACAGCTGGTTAAATAATATTGTACATACTTTAATCATAATTGATGTACGCACACATTTTATTACATTATATATTTATACAATTCCTTGGAATTATAGTTTTTTGTATAAGTTGAGTAGGCTTGAGTAGAGGAATGAGAATTATTGGCAAAGTAAATTGCAACCTTACGAGTGAAGCTCCTACAAGGAGTATCTTACACATACTAAAAAAAATAGTAGATTTGTTTTATTCGCTAGGAAGCCAAATGGCTTCAAAAAATGTTTAAAAAATATCTTTAAGTATAAAAACATTTATAAAAATTAAGGAAAAGTAACAATTAAAAGGTAACTTGTTAATAAATATTTAATTATAAACATTACGTATTACGATTTCAAATTTTTTGTTTGGGTCAGATAATAGGGAAAGGCCAATAACTAATATCATATCAATTTGAGCCCAACCTTTGGATAGATAGATATATAGTTTCTTTATTTTCTTTATAAACAAATATTTTTTTTTAAGAATATGGACATGGTTATACTGCCGTTTTTCTGATCGACATTTCATAACAAAAACACAATTTAAATGTAGAGAAGTTAAAATTCAAATAATAAAAATAAGTTTAGCAAAAAAATTCAACAATTTTAAGATGGTTTAAAATAAAAAATATATCAATTTTGTACATGATTTAAAACACAAAATAGAATTTAGGAAACTTTGTTTGAACCTTCAATTGCAATAACTAGTTGTAGAGTTATGAAAAACTATTGCGGTAATTTAGAGCATGTTTGCAGTATATATATTTAGTTGACAATCCAAAATCATGGTGTGCCATTGATTCAAATTGGACTCAAAAAAGAATAGATTACTGCCATTTGAAGGAGCTATCTGGTTCCATTCCTTAAACGGGGAGGAATTTGTTTGCATAAGCCTTGTCATAATGGATTTCTGAAGGCTTTTTTCATACCTTAAGGTTTGTAATGTAAAGAGGTGTTATGCCAGACTCTACATATAAAGAAAAATTGGGCGTTGAAGAAGGCAATCTGAACAATCGTTTGAAGAAATACCTTTGCACGACTGCAAACGGTTTTTTTTTTTGTTAAAGTGAGTATTAAACGTCCTCTTGTCGATTTCAAGGACAAATTATGGTCGCATTTTAAAATAATTTTTCAAATAAAATGTTCTAGTCTTTAAAAAAAAGTATATTTAAAAAATTTAATAGATTGACCATGTTTTAGCTTGAACTAGAATTTGTCTAAGAAATGTTAAAGTTCTTAGACCTTCTGAGAGGGTCGTTAATTTGCCAAGGAAGTATTTCTTTAATTTAGGATGTTCCTGGCTATTGTTCGTAAAATGTTGTCAATTTTGTTTTAAATTCCCGGAAATAGCTTGTATAATTATTACAGAGGCAATAGGCAACAGCAGAAGTGAAAAAAGTACTCAATCTTTTACCTCTTTATCTGTACGTACAAGAAACCACCGCAAACAGTGCCTTAAAATTGAAACAAACCAGTACCTGGAAAACCATCCAAATAAGACAAGTATAGATTCTACTTAGGGAGTAATGTGAGCGAAATCTTCATATAAACCTTTTATAATAGAAAGAGATGGGTGAACAATGAACCACACTCAAACTTGCCAACTCCTTCAGATTTCCCGATCAAAGCAACGTTATTCAAGGCTATGTATTATAGAGACATGGCATGATGGCAACTTTTATAACTTTTTTTTCATACCAACAAAAAAAACAGGGGACTTCACAACGTGTATAACTTGTAGGCCAAATTAGTTTTAAATCTAAAATTTCAAGTGTTCATTAAAGTCGCTTATACAATTTTAAAACTCGGATAAGCCGCATTATAAATACTAAATATTAAGTGAGTTAAATTTAGTAGTCACCCCGAACGTTTCGATTTAAATTGCATTGACCGTAGTCACTTGGAAACAGACGTCATAAAATGTCTTTAATTTCAAATTTCTTTAAATTAACAAACAATTTTTTGTTGGGCCAATAACATGAAGTTACATTTTGTTTTTCTATTCTAGGCACCATTGAGTGGAGAATCCGATGTTGAATCTATGGTTTTCAATCGTCGTCACATCTCAGCCTCAACAACGATTTTCCTGTTCCTTTCGGCATTGGCTGTGATGCTCGTTGGTATTCTTGGCGGTGTAGCCATCTATCGAATGTACGCCCCAGCTCAGCGAAGCCTTCACTACCGTGGCATGTGTGAAATTCCATACTTCCAACGCCAGAATATGTCCATTGCTCGATTGTATGCCCATCCAGAATTAATTAAAATGGGTGATCTTCGTAATCTTTTCTCAATCACCAACGAATCGTCACCATCTTTGAATGAGATGCCCTCTGATGAATTCTTCCGCGAAGAAATCGAATTGGATTTAACCGATGACGAGAGCTTTGCCAAAATCGATGTTCCCGATTTTAAGAATGGACGCAACGGACGTTTTATGCATGATTTTAAAGAAAACGAATCGGCAATTATTGATACTTCGGCAAATAGGTGCTTCATTATGCCGTTGGATAGGGAAACAACTTTGCCACCGAAGAATTTCTTAGATTTAATGCAGAAAATCGGAACAGGTTACTATAATATCGATACCGATCGTGTACGCATGAATATGCGTGTTGTCACACCCGAACTAACCGACATGACTTTGATCTCACAAAAGATTGCTAGCGAATGCTATGACATGAAAGTGTACCTATTGGAGAGATACATTTCTGGTGGTAAGTTAAATATTAGTTTTACTTTCGAATAACATTTTAAATGTTCTTTAAAATTCTTAAATAAAAATCTTATTGTGTTTCAGTTTACAAACGTGAAGCCAGATATTTGTCGAATTCAGGTAAATTCGCTGAATTCTCTGGCAGGAAAATTGTCGAATTCAATTTAGTTAATATTGGAGAAATTGAAGATTTGGAAGCGATGCAAAAGAAGTAATTTCTTAACGACATTGGTGCTATATAGCTACATATATATGCGAAATTCTTTTTTGCCTACAAAAAAAAACAAAAATATATTTTATATAGATGTTTAAGATTTAGACTATTTTCATTTTTAAATTTTTATTTTATATTATAAAACAAACTATGATTTAATAATTTGCAAACCAATCACTAAAACTAAAATAATACAATTTCTTTTAACTTTTTCTTTTTTTAAATATTCTAAATGGTTTTGTTGTTTTTCAAATAAAATTAACAAACAAAAAAATAACACATAATCAATCATTCCTGCTATAATAACAACAATTTTAAAACAACATTTTTATGTTCTGCCAAAATGCAATAATAACAAAAAAACAACAAAAACAATTTAAAAATACAAAATACTGACAAGAAAATAAAAAATATAACACTATTTTTGTAGCCATTATTTTTTGTGTGTAAACAATTATACTTAAAAAAAATTACATCAATTATAAAATAAATAAACAGACAAAAATTGTATTTACTAAAACTTAACAACCATTTGTTAATGGTGGACAACAAAACAAAAATCATAAAACAAATAAGTATTTTTATTTTTTAAATATAAACTTGTTAATCTTCAAATTAAATGGTACCTAATGTTTGCTAAAAAAAGAAAAGAAACAGAAAGAAATTTAAAAATTTTTGGTTTGTTTTATTTGTAAATTTTTTGGTGTTAAAAATAAAAAAAACATATATATTCCTAGGCCTTATAGAACAAATTTATTAAATTATGTATGTAGTTAAATTTGTGTCAATTTTTTCTGCAAAACAAAAAATTCAAAATTTTTCATGTATGTTTTTGTTTTAAATCGTTGCGCACTCGATTTTTGTATTCCTAAATAATTACTTTTCTGTGTTAATTCACACAAAGCTGTGAAGTTATCCAAATCCTTTTTCTGTATACTACGTTTTTTTTACTCTAATTAAAACGATTTGAAATTTGTCTTTCTTTATCTCACAAAAGTAAAGAAATAAAGAAGAAAATTATCATTTTTTGTATTAAATAATATATAAATAATTATATATTTGTGTAAGAGTTTTGATTAAAAATAATAATAATAACAATAATGTGAAACCTAAATGGTACTGAATACCTGATGGTCGGATGTGAATTTAAAGACGAAACGAACAAAAAATTAAATATGAATGGTCTCCTCTCTTACCAAATTAAGAAATAAATTGTTTTATGATAATAAACAAAGAAGAAAAAGTATAATTATTTTTTTTTTTTGATTAAATAACTTAAATTTAGGGAAACTTTCTGTTAAATATAAAATTCGGTTAAGATTATTTTGTGAGCGAAAATGTGTGATTTCAATTAGAGCTCAGGTTTTTGAGGTCATCAGATTTAAACTAGAGACGTGATATCTTATTAAAAAAAACTATTCTGGTAAAATAAGAATTGAAAGATAGAAAGCTGTAATTAAGTTTTTACCTTCCTTTCGATTTTCTTAACAACATTAGCGCCCTATAAGTAAATTTTCTTATAGGGGCGCTTTAAATGAAATAAAACTTTCGCTGTTGAATTTGTTCTTCACCCTTTTCCCCTTTGTATTGAAAATCATTTTACTGAATCGCCTCCAGTCTTGTAGTTTTTCATACGTTAAGTAAAAACGACAACCGTAATATACAGCTTTTAACACTGAATGTTATTGAAAAGAATATTGTTTAGAACTTAAGAAATTCCTAGATAGATAACTTATTCTAACTCCACCAAAAAACATCCTAGCTGAAGCAGGGGTTGTCGGCTAACGTGATTGTTGACAGTGAAAATAATCGAATTTGATCCGTGCAAGGTGATAGTTAAATTGATAACTAAAAAGCTGTCACTAGAAAAAATTAACAGTCATTTTCCTACAAACATGTCGTTTCTAGGTTGAGCTAGCAGACGCTTACAAAAAACTAATGAATAATTTTGTCAGTTACCTTTAGAAAAGTAAAAATGTTATTAAAACAGATAATTTAATACTTTAATTAGATATTTTATAGAAATAATTTTAAAATACCATAATAGCAACAATGAATTGTGACAATTATATTCTAAATTGTTCAATCGAATTGAATTGAATTAACTTACACAGACGGGAAACTCGGTGATGTATCAAAAATTTGATAGTCAACTATCACCTTAGCCGATTCCACCCCAGGACTCCCCAGCATCGAAGAACGAGGAGACACTAACAACAAGAAAACACACAAAACTTTTATCTCCAATAACTTTATTATTGATAACGACGTACAAAAAACAAGAAATCTTAAATTACCAAAATGAATCCCATCCGCCATATCTACAGTTATTATAAAATCAAATTTTAATAATCTGCCAACAAAAACAAATTTAAGCTAGCAAACAGCACATTTCGCCCGGCTATGTACGTTCAAATATCGCCTCCGGCTTAATGGCTTCTTCTTCAGCGATGGCCCTAAAATTTTAAGCAAAAATTATAACTTTAATTCCAAACCAAAAATACAATAATCTCTACAGCTAAGCTTGTAGAATTGTATATTAGGTTGTTATTTTAGGTTCCTGTTAATAAATAATGTTGAGAATATTTAAAGACCATTTCTTCAAATTATATGTAATTCCGCTGTAAGGGAGATAGAACCACTCAATCACTTTACCCGATACATAAAGGAGACCCTCTAAATTTCGCCAACTATAGATGCATCAGTCTCCTTAACATTTGATATAAGATACTTTCTGCCGTATTATGTGAACGTCTGAAGCCGTTCGTCAACAACCTGATAGGTCTTTATCAGTGTGGCTTCAGACCAGGAAAGCCCATTATCGACCAAATATTCACACTACGGCAGATCTTGGAAAAAAACCAAGGAGCTTCAAATCGATACCCACCACCTCTTTATCGATTTTAAAGCAGCGTATGACAGCATCCATAGGGAAGAGCTCTACAGAGCAATGCTCGCATTCACAAAGCTATTGGTCGCATTCACAAAGCTAGTGGCTACGTAGTCAAAATTCAACTAGCTTTGTGAATGCAAAACAACACTTCAAAGCTAGTCAATCTGGAACTGTCATATTATTGACAAATGCAAATATATAAAGTAAGAAATATTTTTGATTTGATAACTTTATCTTATCTTTTGTGTTTTTAAATTCAATTAAATCAAATTTAAGACACAATTTGAATGATTTATATTTGTATTTAAATAATGAATAATTTATTTAATTTTGAATTCGTGTGTTCTTACCGAGCAGCTGATTGTAAAACGTCAAAACCATTCTCCACTAACTTTGTAGCCGAATTTCTTACACTACGTCGGAGGGGAAATTTCAACTACTTTTGTAGTTAGATTTAGCCAATCAGAATCCCTTGACTACGTAGCCACTAGCTTTGTGAATGCGACCATTGGCTACGTAGTCAAGGGATTCTGATTGGCTAAATCTAACTACAAAAGTAGTTTAAATTTCCCCTCCGACGTAGTGTAAAAAATTCGGCTACAAAGGTAGTTAGTTAATGGGCGCATTCACAAAGCTAGTGGCTACGTAGTCAAAATTCAACTAGCTTTGTGAATGCAAAATTACACTACAAAGCTAGTCAATCTGGAGCTGTCATATTGTTGACAAATGCAAATATATAAAATAAGAAAAAAAATTGATTTGATAACTTTAACTTATCTTTTGTGTTTTAAATTCAATAAAATCAAATTTAAGACACAATTTGAATGATTTATATTTGGATTTAAATACTGAACGATTTATTTCATTTTGAATTGGTGTGTCTTTACCGAGCAGCTGATTGTGAAACGTCAAAATCATCCTCCACTAACTTTGTAGCCGAATTTTTTACACTACGTCGGAGGGGAAATTTCAACTACTTTTGTAGTAAGATTTAGCCAATCAGAATCCATTGACTACGTAGCCACTAGATTTGTGAATGCGACCAATGATTTTGACGTTTTACAATCAGCTGCTCGGTAAGAACACACGAATTCAAAATTAAATAAATTGTTCAATATTTAAATACAAATATAAATCATTCAAATTGTGTCTTAAATTTGATTTTGTTGAATTTAAAAACACAAAAGATAAGTTAAAGTTATCAAATGTTTCTGATTTTATATATTTGCATTTGTCAATAATATGACAGTTCCAGATTGACTAGCTTTGTAGTGTTGTTTTGCATTCACATAGCTAGTTGAATTTTGACTACGTAGCCACTAGCTTTGTGAAAAACTAACTAGTTGCTTTGGTCAAAATTTACGTTCAAAGAATGAAGTTGACTGCAAATGATGTCCCTTATGTTGCCTGCCAATTGATTATTTAGGTAAGCATTATTTGACATTGTAGTACCCGTGGCATGATGGTTAGTGCGTTGGACTGTCATGCAAGGGGTCTTGGGTTCAATCCCTGCCTGTGCCACCTTAATTAAAAAAAAAAAATTAATTTTCGCGGGTACTGCCTCTTGCGAGGAATTGACAATTCCTTCAAGAGTAATTCTTGTCATAAAAAAGTGCTTTCTCAAATTAGCCGTTCGGATTCGGCCTTAAATTGTAGGTCCCTTCCATTCCTGATAACAGTACTCTGTGTGCGAGTATGGTTGAGAGTTGTAAGTCACTAGGCCCTGGTTCACAACGGACTGTTGCGCCACCCCATTTGATTTTGATTATTTGACATTGCAGGTTCAGACTAATATCTGTACATCCTTTCTACTCTAATGACAAATCAGAGAACGATTATCATTTTCAAATTAATAACTTCCTTTTAAGAATGTTAAATTCTGATGGACTGAACGAATGGGATCTTTTTGAAATCAAAGACGGAGTTTTTTAAACTTTATATGAAAAAATATTAAAAATCCAATTTTGTTTTGGAAGACAGCCGATTTCTATGCACACAATCTTTCAAAGCTTGTACTAAAATTGCTTAAAGTTCCCACATCGTCCGCAGAAATAGAGCATTCTTTTTTAAGATTTTCTTTAATTCACAGCCCTTTGAGAAATCGGCTTTGAGAAGTTGTCTTGATTTGATAGTTAGGGAGATTTTTCTTTACTAACTTTCCAGTCAAGTTTCCAATAAAGTTGTCTTATTTGGAAGGCAATTTTTTGGCAGCTGGCCAATCAGATGCTAGAAACTTGCCTTACTTTCAAGTCCCTTTTGTCGCCAGAACCTGCCCATATTCAGCCTTTTTACGAGTATTGTTTCTCTTGTACCCAACTAAGAAAAACCTTGTTATCAGCGTAAACTTTTATTCAAGTAAAACTTCCCGTGTAAATAAAGTGCTACAGGTAAAACTCAAAATAAAACTGAACATCTTACTACAAATAATTTTTTGGAAGATGTCAAATGGAATTATTAATTTAACGAATAAAATGTGAATCCCACTTATTTCTCAATTTTAATAAATGTCCTTTGAGAATTTCAATTTTGAAACGAAAGGCAGAGTGGATATATGTATGTATGTAAGTAGGCAACCCTAGTTTTTACCATGGTCTTCCATTAAATACCCGGTTTTCGTAACTAACAGATGATAATAATTGAAAATGCACTGTTATTTTGCAATATTAAGTACCCAAGGGCCAGCCTTTGGGCACCAGTTATAGCTATCATTGGTTTTCATCATTGAAAACAATCATTGGAATTTTCTTGAAAGGTCGTTTATAGCTGTCATTAAAAGTTTCTGTCATTAAAAAAAAATGTTCTCATTGAAATCCAACGAAAAACTTTTACTCATTGACATACTATACATGTATGTATGTATAGTATGTCAATGCTTTTACTGAAAGAAATCTGTCATTGGAATTGTGTGAATTTGGATCACAAATCAGCTTTGTATATTAATTTGAATAGTTCTATCATTCAAATTAATATATACAAAGAAATCAGTTCCACTTTTGAACATAAAAGTATGAGCTGTTCAGGAAAATGAATTGCCGTCCAAAAAGTAGAAAAATACATTTTTAGAGAACAAGTGCGTAATTACACTTTTTTTCCTCAACAAATTTTTTTGGGTGATTTCCGATCAACCAGTATATAATTTTCATTTCTAATCGAAGGGAAACATAGTATCATGTCTATTCAAAAATTATCCCGGATCGATTTAAATGATATGTAGCTATAACTGGCCCTGGCCCTTAAGCTAGACAACTCGAGCGCAAATTGTTATATCATGTCAATATCAAATAACATATAAGGGCTCATATTCTATCTACGTATCTCATGCCCTTATTTCTTTTCAAAAATGAAAACTCAATTATTAGCATTGCATTAGTTTTATAACTATCTATTTATTCAAACAATTCTTCTTTCGACTTTGATAGTGAACTTTCTTTCTAGCTGCTCGAAGAGCTCTCCATTTAATCATCAGTTCCCTTTGATTAGAAT
The DNA here is from genome assembly GCF_945859685.1 of Eupeodes corollae. Classification (NCBI taxonomy): domain Eukaryota; kingdom Metazoa; phylum Arthropoda; class Insecta; order Diptera; family Syrphidae; genus Eupeodes; species Eupeodes corollae. Next base: position 115,879,452 of record NC_079149.1, read on the forward strand.
TCGGACCTTTTTGTTGCGCCTGATCACCTCCTGCATATTTCTTCTCCTCTGATTCTGAATAATTGTGAGCCAAAAATAACCCTTGCAATATCAAGTCAGTCAAAACGGTTGATAGTTTCTTATAAAGATTTATATCTCTCGATTGTTGATTGTTTGGAATTTTTAATTTAAAAATAATTGTACAAAAAAGTGAATTTTGAAGATGCTGATAACTTTCAGTTTCGACATTCGATGGCGACGTTGTTGATGATGATGATGATATAGAAGACGCTTTCTTTGAGACCATCTTGGCAAATTTTCGGACAATTGCATTCATTAATTGATTCTCACATTGTTTTTGTAATTTCGTAAGAGTCTCATGATATTTAATTTGTTGTTGTTTCTTATCTTTCTCCTGGTAGGCTTGTTTTATACGATAGTTTCGAACGAATTCTTCCAAATTTTCAATAGTCATTGGGGTGTGTTTTTTAACTATTCTCTCAACCCGCTCTGATCTTTCTTTGGGCTTGAAATGTTCCTTGTGATCGGCAAATGTCCCGACAATATATTTTTTCGGGGCTTCTGCTAAAGCTTCTGTACGTTCGGATGCTTTTGGAGGCTCAATCGGCATGTAAGCCATTTGCTGAACATATTCATTTAATTTTTCAAGCTCTTTTGCTTTTGTGTTTTCTTCACCGTTATCGTTGTCTTTGTTGGTTTCGGGGTTAACATCTTCGTTGTTTTGGTTTTCTTCATTTTCCATTGCAAATTTTTTAAAAACAAAAATTCAATTAGAAATGTGAGAAAAATGTTTATGTATGTAGATAGATTTTAAATTTTTTTAAGTACAAAGTAAACTTTACTGTTCTCCTAAATTAGGAACAAGTAAAGTTAAAACGATTGATTTGTTTGCTCGTCAGCTCTTAAAGTGATTCTAGAATCAAGAAGAGAAATCTCTTAAGAAATCTTAAATGATCACTTTTATTGCCGAACTCAAGGTCTATTAAAATCTTTATAACGCTAAAATATGTTAAATAGAAACGAGATGTTCCAAAACTGCTCATGCAAAGATAAAACATCAAAATGTACAAATTTCCTTTTGATTCGATATCCCACCCCCGCTTACCTCCCCCGTTTGAATTAGCATTTTTTTTTATATGCAGAATAGTTCTAAGCCAATCCAAGGTGAATCAACCCATTGCATACAACGGATTCCAAAATCGATACAAAATAAAAAAGAACAAAAATGTTTGTTGTTTAATCTCAATAGAGACAATTTTATTTAGCTCTCTTCTCTGTTAACACATTCACATAAAGGGACGACACAGAGCCAGAGTATGATCCACACCAAAAGCTACTTTTTGCACTTTTCCATTGATTGCTGTCTTAAAAGGGAAGAATTGGTCTTTGCTGTGACCCAATCCTAGACACCCAAATCGATTTTTACCCCAAACAAAGAGATCACCTTCAGAGTTGATGGCACCCATATGGAAGACACCACAATTAATGGACACCACATGAGTGCTATCGCTGAAATCGTTCTTTCCAAATAGAGGTGGTAACAGTTGCTGGGGTTTACTTGTCTGCTCGACATATGGTCCAAATCCTAGAATACCATAACCCCAAGTGAAGACAAGTCCCTCTTCGTTGAGAACCATGCAAAATGATCCACCTGAAGCTATGTCTTTAATCGCTCCGATTCCTTTTGTAAGAGTCAACGCTTTCGGGGAATTAACTTGGGTGGGAGCATCTTCCGAGTCATCTAGCTGGCCATACTCTGAGTTTCCCCATCCGAAGACTTCTCCCTTATCGTTGAGAGCAAGAACACAATCGGAGGAGCAGGCAAGTTTGACGATTTTCTCTTCAGCGATATCACCTTTGACTTGCTCGATTTGTCCGGAGGTGATGTAGTTGCCCCTTCCTGTCTGTCCATCGGCACCCCACCCACACGAGTAGACCTTTCCAGCTTTGGTTAGGAAGAGTGTGTGGTCCTGACCGCATTGCACAGAGACCACCTCATCTTCCTCTTCGGTGAAGCTGGACTTTTCTATTCGATGGATAGTGTTGCTTCCTTTGTAAACCTCGTCATCGACAATATGCCGACCGCATTGGCCATACGCATTATTTCCCAAACAAAAAATAGTCCCATTTTTAGTCAAAACCACGAGATGCGCCCGTCCAGCGGACATGCACTGCACGGTCATATCCTCGTCTGTTTCATCAGCCAGTCTCGGCAGACGTATCGCCGATGGATAGATGAGCAAATCTAGGTTCTTCGTCGCTGCTCCGTAGCCCTTTTTCTGCAGCCCCAATTGGCTGTCGGTATTGAGACCAGTTCCGAAGAGTGTCTCGCCATCGGTACGTTTCACAGCGAACGCAGAAAACCCATAGCCAGCAACGATGTCTGTGATGGTGGTGTTTTCAGCAAATTGTAGCCTCGTCGGGTGGTGGACAACTTGTGTGTAACGTTCTTGTGCCTTCTTCACGGAAGTCTGCAACCCTAGAGCACCAGTTTCTTGAAAGCCCCACACATAGATGCGCAATTTGTTCTCTGCTGAGATCTTTGGTTCATAAACTAAAGATGAAGACATATTTGAGTGATTTAATTTGAATTTAGTTTGGATTTCTGTAAAACAAATTCTACTTACTCTTTATTTTGGATTTGTCTTGAAGTAAAACGGAGCGTTTTGCTTTTGTGGTGTATTTTCGGACCAGCGTGAGTTGTCTGCTTTTGAAAGTTTTAATCATCGCTGATTCGATGTGTATATTTGTTAAATTTTTCAACATAACTGCTAATTTTGATTTTCTAGGGGTTAAATTTATTAATTAAATTAGTGGAAATTACATTTCCTTGAATTGGATTTGATAGGAAGTAGGAGCGTGCATAACAAAAAAAAAAAACAAAACATTACATTGACAGCTGATAGCTGTCAGTTTTATGAAGTTTCAATTTATAAGGTACACTTGGTACCAAAATTTATTTAATGGTATGCTTACAATAACAATATTTAAGACCGATCAAATTTATTCGCAAATTGTCATCATAGATAGAAAATGGATAAATATTGAAAAAAAAATCAAATATTGAGTTTCTGATTAATAAAGTTCATCAGTGAATAAAATAACAGACTATCCATATTGCGGATTCAAAAGTATAGGGCTTGAATTCGGCATCTGTCAAACTAAGTTGTTAAACCAATTTTTGTTTTTCAGTTGAAATTCACAAAAATGGATCGCTTAACTATCGCACAACGCATTTAAATTGTTAAAACCTACTATAAAAATAGTGATTCTGCCACAGACACATATCGTGCTTTAAGAGGAGATTATGGTTTATATGAACTACGCATGAAATTGGCAAGATTGTGAACAAATTTGAAGAGATTGGATTGGTTACAGATATTGTAGGGCCTGTAAATTATCGTTTCATTCGTTTGGTGGAAATATCGCTGATGTAAGTGAAAGTGTCACCGAAGACCCGATTGTTTAGATTCCACGTCGTTCTCAGGAATTAGGACTGTCTTACGCACATTATGGCGTATTTTGTCTTTGGATGTACACCTACAGTCAAGATCACACACCAACTGAAGCCATCTAACAACGTCCTAGATACGTCAAATGGGACTTGAACAAAAGGCGGTGAACGGCGATTTTTCGAACAAAATTTTCTTCAGTGGATATGGCTTTATTGCAAGAGTCCTGGCCTCGTAATTTCTCGTCATGGCGATATCAACTGGCCACCAAGATAGATGCGATTCGACACCGCTGTACTTTTTTTTGTGGGCCTATGCAAAAGACCGTGCTCATGTACATAAACCTTTATCTCTTGACCCTTAAAAACCAACATTCGTCAAGTAATGGCTGAGATACCGCCCAATATGTGGCAAAAAGTAGTCGAAAATTACCTCAAAACAATCGATGTTTGCAACAATTCACGTGATGGTTATTTAAATGATGTGGTGTTTCAGTCATAATGGCAACGTTTAAAAGTTTAATAAAAAAATATTATGACAAAAAATATTGTACATACTTTTTGTTTATAAACGTTCTGAAAAACGTTCGTACAGAAAGAAGCAATCATTTTTTATGTTATCAACAGACCAAAACAAAATTCGTTAAGTTTGAATTCATTTCAGTTTAATCTTTTATTGTGCTCGCTTAAACGGTGTCGTATTTTATAAACTTTCTAGAGAATAACGATTTCTTGTTCTTTCAAAAAGCAACCTAATTGGCAGAAACTCAAAAAATACTAGAGACGAATACAAACATAACAAGTATACACCTGAGTGTACCGCTTTTAAAATTATCTATAAAGAATAGGAACAACGTTACCCGTAAATTTAATTAAATGCTACAAATAAATTATGAATTCTTTACTCAATTTTTAAGAATGGAACCACGAAATCAAAACAATACCACAATATTACTGGAAAGTTAGAATAAAATTGAAACATTAGGCACATAGACTTTATTAAATTTCTAAAAATTATCCCATTGATTGATTAGCTGCTTAGTACGATTACAAAAAAAAACTAAACCCACTTTTGTTTATCTTGACTTTGCTAACTCTTTGTTTAAATATTTATAAAAAATAAAAATTATCATAACACATTACCTTATTTATAATTATAAATTATTTACTTTGTTTTTATAAGAATATAATATAGGATTAATAATTAATTTTATGTTTACATTTAAATTTTTCTTTGCTGTCGTGGGCTCTAATGAACTTATTTGGAGTTTTAGTTCGTTTTTATTACGATCCATATTATAAAGTTCTTCCTTTGTTTTAAAAGATAAACCTTTGAATATTGCACAAAAGGATTTTTATAATGTAACATTTTTATTAAATTCACCAACGCAAACAATCAGTAAAGCACATCAGTGTTGAGAGTTTTGAAGTATTATTATTTGTTATTCCTCTTCACTTGGAGTTCTGGTGAAAGATTTTTATTAGTTCGCTTGTGCTTTGGCAATGGATTCCAATCGAGGTTAGAACTAGTTGGGGAGGATTCTCTCGACGTGTTGTTGACTTCTTTTGTAATGGTGCATTTTTTGAACACCTCCACGTTGCCATTTTTATCAGTTTCTTTAGCTAGCGTCGACACAGTTGTGTCTAAGATGCCTTGAAAACTCTCATCTGCCTTATTAGAAAGCTTCTGTTCTTGTTCGTGGGCATTCTAGAGTCCTTAGAGTTCGAGAAGCATTCGCGTCATCTCCCGTTGGGATTAAGCCAAACTTTAAAGATTCTATTCCATGGCATTGGTATTTATTTCGCTTTGATTTTGTTGTGGATTATTGACATCGATCTCGATTTCTTCTTCTTTCTTTGCACCGCCGAGGAGTTTTTGGCTTCGATTGATAGAATCGATGATTTGTTTGACAGATCGTCGTTTTGCTTGGGGAACTGGCTCCAACGGGGCTAGTGTCGATTCCTTCCATTGAGTTGGTCGTGGCCGGTAAATATTTTCGTTGATATCTTCAACGAAGTGCTTATGTGGATTCTATTGGTTTGATTGTATAGTGGAATCTTCCATTCGATCAGCAACTTCTTCGATTTCAGAAATAATTAACTGCAGTTAGGATATTGTTGTTGGAAGACCCTCTTCAAGATTGCAAATATTTTCTTCAATCTTAAAAAAAAATATGAAAGAAAATTATTTATATGCGTTTTATTTACGTTTACTTTTGAAACTGCAAAATGGATAATTATGTACTACTTGGATTAGTGCCACTCTAAAAGAAGCTATATGAAACACATATGATTGATGTCAAATTCTTTTATATTCATAAAGTGAAAAAATGTGTACAGAGCACACAAAGTTTGTTTAGCTTCATTTTAACATCTAGCCGCTTCTATAATATATCCCTTATTTGAATGAAATGAAATAACAAGAAATGAGGAAAATATTGAAATCACATTAGTACTAAACTAACGTATTCATTTTATGGAAGTGACACATTGATTTTTTTTGGATTCATTAGTCCCATTCGCCTTATAATTGAAGAGATAAATGTTCATCCAACATAATTTATTTTGGCTTTTCACTGTAGTCAATCCCTTGAATTCCTCATTAAAATTAACACTTTGTTAACACATCCTTGTATTCAAACCACAACCAACTTCCACCATCGATTCTCGTTCTTTTTTTATACACCAAAAATAACAAATTCGCCCTAAAATGAATTAAACTAAAAAGAGACAACACAAAACTATACAAATTGACAAAAACGAAAGGAGACAACACCTTGCTAAATCCAGATGGCGAAGGCGACAGCGACAACCGAACCGACAACGATTTACACAAAGTTGAGCGAAGTGTCGCCTCTGTCGGTGTTGGCTTTCGTGTCGGTCTTCAATAAAAATCAATTTTTCGCAAAAATATAAATCATAATTTAATATTAAATAAAAACCCAAATTAAATCAAACAAAAAACCAATTCAAAATCGTAACAAAAACCAAGTGAAGTGCAAACAAAATTCTCCATCCAGTGCAAAGTGATAGAATATCCATAAAAAGAAGCAAAAATAAAAAAAGAAAAGAGAGAAGTTGAAAAATTCTAATTGCAATACGAACGAGAAACAAAAAGAAAAAAGAAATCAGTACTTTATTTTCATCTTTTTATTTTCTTTTTGCACTACGGGTGGTGCAATACAATAAAACAAAAAAATACAATAATTATAATTTCCAATAGAAAACTACTCCCATTGGAAAATTTAATAAAATATAGGAAAATAAGAAAAGTACATAATTAGCTTGTGGTGTTTCTTTATATTTGTGTTGTTGTTACTTCTTGGGGATTGCAGATTTTCACATCATTAAGGGCTGGGCGCTGCGCTGGGGCCGTCCCGTCACACCAAAGTTGAAATCGAAGTTGGAGTTGAATTTGAAGCCAAAATCGAAATCGAAATTGTAATCGAACTCGAAGCCGAAGAAGACTTTTTCATGAATTTCTCCGGTAGGTACATACACAGAAAATTTTTGTTTCAACTTTCAACAACCAAAAAAAGAAAATTCAAAAACCATAAATACACATGAATTTCATCCCTTAAAAAGTATCATAGTGTGTGTTTGTTGTGTATGTGTGTGTATTGTATTTGTGTGCAGGTGCGCGAGGATAATATTATATTTTATGAGGGTGGAGAAGACAAGAGAGCAGAAGCGCACGGCCCAGCCGGCAGAAGGATGATGGATGAGACATGCGGGCGGCAGGAGGACGAGAAATGAAGGACTTAGTGGTGCTCAGTTTAAGTTTTGTTGTTGTCGTTATTGTTGTTGTTGATTTGGTTTTTGTTGGGGATGTAAATAGGAAAATGTCATGGATACTCGAAGTCGGAAACTCCATTCTATGCTCTCTCTCTTTCCCTACATCTCCATCTTCATTGAGGAATCAGGATGATGGTGGACGGACATTTTTGACGATTCACAGGGCGATCCGGAAATAGCAAGGATATTTTGTTATCAGGAATTAATTCATGTACTTATAGGTTCCTTAAGGATGTACATCTGGTTTTGTACTTATCTTCAAACTTGAATTATTATTAGTTAGTTCCTATGAGAATATATGTACATAATTGGGAAATGATTTGTTTATCGCTGTGGGAAGTGTGTTAAAATTAATACCATTTAAAAGGTTGACTAAAAAAGTAAAACCCTGAGGAAGTTAGAAATTCTTACGAAACGAGTGAAATCAATGTTATTCATTTTAATTAACAACAACAAATACAAAGAAATAGTTAAAAAATACATTAATTGACATACTTACCAAATCTATAATTAGTCAAATACATATAAAATATAATTAAAAGTACTTCACCAAAGTAAGCTTGATAAAAGAGAAATCCAGATGAAAATAGTTGCTATAATAGTTGCATAGATATTTTTTTAACTGTACTACAAAATTGCTAACTAGGTTTGACTAATGTAGTTCTTAACACAACATAAGTATCTATATTATTATGAATTTAAAATGATAAATCATTAGGTGTGACATGCACCGACATCCGGTGAAGTGATTAACCACTTTGATTAGTGATTTTTGATTGAATCAATTGCGTAGGTACAGTCCAAAAGTTTTGAGTTTAGAATTAACGATTCATAAAGTACAACAGACATTTTTCCACTATTTTGATGATGTTGAAGAACAAACTGGTATAACAAACTGGTTTTTAAGCTTTGAAGTTTCATAGTTATTAGGTTCTTAACTACTAGACTGTTTTTTTTTTTTTTATTGATAGGAGTGGAACGTGCAAAACGCTAGCTAAAAATATTGTCCATTTCTAAATACTAAATATCATCCAGTTGTTTTAGTAGAAAATCGATACTGTTTCGGCTGATTTATTGATTTATACAAAATTTATGCAAGCACATAAAAATTGGTATACCAATTGAACAAATTAGAGACAAGTGCAATACAAAAGATCTATATTTTTACCTTAAGAGTTGATGCCATTTTCTTGCACATTAACTCAAAACTTTTTTACCTTTTTTACAGTTACCTCAAACAATTTAAACGTAATACCCGTGCATCTAGGAATGAGCTCAACTTCGGCCGTACTATGAAGTACAGATAAATTTTTTAGCCATACTACGCGAATGTGGAATGCTAGAAATTAAAAATCAATGTACACCGACACCTCCTATCCTTCCCTCTTTTCCTAATGCTCACACTGTGTCTTTGGCATATTAAAGGTATTATTATCGCTATTCTAAATAAAAGCAAATTATAGACGAACTGAAACAAAATGCTTCTTAAAAATTCTTTACTGGATTGGCTTCAACATTTTTGTTTATCTCAACCAACGATAACAAGCTTTTTTTGTGAATTGATTAATAATTTTTTGAAATGAAAAATTAATAAATCTTTATAGGTACACTCATATTTTCTTTTAAAGTTGAGTCCTAAATGTAGATCGGGCGTATGTACTTCGACTTTTATTATAATAGAAATAGTTATTGCTTATAGTCCTTAAACTTTAAAGTTTAAAGAAACATTGTTTGTTATTTTTATATTATTGTAATTATTAGAGTGTTATTTGTTTGAAGATAAGCAAAAAACATAAAGTTGTTTCATTTTTGTCCTGAAACCTACCAAATTAACAGCCAAATAGGTCACTTACTTTGCATGCTAAGTTTAAATAACAAAGAAATAAATTCACAGCGGGATTTTCTGCTGTATTCACAATGGTTTAAAAGTTATTATCCGATATCCATAATATCAAATTATTAAAGAATTGAAAGTTAATATTACTTATGTCCTCAGACCTGTTAAGTCCGTTGAGAACCCCTTAAGGGGCATAGGGCCTTTACTACGCCTACGCGCGTTTCAGCTCCCTCCAACTTTTGCCTACTGACGCTGATTCCGCTCCGATTATCCTGCGCCATGTGCTTCTCGGTCGTCCAGCTCTTCTTCCTGATTCCAGTCGTTACCTTTTCGAAACGTATGTCCAATATAGCCATTTACGCCTTCGTATTACAGAGCCTATAGGTTCTTGGCCTGTCCTTCTATAAAGGACCTCAGCTTTGTTCTTATTTTTTATTTATTCCTCCAAATTTTCGACAACATACCGAACGCCGCTTTTGCTTTGCCGTTGCCGTATTGTTCGGTTCCGCCTTCGATGGAGACGATACTTCCAAGGTATTGAAAGCTCTTTACTTTTTCCACCGGCGGGTTCAGGGGTTGATCATTTTTGTTTTTCCTTAATTAATTTTCAGCCCAACAACTTCTGCTTCTCTCTCCACACTTGTTGTCATTTGATGGAGATCCATGCTCCTATGAGAGAGTAAGCAAACATCGTCCGTGTAATCCAAGTGCAGCAAAAACAATATCGGATACAAAGCCCTGTCTGACTCCCCTACGGATTTAATAATCATTTGACAACCTACCATCGTGCAGAACGTGACACTTGGATCCGTCATATGCTGCTTTAATAATAGCAATTAGTTTTTCTGGGATGCCTCTCCTCCGCAAAGCTAACCAGAAAAACCACCCTGTTAACGCTATCAAAGGCCTTCTCGAAGTCGATGAAGAGCAGGTTTAGTGGTGATCGATATTCAACGCACTCTTAAATAATGATTCGCAGGGCGTTGATGTGATCAATACAGGACGATCGAGCTCGAAATTCTGCTTATTTGGCATTGAGCGTAGCCTCAAGGTGTTCCCTAATGCGTTCCAGTACTATTTTTGCTATTTTTTTGGCAACGGCAAGTAGAACGCAAATTCCTCTCCAGTTTTAGCACTTTGTTACATCTCCTTTTTTTGGGGAGCTTGACGATAATTTCCTTATTCCACTCATCGGGGAAGCTTTCCGTGGCTCTTCGGGAATTCCATCAAGTCCCACCGCTTTGGTGTTCTTAAGTGGGAGGTGCGGTGCGGATTCGAGGATTAATTTGTTCAGGTACTTCAGAAGGCATCGGCAAATCATTAATATGTAAAAGCCATCATTGGCTTCTATCTTATGTTTTTTCCTGAACTTAAAACAAATACTTTATTTTTCGGCGACAAATATTTTCTATACCTATACATTATGTACATTTTATATTAAAATGCTAATAAAAAATGATATCACTTAGATTTAAAGATTTATCTTACACAGAAGTACCCAAGACAGCTCTGAATTGTGAAAATATGTAATTTTTGAGGCGACTGTTCAAATTTCTTTTGTCAGGAAATTTCGTTGTTGATAAATGCACATGAGCTGTCTATGGATTTGTGTTCCATTGTTTATATCTGTTTACATTACTACTCATATAGTTACAATTCTCGTCTACAAAGGCAGAGTAAACAAAAAATTTTACAATGAATTGAACGACCTGTAAATGAAAGCTGGAAGAGGAAACAAATTTTAAAGCTAGCGAGAGAAAACCTATTATTCTTTAGCTTCCAAGGTTCTGTGAATACATTTTTTAAAGGCGATCAAGTTGAGTGAGAAAGTACAGTTATTTCGATGGAATTTCAGTATTCACTGGCTTAGTAATAATCTGAATTCTGAAAGTAAAGTTTCTTTAAATTGTTTGAGAAAACTGGGAAGACTCACATTTTGTTTGATTAAGTTTAAAAGCATTGGGCGTGACAAAGAAAAAATCCCATGACATAGAATTGAGGTAGGTAGTTCCAAAACTTGTTAAACTTCGTCAAACACTCATTTCATCAAAAAGTTGACCTGTAAAGACATTTTTGAAAAGTCTGTTATGACAGCAACTTAACTCAATAGTCGACTATAATCGAATAACTCTTTGTAGATTTGTATAAACTATTTTGGAAGTATGTACACACTTCACTCGGTCTATTTTTACTATGGGAGCTTGTACAGCGCCAGCGGGTCAATTTCTGTCATACGAATTTTTAAAGAGGATAAATCCGGCATTCCCAGCTTTTAATAAGTTTCCTAATTTAAATATTATTACATGTAGGTAGATGATAGTTGATTTTTCTAAGATAACAATTTTAATGAAAGTGATTTTTGAAACAGGCTGTCAAGAAACTCGCCGGAAACAAAAAATGTTATCCATCTGTTACTGCGTTTACATTTGGAACAGAAAGTAACATGAAAAAGTAATATTTACAACATAAAACTATTATAGTCAATGAAAACCACTGATCACAAATTTTTTAGAATAACACTTAAACACGATGTTTTAATTTATTTAATAAATTAAAAAAATATTTAAAATTTTAATTCAAAACTATCAGATTCGCAAATTCTTGACTGTTGTACGTATTATTGTGTACTCAATTTATAATGACGAAAAAGTTATTCACGTCAATGTCAGTCAATTAACGAAAAGCATTGGTGCACCCTTTTATCCACAGATTGTTACGACGAACATTCTCTTCTATTGTGCGCAGGATTTTCCTTTTTTTGTTTTTCAAATTCTACTTCTTTTGTAAGTATGGAAAAGTTTTCGAATCTTCATATTGAATTTTGGGAAAAACGACAGAAAGAGAAAGACATACTTAACACACAATCATCAAAGAATATTCTCTATGATAATATGTATAGGGGATGAAGTGTTAAGAAGGGCGGTGGGGTGGTGTGGTTTGATGTGGTGTGGTGCAAAACGCCATAGAGAGGAAGAGGGTGGATTTTTGTGTGTGCACAGGACTATGGCAACATAGACAGAACAGGCTACACCAGGAGCCAAGAAAGAGTGTTTTTTTTTTTTTCTTTTTAAATTGTGCTCGTGTTCTCGTTTGCTCGTTTTGCTCTCTCCTCATATATTCCAAACGAAAACGAAGTGAGTCAACTCCTTTTTTATTGAAAAAGTTTCCATCTCTATCTGTCTTTCATACACATTGCATTCCGGCCACCACCCCTATTTTTGCAGCAGCAAAAGCATCACTACAGCAGCAGCAAAATTAAAAGTACCACCAGCATTATTCTTTAGCTTAGCTCTTATATTATAGAACTTCTGCCACTTTTGCTGCATGCAAGTTAATTATTTAAAAACAAAAAAAGGATACACCACTAACATAAAGCTCCTCTTCTCAGTGGAATAGCTATTAAAATCAGGAAAGAAAACCATAACAGCTTGCTTCTTGACCAAAAAAGGATTTATCGATAGTGAAACGTGATACATAGTATAAGAAGAAGCCAGCAAGCAGCAGGCAGTTGAATTACCTACGTGATAATAAACGAAATGTCTCCCGATTCCGGCATTCTCAAAATTTAAGTGATTACTTTTTTGCATATTCGTATACGGCGAACAAAATTTTTAACAGAAATAAAAGAAATAATTCCACAATCGAGTCGGGGAACAAAAACGGGAATTGTATATAAAAAAACAAGAGAGAACTCCAGAATAAAATCGAATTTCAATTCTTCTTTTTTCGTTCGTATTATGTTGTTTTTTTATTTTTGGTATTTCCACGAACGTGCACGGAGTGAGAAGTGAATTTCTGGTGTGTAGATAGAATTTTTATTTCTACCTTCCTTCTGCCCAATTGGAATCGGAATCTGTGTGCTTGTGCTGTACTGCTGTCGTATAATATACCATATACAACGACCGGAACCACCTTTTAAAAATTTAACGGTAAAAAGTTGTTAACATAAATGTGATAAATGTGTTTTTTGATTTTAATTTATCTCAATTTTTCTTTTTAGTTTTATTTTGATGATTTTATTTTGTAAAACAAATGCCTCGGATTCTATAGAAGTCTCTTAAACTATCTCCAAACTGTTGTACCATCATCCATCGTTACTCTGTCCATCAACATCACGGGGGGAAATCCTTCCTGTTCGGTTCGGCGCTGCTCTCCACTACTCTCCTCTCTGTTCTCAAATTAAGTTCAATGACCATTTTGATTTTATTGAACCGACCGACGAACTGAACAATGTGAATTCGTTAAGGTGGATACGGATACGGATATATCATGTGTGTGAATCTGGGTGTTTTTTCCTCCCGTCTATATGTAAAACTATAATGTACCTACTTACGATAACTCCTTCATTCCAACGTCATCGTTTTTCTTATGTTTTTTTTTTTTGGTTTTATAAACGTCACAATAAATAAAGTGGGAAGCCTTCCCGGCCGCCTTTTCCTAGTCCTAAGTCATTGTTCGTCATCGTCATCTGATATGCATTTCTTCCTCATCGAGTTAACAATCTAATCAAAGTTCTAATTTTTGCACAAAAGATTGTCTTGTGTGTTTGTGTGGTGTAAGTGTGAGTTTTTGTGATTGTGTGAGAGAGCAAGAGGGATTTATGAAATTCCAGAGTAAACGAGAGAGAGAGATAGAGAGAGCAGTGTTATCTTTGAACTACAAGCATAAAACACTATATAGAGTATCATCATCACAAGAGTTCACCACCCAACCACCATCTATTACCCACCACCCACAAGTTCCAACTTCCACCATCAACCCACTGCCCCCCATTTATCGTCGTAGTCGTCGTCATGAGATAAAAACTTCTGATTGATTAACCTAGTTGCTATTATTTCGATTGGAAAGGGCTGCTGGTGTTCCTTCAATCTGTTTGTTTGTCTGTTTGTTTGTGCGAATTCATTATAGACGCCATCATAGCTCTGCGCTGTGCTCAAAGTTGCTACCGCAGTTCCCAATTGGTATTTCATGCCGGCCGGATGGGACGATGATGGTGATGGCGATGGCGATAGTGTGGTTTCATTATCCTTTGGGAAATAGTTTGTATACCTTCAAGCTGAGAGATGATTTAAAAAAAAAATACAATAACAATACAACAAGAGGCAATTTATTGTTAATGTTTTATTAAACAAAACAAAAAATAAAAAAACACATCTACATTATGTACATTCTAATGAACACACGTTCATACTTCAATGAAAAGCCATTCAACCGCGTTGTTGGATGAAGTTTGAATTGATGATAGTTGACCTAGGGTGAGGTTAGTGTACGTTGCGTACCATATGGATAGGAAAAAAAGACAAGAACATCTTCAACTGTCATAAATTGTCCAACTTAGACACTTAAAAGAGTCGAAGACAGAAGCAGAAGAAGAAAAAGAAGTAAAAATAAAAGTCAATTATGATAATAAAGTTGTTGAATGGTTGTTTTTTTCCTCCTTTTGAAGACTATTATACGGCACGACACTATAGAAGACGAAGATCAAAAGGGCTTGAGTAGAAATGATATTGTTGATATGGATATATTTTATAATAATAATAACAGCTGTTTAGCTTTTCATATTCTTTCTGTTTTTTTTTTTACGACAAAGGTTTCAAAGTTTTGTAGTGGTTTTTAATAATTATATTGTGTCCTCAGTTAAGTTAGTTGTTGACTCATTTTTGTATCGCTTGTTGTTGCTATCAACTTTATGACACCGACATTTTTTAGCTTGGGTTTTACTGCAGCAATTTGTTCTTATATTTTGTATGACCGTGCATAAGTTTGACTTTGTGAAACTTTATAAGTGTTTATCTTAACTTAGATGAGGGTGTTAATAATTCTTTTGGTTAAGACACTGACTTCTTTTTTCGAAAGTTGTAATGAGTTTCTTCATTGGTTGTCGCTTTGCCTCAGGTTGCACTTGGAAATGTTAACTAGCTTTTAAAAACTTTGAGCTCTTGGTGGGTTATATTTCAACGTTAAGTCCTTTAGTGCTATTGCTTATAACATACAAACAGCTTTAAAAAGATAGGGGCGTGGTTGCTTTGTCCTAATTAAAAATACTCTTTCGACAGGTGTAAAATCTTTATATGCTGGTTTGAACAGTTCTCCTGGCAAAAGAAGAACATTTCTTGGGTGCAGATTCAATATAAACAATCCATTCAAGTGTATGTAATAGATTTGTCTAAAAAGTCAATTGCAATTTTTAGAAGTTTTTCAAAGACTCTCAAAGAAGAGAATTTAAGATGTTGTGGTTTTGAATCGGCTACGGGTTGGTCAAGTTAGGATTGTAATCCCTTGAAATTGGTTTTAATTCTATTCACATGTAAAAAATATATATAAAAAGGACGTTATGTACTATTTTTCATGCCCAATCTGTCGAAGAACAGTTTTAAATTTTTAAAATCGTGTGAATTAGGATACGAATACTCAAACAAATTCCCGATCCAAAATTTTATGAAAATAAATGTTCGGATTTGGTTTACGGTGCAAAATCTCAAATCTGTTTTTCTCATGGAATTTGCCACCAACAACTTTATTATCAAGTTCATTTCGACGGTTGTATCTAATTGTTCTTAGTGTTTGGTAGTGTGTGGGCAGAATAAATGAGCTTGACTCGACTTCATTGGTTATCGGGTCATATAAGAGTTCAGGGCAATGAAGAAATAAGACTACTGAGCCAAAATAAAAACAACGAGACCCTTAATGGGACCAGAGCTCTTTTGAGGAACTAAAGTACTTCTTTGTTACTACAACAATAAAGAGTGATTTTCCTGGTGAGATTATGTATAGGAATAATCTAAGGCAAAGTTGATCTCTTTAGCTCGCTGTGTACATCAATATCTCAATTATTTATTTGTTCTATTATTCATCAAGTATATGTCAGCTTACAGAGCATTATTGTGAATCAATTTAACGACTATTTTCAATGGTCAATATTGAATGCCTAGTCTCTGATGGTCAATTGATTAATTATTGTTTTGAATTCTCAAAAGAATATTCATATCAATGTCCTTCCCTTCAGTTGAAATAAATCTTAACAAGATAAGATTTTTGCTTTTATAATCAATAGATGAATTTCAAAGTGAGTCATTGCATAGTACTTTTATGACGAAATTTATTTAGTCTTAAATTCACATTAATACTGTGAAAAATGAGACAGGATTCTTTTATTTATGGTCTAGTGAAAATACTGTTCATTGCTTTCGGTTTCATGAATCAATATTTAATTTTTCAATTTTATTAGTTTTGGTAAGATAAGGTTAATTTGATTGGTGTCTTTTAAGAATTACCTCAAAAAGGCATTATAAGGCTCTCACGAGCTGTTATTATTTTAAGAAATGTGATCTTTATAATATCAAAATTTTACTCTTGTAGCTAAAATGTGAGTTTTAAAAAATGTTCACTTTTGAGATTTGAACTATGTTTGCTTTTATTTAAGACAAATCTCATTACTTACAAATTTCTTACCTTTCTCTTCTTGACAAAAGATTTGACAGGTTTAGAGGACATAAGTTTTCTGGTATAATATTACCGGTGTTTTATTGGAAAATCTATCAATAGTATAGTAGGATTTTACACGAATAACAAAAACAATATCCGCAGTATGAATACTACCGATAAAAGTCTCGAATGGATCTTATGAGATTTCGATCTTAAATATTGGTACGATGGATATTCCATTTGTGACTGTGTTCGTTGATTAGTTTAGCATTTGGAATCATGTGTTTTTCATTGGAGAAACAAATCAATCTGTTACTGTTGATATTATAGTTTTTTTTGAATGAAAATGGACTTACTAGGCTTATTTTGCAAGAAAAAACAATAGAAAAGCTAATTAAGTTTTTCTATGTTTCCACCAAAGGTTTATTTCAGTTGAGATTAAATAAATCTTTTTAGTGTGTCCACAGCACAAGAAGATTTAAAAATGATTAAGTTTGACAGCACTTTCTAAAATGCAAATGGTGTTTCGTTGTTTCTTATGAAGTGCAAGTAATATAGTTTGATTCGTGTTAAAGAATGAAGTACTGAATAGTTCAGAACCATATAAAAATATGCTGCCTAGTTGTCTATGAACAAACCACCTTCTTAAAGTTTTTATTTTATGTCAATTGTGTAGTTAAAACTTTAAAATGGCGATGGGTTTTCTTGGGAATTTTCTACTATACTATTTATAGAATGCCAAGAACAAGCGTATTAATGAGCTGTCATAAAAAATGCTTCCAATTAAGGCAACTTTTTTAATTTTGTATAGAAAGTCAGTCAAGGCAAATATATACCTTACTATCAAGTCAAGTATCCTTGTGCCAAAATATCATGTCATGTTTTTTATATTCAACTGAAAGCTAAACTTAATTTTTCAAATATGTTTTTATTATTTTACATAATGAACTAAATGTTTATTGTCAAAATAAGAGAAGATTAGTACAATTTCATTACCAATATGCAACTCAACATGGATTTATCGGTTGTGAGTTGTTCTTTTTGTTGATTTTGAAGGCAAGGAATAGTTTAGTAGAATTCCAAGTTTAAAACTAAAAGAACTAAATAGTTGCCTTGGTCTAAATAATGAAGTTCCCTTGTTTTTGTCGAACGTGGCTATATTGATTTAGGACAATGTATTGAAAGTTAAAAAATGTGAGGAGATCAATAACGAATTTTGGAATTCATACAATTTGCCATCATTTGTATTTGACTTTTAAGAATAATATTGATTGATTAAAGAGTTCGTCATATATTACCAATGGATTTGAATTCACAGCGAAAATTTAGCTGAAAAATCTAAAAATATCAACACCAATATTAATATATCGTTGTAATTTGTCACCCAGATTTATATCACAGGGATAGGTTTGTACACTTCCTTTTTTTCAATAAATTAAAAATTCCTGCTACCGATATTTATTTCAGCTTTCTTTTCTACCAGTATAACAAATATAGAACAAAATCAGTTTTAGGTCATAAATCATTCTTGTAAATATACATAAATAGCTCTAGAGTAAAAAAATGATTCTTCCATTGAAAAATGATCTCCTCCTCCTCTGAGCGACTATTAAGTTAAAGCTCTCAACTCATCAATTTATTATTTTTATTTTTTGTTGTGTTAAATTTAAAACACTACAACGAAATTTTAAAAAAATGTGGGTTGTTTGGTATTTATATTTGAATTAAAATTGATTGGTTCGCTGACATAATTATTAAATGAATGATTTCAATTTATTGAAGATAAATAATATCGTATCCAATGGATGTGAATACGAATTTACGATCTTATGCATTCAGACAAAAATTCAAGTATTTTTTATACTTTTTTTTTAATGTTGACGCAGTACAATAAACAAAATAAAAGGGGAAACTCTCCACTCTTGAGTTACTCAACTTAATCATTTAATTTTTATTGGATTTTGTAAGAAGCAATCAGTTGGAAATATAGATTCATTTTGAATGAAATACACATTTTATTAATTAAAATTCTTCATAATGAAGGATATCTGATGAGAGTATCACGAGAGAACGTTCTACAGAAAGGATAAGGAGGAATATGGCCAAAAAGCTTTGATGCAATAGTTGGTATTGTATTTCTTAATTAAATAATTATAAATAAATGTTTTCTGGGATTTTATTTTGTTTGAATTTGAGGAATTTTTTAAAAATCCATTCGATATTTTAATTTAAGTTCTTTTTTGAAGTTTCAAGAATTTTTACACAGGGTTTTCGAAGGGGATATTTTATTCGTATAGATCTTATTTTTCATGTGGCTTCAGGAAAAATATTTAAAAGTCGGTAGACTTCGGTGTTTAATTGTTGGGGCAATAATAAGACCAGCGATGATTTGTGCCCTTGCTTGTGTGGTGTGTACGTAGCGCCATCTTGTTGATAGTAAACGTACGTTATCCACTATGTTAGCCTTTAATTCTGGGCATACACAATCATTAATCATTGCACCAGCCTTATTTTCGAATAAGCAAGGTCCAATCATACCGACATAGTGACATGTTGAGGATGGAGGAGCTTTTCATCAATCACTTATTCTGCTTATTAAAGTAGCTTTCGCGATGATGGTGATTTTAAAAATTGATAGAAATCGTAATCATTTACATACATTTTAAGGACCCAATCAGTAAATATACTCGCTGCTGGTGATCGACCGGTTTGAATTATTTTGTTAACTGAACTTAAAGCTTTTAATTTTTAGGTAGAATACAGTTCCATGTCGTTTTTGAAATTCTTAATTCCAAATATCAACGAAGAATCAATAAACCTGGGATTTTGTCAACACTAAAGGCTTAAGCACCAATATTCTGAATTGTTCTTGAAAAATAATTTCTCTTAAGAGTTCAAGTTTTTCATCAGTTTTACATTTGTCTGACGAGAAGGCGCTTTAAGACGAACCAAAAGTGCTTTAGTCTTACGAACTATCCATTGTTAAAACATTTATTTTGCCATTTTCAATGAAAGCGTAGTTCTTACTTTTCAAATGTCAAAAGTGACAACTGCTATTCAAAATAAAGCCACTATTTGGAAAATCTAGTAAAGAGTCACAATGGCTGCGTTTAGTCTCAAAAAGATGGTGTATGCGGATACCTTTTTGTTTGTGTTTTACATGTAAAATAACAGCTGAGATGTCAAAAAGGAATCCGAAAGTATCCAAGAATTTCTGAGGTATGTAGGTATCTGACAGAACAGCTGATTCAGGTTAAATTTCAAGAAACTTGAAAATTGATTTCAGCCTTTTGTATTTGTTGGTAAACAAAAAGATACAAACTATTAGTTCAAGTTGTATTAGTTGTATTTGAGGATGTTCTGTACATAATAGACGATGAAGAAGCTATTTGCCTCCGAATTTTAGAAGGTAATTATGATCTATTTTTTTAAACTTAAAAATAGACTTATTTTGTTCTCGTTTCGTAGATGACCAATTTGCTTGGTATTGATAATGGGATTTTACTTGAGAAATATTGTTGTAATGTTGAACAGTTGGCCATTTAATTTATGTACTCTCCGAGGATTGAACATACCACTTGGAGAATTTTGCTGAATGCAAAATGAGCAGAACCTGTCTCCACCTGATAAGAAACTTTCTTGCTTACTCAAGATCCAAACAAAAAACAACAGTTTTTTCTCCAAGTTAAAAGTTATTTTATTTTGCTGCACTTTGTGCAAAAGATCCTAATAATTTGAAATCGTAAATAAGCAATTCATTATCGATATCAAGACTAGCTATTCTAGTTCATGGTGCCCCTGGAATGGTTTGGTTGGATAACCAAAGGGATATATCATGCAACAAAAGTTCTTGCGTTGGTCCCGCCATTAAGCTGAAACTTTATCTACTGTGAACAAACCATCTCAAAATCTTACGGCAAAGCAACTTCTGCTCATTCGAAAATGAGATCGAAATTCTTCATAATAGTGCTTGTTTCTGTTAGGATAGTTTTCTCTTAAACGTAAATCGTTTAAAACCGGAGATTTAGCAAGTAAAATATTTGTCGTATAGAATTCTAACTGAGCTAAGAGAAAATTTAACATAAATTACAGATTAAGGTCATCTGTTATATTTTTAAATTGCTACGCACCTATCTATTCATCATCATCCGACGAATCAGTTGAATAATCCATTAAATGTTTTAATTTACAACAATTTTGACTTCAAAGCTTAAATGTTTCTCTGCTTTTTGTGAACAGCTGAAAGTTGTTTTTATGTTTTGACAGCTATCTCAATACAGCTATCCAACAAGGTGTATAAAAATTCCATCTATCCAAGATTCCCTATCCAACACGAGATTAAACGTATCCTGATTTTAGATATTTTTGAAAATTGCAAGTTCTGTTTAGATTTGATAGCTTTTCATTTGACTGGTGCAATGCTAAACCTTAATAAAGTTTAACCATTTCTATTGTTGGTTAAAAGAGAAGAATTTCAAGTTATAATTGACTTAGTTATTGTAATGCATCATGTCATATCACATAACCTCCCTGTTTCTTTGTAAAAAAAACTACTGATGGTTTTCTTTTCTTTAAACGGCCTTGACCAGAGTATACCTACTTTCTTATTATAACTTTTTTGCATATATATATAAGTTGGCACGAGAAAAAATTATTATTATTATTATTACGTATAGTGGAACTGCACTACACAGTACACATACATATTATATTTGTGCCATAATAGAATAATGCTGCCGCCTATTTTGTTAACGCTGGAACTGCTGTTGCTGCTGCTGAATGTGTTATGGGAGCTTTGAAGTGCTTCACAGTTCGCACTGTTGCAGCAACAAAAGTGCACTTTCAATGAGTTTTATTTTTGTTTTTGTTCTTTTTATGTCTTTTTGTTGGTGTTGTTGTTGTCTTAATGTTGCCCAACATGGTATATGGTATTGCATTAAAAGGAAAACCATGATTTAAGTGGGCGTGTTCGAGGTAAACAATTGACGGTAATTTACCATGCAGCAAACTCAGTTCAATTTAGTACAGTTCAGTTCAGAAGTTTACTTCTGTTTGACCGATAATCGCACGTATTTTGTTTAATGTAGTCTATAGAGTCTAAAGTGTAGGCAGAATTGATTTAGACACCATATAATTTTCTGGTTAGCTTTTCCGCATTTTGATAAAATGTGATAAGGATTTTAAGGTGGCTTGAGGCTTTTTAGAAATAAATTAATTACATGATTCGATTGCATAAGAAAATAATTCAAGTTTTCATTTGGAAAACAGAAAACAAAAACAGTAGTCAGCATGTTTTTAAGCACACACTGAATCAACAAAAACAAACAACAGAGATGAATTGCGTTGAAAATTTGTTTAAACGTTGTTCGTCATCATGTTTATCCATCAGCTAGCAATTTCCAAAAAAAAAATATACAAACAAAGAGTTCGACCTTAACCTCTTCAAAATCCAAAGCGTTGCGTTTGTTGTTGGGATTGCTAAAATTGTTTTGCTTTTTTTTTGTCATTTAGTTTTTGAAGGCCGGGCTTTATATGGTTTTGGATTATGGTATGGCAGCAGTGGTCGTCGTCAGAGCACTAACGTGTGCCTATATTCCAAAATGAGTCACACAACTCTGATAGTAAAATAGAGTTCACATGACCTATGTACAGTCTATGGGTATATAAGTTCCACATGACCACGACTTCTGGGCTTGTCACAACTTACTCTGGACTCTTATGTGGACCACCGAGAAAAATATTTGTATATATGACTAGTGAAATTAAAACTGAAATGTGAGGGATAATCTGCAGGGGATTGTTCATGTTCTCTTATATGTATGTTATAAATAAATTATAAATCTTATTTAGGCTCAGTGTCACGAAAATAAAAACATCAACACAAACTGAAAGATTTAATTAAATTCGATTGCTTCTCTATCTTTCCATCATCGCCGACGTCGTAGGCAAAAGCATTTTGCGTGTCATACCCATGATGATGAAGAAAGAATAAGTAAACGAATAAGAATAAAGTAGGTTAAGTATAGAAGCAAGCAAGTATAGCTAAGTATCAGTACAAAAATAAAGTTTTAGATTTTATTAAGAGGAAATGCGTCTGCTTATGGTTTTTGATTGAATCAAATTATATTATCACTTTGATTATTAGCATTGCATAAAAGAATTGATCAAATAGAGGAATAATGTAAATAAGAAGAGATGAAAGATAGTGATTTATATTAATGAACTAATCATTAAACTTCTTTTTTGTGTGGTTGAGTAGGTCAAAGTGAATAATGAAAAAGACGATATTGTTAAAAACCTCAATATGCTATTTATTTAAATCCTGAAAAAAGAACAAAACTTCAGAAGCTGTTCAATAAGTAAAAACAAAACAGATACTGGGTATATGCTTCGCCCGCCGGAAATATGATCAATATTTCTCTGTAATTGTGATTGGAGACTAAAGTTTAAAAAAATTCACTCGTGCCAAAACGATTAGTTTCTGATGCATTTGGGAACGCACTTCCAATGCAGAATGTCTGCAGTGAACAAAATGGTCTGACTTAATCCGATTTGTATGTAAACAGAGTAAATAAACGTCAGAGAAAAATGGCTGTCAAAAAAAATTGTTTGAACTTAATTTTTGATTTGCTTACCGAAAAAAAAGTAAATTATAATTGGCACAAATATCTCCCAAAGAAAAAATTAAAAGAAAATTATAACGAAACAATTTTTAAGCTTAAAAAATTGTCAGTGCCGATTCGTCTTTTTTGTTGTTAAAAATGATTTTATTAATTCCCTCTTTCTGCAGCCAAACAAATTCAGCTGCTCAATCTGCCCGACGCTGACGACAGTCTGACGTATATGAACGGTAAGTACTGCAGTTCGACTAGGTTAGTTCGATCGAAAATCTGACTTTATGAATGCAGATAACGCAGTTCTTAGTAAGGCTGAAGTTTATGAATACATCCCTTGTTTTAATTAACAATCTAATTCCGTTAATATGGATTTTGTTTTGTATTAAAAAAAAATCAGTTTAACTTCAAACTCATTTATGTTTTAAATAAGAGTTACAAGACAAATGTGTATGCTTCAAAATCTTGTGTAATTTAAGCTTGAAACTATTATTTTGTAGATGATCATTTGTATTTTGGTTTCGAAAGTAAAACTAAATTAAACACACAGAGCGAAACATTTCTTATGAAAATCAAACTTTATTTTAAGGAATGGACTTTTTGCCATTAAGTGTGAAAAAAACAAAATCATTCAGAATCACCGCCTGGGGAAGATCAATTGAGGTAATTTTGAACTACTTTTTCGCATTTCTGGCAATATCTTTGCGATAACTGTAGTTACATTAGTTTTGAGTCTAGAGTTCGAGAATTAATTACGTAAACACGATTTTTACGTAGCTTTACGGAAACAATATAACTGTGTTAAATGTGTGAAAACTGTCAAAAACAGTTGAGCGCGAACAATTTATTCGTTAGAGTGGGAACCCGAATAGAGTTTGACAGTTCGTAGCAACCACACTGCAATTAGTTACTGCCAAATTGTTTTTACAAAATGTTCTTATTTTAGAGAAGAAAATGCAAATTATATTATCCTAACATAAATGTGAATTGGTTTCTAATAATTTATATGTGTTTTTGTTTGAAGTTGACTTTTTGAAATGTGTAAAATCACGTTTGTTCGTCCATTAGTTGTTCGCTCTCATGTGCAAGGCCCTTAAGCCATTACATTTGATGACAGAATAATGAATAATGGATAGTCAGTTTCAGACGACTTATTTTGGCATTTAAAAAGTAATGGGATTCAGGCAACAGGAAGAGACATCAAAACCAAATTGATCCGAAAAAACTGCTTTAAAAATAATTTCACTTATTTGTGGGGTTATTTTTATTTGTTAAGAAAATTAAAAAGAATATACATATTTATGACTTGTTATTAAAGACAAAAAACAAAATTAAATCAGGTGAAGGCATAAACTCCCATTAAACCCTTTAAACTTTTGTTTCTATTTTAATTTCCATATTTGTATAATTTTTCTTTAGTTTGTTATAACTTCAAAACAACGCTCTAGAATTATCACTTAACTTGACAGTAAAACGATTTTTGCTAACATGACAAGGAGGTTAAAGAATTGAAGGAACGCTGAGGTTTCAATGTTGTTTCCATGCCCATATTAAAGCTTCCTAAAATCATGTCGTTTTATTGTCAATCTAATAAAATAACGACAACCGTTTATGTAGCAGTGATTATAGCGTAACCGAAAAAAAGTTTCAAAGGGAAAACAAAATAGTTAAAACACATAGGTTTAAGCTAAATACGTGAAGCAGGTATTTCAACATGCTAATTTTGTAAAAACCGTTAACACCTAACATTTCCATATTTTTATAGATAATCTTCCATACCCAAAAACAACAACACCCCTAATGTTTCCGTTGTGTGTGCGTTTTGTTGTGTTGTTCGTTAAGCTTTAATTATATTCACCATTTCATGTCTCGGGAAATGAGACTAAAGAGTATAAAAATAAAAACGTGATCCAACTTTGTCTCCCCCATTTAATCTCGTTACATTTAACCGAATTACCCAGTTTAATTACGCGGTTAAGTAAAAATACATTTTTATTCATTGTCATAAAAAAGAAACTAAAGCATACCTACCTTTATATCGCTATGAACATATTTCAGGTTCCAGAACAAAAAAAAAACGAAGAAATATTTATCTATTTCATCCGTGACATCTACAAATCTATATTATATTATAACTATCTATAGCTTAAGAGGTACCTTTCAAGTTTATTAACCATTTTACTATAAAGGAAGGACCCGCAACAACAGAAATTTTCATTACTAAAAAAATATTTGAAATGTTTATTCTGCACGTCGCGTCGTCGGTTGGAAAGTAGAAGCTTATGTTTTGTTCCGTCATAAAACTTGAATAGGTACAAGAACAACAACAAAAAAGGGGGAGACTGTTTTTTTTTCTGTTGTCGAGAGAGGGGATGAGATGTTAAATTTTCCTTCATTCCTCAATCCCAGACAACGCCCGATGGCTGAGAAAGCCACGACCGACAACAACGAGCGATGGCGCGTGGTGGCGACGCGACGGACGTATGGAAAACGTACTTCCTTATACGCTTACTGCTTGTATATACAATATTGTTTATTTTTACTAATAGTCGCGGTCTAAACTTTTTCCTCGTCCAAATAAACTGCGAGAAAAGAAAGAAAAATAAAAAACCCTCAACAACCACCGCCATCACTCTGAAAACCCCCTCAGTTTGAAGTACCCAATTTGCATATTATGTAGTCCATAACAAAAGAAGACTCACAGTCACCATCCAACATCATCGTCATCGTCAAGTTACTGTTGGTAGTGCTGCTGCTGCTTCTGATGCCTGCCTGCCGGCTACATTCGATGAGTGGTGGTAAATATAAGAAGTCTCGTGACTCAATGGAATTCTTTTGAATTGAAATGCGATGATTGTTGTTTAGGTTTTAGCCAAAAAGAAGGAAACAGTGCTGCCTCTTTATCAATTTTTAAGAATTCTTATACTGACTTCAAGAAAGTAGTGTAGTGTTTGAAGTACTTGTTACTTGTCCAGAGAGACGAAAAAGATTACCCCTCTCACAAACATTATTCTTAAAAAAAAAAAATTAATCTGATTTCTCTGTGATTTTGAAAAAGGTCAGTCATAAAAAATAATGACATCTAAAAGTTCACCATGTTTTAAGTTTATGAAGGTATTTTGTAAAAAGAGGATCTTGGATTTAGTGCTTTTTATAAAATATAACATCCATCAAATTTTAACAGCTGCTTCGCTGGGAGAATCCGAAAAGTCTTAATTTTTCATGAATGGTATATAAATTATGCTGAATTTATCGGATTACATGGGTTCTGTTGGACTTGAAAAATCTGCTTTTATTTGTGAATTATTCTCAGACCTGCCGCTGAAGAAAAAAAGCTTACATCGCCTCCACAAGAGATGAATATGCCCTAGAATTAGTCGTGTAGAACTTTCAATTTGGCGTTATTTTTTTGTGTTTAAAACATTTAATTTAGGCCATAACATAAGTTTTATAATCATCGACCTGCATAATAGTTTTCGTTGTTGAGGGCAAGGCTATGTGTGCGGCTTGTATGCGGATGCAGGCTCAAGTTCCGGCTCAAACTTATAGTCTGCGAAAGGCATGATTTCCTTTAGCCTCATATTCTCCCAGACACTCTCCCTGACAGTTGTCGGCTTTGGGTTTGGCCGACGGAAAGATTTAAGTTGATTATCTTCTAAATCTATATTTCGTTAGTAACATAATGGGCGACCATTAGCTATTGGCTCGAATAGAACACACATTTCGAGAAACTAATGTTTTCACTTGGATTTGTTGTTGAACGTTAAACCCATCCATAGTAAATTAAAAACGAGTAAATGGCCGTCAGTTTGACAGATGCTGCTTTAATGAATAAATTAATAAAACAAAATGCCCGCTATTAACTGTCAAATGTCGTAAGATCCTTTACGTGATCAATTTCTCAAATGGCCGTCAGTTTGACAGATGCTGCTTTAATGAATAAATTAATAAAACAAAATGCCCGCTATTAATTGTCAAATTTCGTAAGATCCTTTAAGTGATCAATTTTTTCAATTTGACGTGACTCGTATTAAAGAAATAACAGCTAGTTGACACATGTAGCTTTAACAATATGGCCGCCATTAACTGTCAAACTGATTTATTTTTTCATAAACAACGAAAACAAAGTGTCAACAATTATTACAATTACAAGAAAAAGTAAGAAGCCACCACTGAAATCTGATGAAATATTAATTTCGCACCGAATTCCAAGATGAACATTTATTTATTATGTTCTTCTTTTTTTGTGCATGATGTTTATATATTATTTTCACTGTTATTATCTAGTGCGGCTGAAAAATTGATTATTTTCTTCTTAAACAAAACAAACATACCCACCTCTAAAATAACTCGCATCTATTCACAACAAAAATAAAATAAAAACAAATCCAAAGAAAGTTTTACTGCAATCAAGTGCTAGCGGCATTTAGGGCGAAATGCCAAGAAATAAAATATCTCACTATATATGTAAAATTGTATTTAGGTATAAATATAAACAAATAAAACCGGGTGTATCTTCGTCTGCACCAACTATACATTATACAAATAATTCAGAGCTGAATGAATGGAAATACCGCTCTCTTAAACTTAAAGCACCCCAACACACAAAATAAAGAGGAAGTCAAATTAACACAAAAGAAACAGAACTTTTTTCTTCCTTATCTCAAAATGAAGAGATAAAATTAATCATCCGATTTTTTTTTATTTTAATTTACTATAATGATTTTGGCAACAATTCCAGGTGAATAAATTAAAAACCAAATTATTTCAAAATGACATCGTTTTCTTTTTTTTTTCTCTTCTCTGGTATTCTATTACCATCCGTCGTAGTCATGTGGAAGTTTTCAATTAGTTTTATGATAACTTACAACTTAACTGGAGAAAGATAAAAGGGAAATAGAAATAGAATTATTCTTGAGGGGAATGATTAAATAGTGATGAGTTCATGGCATCATTATAATTTAAATTGGTTAGGATCATGTTAGTTTTGTCATAGTATCTAGTCTTATCTAGAAGGTAGGGCAAAAATAATGTTAAAGCGTGAATGTGACATTAATGTTGCAAATGACATCTAATGTCATTGCACTTTGACATTTGTGTATGTTATTATCAGGTTTGTATAATTTTCATACTGTGAATAATATAAATGTCAAACTACGGTGTCATTTGACATTTTCGCTGAAACATGTAGTGAAGTGTAGATGGCAGTGTGGCAATGAAAGAAAGGTCGTCTTGAATGAGTGAATTGAACAATTCAAATGGCTAGTTCTTAAAATTACGTCAAAATGTAAACGTCATTCCTAAGAAATACGTCAAAATGTAACTCACTTAACGTTTTACTGTATATTTTGTTGCTGCATTTTTTTTCGTTTATTTAAATAAATAACAGTTCGGTAAAAAAGTTTCTTAATTTATTTATGAACGAACACAAATATAAACGATTTCATTAAGCCCTTGCCAATACTTCAAATCCCGTCAAGCTTATATGAAACATTTTGCACTGACAGCTTATGGCATTTAAATTTACAGACAGAAATGTAATGAAAGGACGTATTTTCTTTATTTTATTTCAAATTTTATCGACGCTTATTATATTTTCCCTGAACAAAATAATTCCAATTAAATAATCAATTTAAATAACAGTTTGCAAAATCATCTAAACACATAGACTGAGGGACCAAAAAAACCCCCAATTGGTAATTTTTGTCTTCAGTGGAAATGTTTTACTTTACTTTAGCCACGATAATTTTAATATAATTGTCTTAAATTTCAAAGTAAACCAATATTTCAGAGGATTTGAAGTTTCTCTCCGTCACGCATCATATTTTTTGACGTAAGCTGTCAAACGAAATTGTAGCATTTTTAAGTGTAAATATACTTTGCGAGTTATCGTGTATATAGTTTTGCCTCGAAATGCTTTCATCTCACTAATATTAAGAACATAAATAATGATAGAATAATAAGAACTTTCATTTAAAGCATTTCTAGGAACATTTGTTTGTCATTGTATTGGATTTTTTTTCCAAGGAAATTTTGTTTTGAAAATAATTCGCGACAGATAGAACAGTTTTTAAAAGAAAGAAATATTTGAAGGGAATCAAAAGTTCCCAAAGGAAATAAGACCTTTCCTCATTTCTCATTTTGAAACTTAAATCTCAGTGCAAACTGAAAATGATTTCCTTTTTTCAATATTTATTTTATTATAGATCTTTTTGAAAGGAGTTGTGGGAAATTCACAAAATAAATTTCCTGGTTACCCATAGGTTCAATTGCGAACTTAAATATATTACCCGTGTTTTGTTGGAAAATCTATCAAAAGTATA
Source organism: Eupeodes corollae (assembly GCF_945859685.1). Taxonomy (NCBI): domain Eukaryota; kingdom Metazoa; phylum Arthropoda; class Insecta; order Diptera; family Syrphidae; genus Eupeodes; species Eupeodes corollae. The sequence continues at coordinate 115,908,897 of NC_079149.1, forward strand.
GTAGGATTTTACACGAATAACAAAAAACAATATCCGCAGTATGAATACTACCGATAAAAGTTGAAGTAGAATCTTACTACGGATGGGTTTTTGACATTTATACGAGTCTCGAATGGATCTTATGTGATTTAGTTCTCGAATGTTGGTACGATTGATATTGTATTTGTATCCCGATAGCTGTGTTCGTTGAGTAGTTGTGCATTTGGAATCATGTGTTTTCCATTGGGGAAAAAAATCAATCTGTTACTGTTGATATTATTTAGTTTTGTTGGTGAAAATGGACTAACTGGGCTTATTTCGCAAGAAAAAAATAAGAAAAGATAATTAAGTTTTGCTATATTTCCACCAAAGGTTTTTCTCAGTTTAGATTAAATAAATCTTCATGGTGTTTCCACCGCAAAAGAAGATTGAAAAATGATTAAATTTGACAGCACTTTCTAAAATGCAAATGTTGTTTCGGTGTTTCTTATGAACTGCAAGTGAGATAGTTTGATTTGTGTTAAAAAATGAAGAACTGAATAGTTCAGCACCATATAAAAATATACTACCTACTCCATGAGCATTTTTTTTTTTAAATTTGATTAAAACAAAACTACATGTTTGGTACACAAACATGCAAACAAACAGACAATAATGCATTCTCTGTACAACCAACTCCTCCACACAGGTTTTTCTTCACAAATTTTGACTCGGCTCCGATCCCCGAGCGGAATCGAGTCGAATCAAGCTTATTTCAACTCGATTCAGGTATATAAAGAATTGAGGTAAGCTTCAAGCTCGCTTCAACACCACATGTTAATATAGTAGTCTACGAACAAACCCCCTTCTTGAAGTTTTAATTTTATGTCAAATTGTTTGGTTAAAACTCTGAACGTATTTTCTTGATTTTTATAGTCAACTATGAAAAATCAGCTTACACAATTTCACCCTGGTCTGAATTTCGCTATTTTTTTTTTTTAATTTGTTGGTAAATTATTCGGGCACATATTCAATTGTATCCACATTCAAATATAAAAACTGGACTACTGCGGATCGTTTTTTTTTGGCAATTTCTATTGCCAAAAAAAAACGATTTTATGGAATACTATAAAAACACGGCTATTGAGAAGTGTCTTGGGACAAAAACGTTGAGCTTTAACACATAATAATATTCAGGTTCTATCTATTACTGAATCCGACAGCCAGCAACAGATTCAATATTATCAAATTAATTTTCCTTTTATATCCGCCAAAAGTTTTACGCATTTGTCTTCCGATCCTTGGGTGTAGAATGTTTCGTTTTCCATAAAATCGACATTTTTACATGTGTTTTGTTTATACGTCATTAACTATTTTCCGAAAGATTATTATAAAGATTGTCTTTGCAATTTTAGAAAACTACCCTCTAAAAAGTTATAGTTCAAGTATACAATATTTGTTTTTTGTTGAAAGTTTATTTCACATTCATTTTCGTACGTGAAATAAAGATTAAACTGATTCCGCCTCGTTTTTCTCTTTTAAATACACAAATATGTCTAATTTGCATAATAATCTTGTTCCTAAATAAACATAAGCAACAACAAGAACAGCTTATAAGTAAACTAGAGTCAGCATATTTTTGTCTGCTTATTCAGCGGCTTCATCGTGACAGATCTTGAAGTGCTTGTTATACCACCCCTTATAATATTTATATGTATACCAACCATCATCCGTTGGAGCTTTTAAATCCAGCTCTTTTACGATTACGATTATCTATTTAGTTGCTTTCATTTCTATCATATTAATTCAAAACTAACTATATACAGATTCACGATGTCTATTATACGTACATAAGTACTGTATATGATGTTGTATCACTTGAGTGCTGCAAAACAACATTAAGCACTCTAAAAAAGTAAACTTCAACTTAATGTACTTAAAATTGAAACAATACTTCCTGCTGTCCTGCTGTCCTGTCCTATCCTATCCTATTCTATCCATGTCCACAAAGATATCATCGTTCCTTGATGATAAATATAGGTATATGAATACAAAAATGTCCAGAAGGCTTACTCTTGTCCCATGACATTATATTATGAGAGACAGTTGTTGTTAGAGAGACATCTATCTTCTATATACAAATTTACTCTGCTGCCAGTTTTATACATAATACAAAACTAACAAATAATAATGTTCGTATCAAATTTCTGAATTCTGATAGATGACCTAGAAAATTCTTCTTTCTTCTTTTCTCTCTTCCTCTCAATGTCTTTTGTTGGGTCTCTGTGGTGGGAAAAACTGGGAACTATAGATGAAAATGTTGGCTTTGTACTTAATATTTCCCCCCTAAAGATAAAATGGAACTCCTTAGAGAAAACTATCGAAGAATTATGACGCCTTTCAAATTAGTTGAATACACTTGTGTTTCTGATAAAGAAGGAAATAACTATAAATATATATTGTATAGGGTATAAGCAGAAGTTTGATATACAAAATATAAAATAATGTATAAATGATATCAAAAGTAGGTACTTGATAATATAAATTTGTGTAACTGGTGGTATAATGAATGACAATCAAAATTATCTGACTGGAGACCATTAGAGAAAAAAAATAAATTAAAATAATTGTTTTAAACATTGATAATACATTCTACGAAAAAAACTACATTCTCAATTTGTGGGCACTTTTTGAAAAATATTCATGAATTAATTATTAGACGTTTAACCCCATCTTTAATATATGAGAGAAAAAAATAATCTGGTACACCAGAGCGTATACGTGCTTTTTTGTATAACATTTTTCAAACAATTGTCCAAGTTTTTGTGCGTTCACGTTTAATATCTGCGTTACACCACTTTAGTAAAATTGTGAAACAACGTCTACCTAGCCAGCTAGTTTATAAAATCAAATCTTAAACTTAAGTGACTTGAATCAGCATGAAAAATTGTACATTCCTTGAATCCTTAACACTTTGTTTTCCCAGAAAAAAATTGCATATTTCCAATTTTTAGGGCTGTTATTTGGTTTAAAAGACTGCAGTAGACTTGAACTGCAGATATATCTGTCCTAGCACGATATTATAATTACAAATTTCAAAACTGTCAAATTGAAATTGAAAAATTTATATTTTGTTTGTATTATTCATTCGAATACTCTTCGTGTGCGGAAGGTAATGTAAAAAAGGATTTATTTTAAATAGCGTAAAGAATTCTTTGTGACGTGATGTTTCTTCTGCAGAATGCCTTATTCGTCAGCATGAATTATGGATTAGGGTGAATCATTTCTTTGTGTTTTGCAAAGTGTCATTGACATTTCGTTGAATTTCGTATTTTATTTTATCTTTTCCTATTGAATAATTTAATGTTTCTACGAAAAAAATTGTAGTCTTACTTAGCGGACTATTTATATTTATTTGCATCTGTAAGTGCAGTGAAATCAATATGAAAAACTGTTTGATTTATTTAGTTAAAAAACAAACAATGTTAAGTATAGTTACGTAAAAATAGCTATTTTTATTTTATTTTTGTGTACGTTTACTCAATAAAATTTCAAAACTTCGATTTTTTTTAAATCTGAAAGTTTACTCCTAGGAAACCGTTCACATTCCGAAATGAGCATTTGTTTCAATATAGGAAGGAATTGGTGTTGGCTGATTAATTTTGTTTTGTACTGCGCCTTTCAAATCACCATTGTCAGTGAGACATTTAAGTGTTAAAAAATTTACAAGTATCTGAATACACATAGAAGCGACAAATCCAAAAAATGCGAAGAATTTTTCGTCGAACTGCAGTTTAAATCAATCAAACTAATTTGTTTACATAACTTCCCCTAAGTGAATTCGTAGCAAACCTCAATTTTGACGGAAAATCATTAAGTGGTTAATTTTTGGACAAAAGGTTATAAAAGATGGCAGTAAAATACCCAAGATTGTTGTCAGCGTTTTTGTGAGGATTTCTAATGTGTACCTTAACTAAGTTCATACTTAGGAACTGCACTTAAAATGTTTTAACCTTCAAGAAATGTTATTTCAAAAATCAAAAATTTATAACAGTATAATTTTCATATAAGTTCAAATATGAAAGTCTTGTATGTAAATAGAATAGATTTTTAACTTCCCATATGAAGTTATTGTAATTGGTCCGATTTGTTTAATTAAAAATGTTGATATTTCTCGACGTTTCAAGGTCGAGTCTAGAGTCTAAATAAAAGATTTTTACAGAGATTTCTGTGCGTGCGTGTGTACGTACGTTCGTACGTTCTGGAAGGTATTTTCGCCGTTTATAGCTTAGAAACCACTGAAGATATCGACTTTAAATAAATGTTGTTATACATAAAATAATGCAGAAATATGTAGAAAGAGCTCTCAAACCAATTGAGTAAATAGTTTTCTCACCATAGCTATTTAAAAAAAGGTAAACATTTTAGTTAGCTCAAAATATCTCGCGAATCAATAACGCTACCGATTGAATTAAATTGTGTTTTACATATTGTGATGTGATAATAAACCAGTATATTTTTGGAAACAAATTCAACTAACGATTTTTTAAAAATAAAAATAAAAAAATATATATGTATATATAAATATATAAATAAAAAATACAGATTAACCTCAAATATTTTAAGAACAAAAAATGATTTTTTCCCAAAATAATTTTATGCAACGAAGAATAACGTTTTTGACATCTGGTAAAATTTTGAGAAAAATCGAATTGACATTTTTCTTACAAAAACCAAAACTACTTAAGGTATTGCCAATTTTTATTGTTTGTATACAAGTTCGGCAATTTATGAATACTCAAATAAATCAGGTATAATTGATAAACAAAAGATATGCAGTCTTATTTAATAGAATTTGCTAAACAGATGAATAGTTATACACTACATAAGAATTTATGTAGGCTCTATGTAACGTTACGAAAATTTCCATTTATAAAAAATTCTATACAATGCTTATTTAAAAAAAGTACCAAAATGGAGCAATCTATTCCATTAATCTGTCTATGAAATCAGCTGTTTGTTTGTATAAAAGAAGAATGTGGAAGAACATCCTGGAAATCAATTGTCAAGCTATGAAGAATTGCTAAGGCTATAATAGTTGTTTTGGCATCTTCTAAGGAGCACCTTATACCTGATATCCCTTCTTCTCCTAAAATTTCGTGAGTCATAGTGCTGCCTTTCCAGCGGCAAACAATGTCATTAATTTTTATGCTTGGGTATACTACTTGGGTATTCAGCGAGTAGTACCCTTTTCTGTTTTATATAGTACTGCCCTGATGGACCACCTACTTTTGGGATCCTGATGTGGGTACAGTCAATGGCCCCAATCACCTTTCGAAACTCCCGTATTTGATAGAACTTAATCGTAGTTCTTAGCTGGTTCGAAAAAGAAGTTGGCATTTTAATGAACAAAGGACTTTTGGTATCTAATGCTCTTGCCACTCGCTTACAAATTTGGCAAAGCGTAGGTTCGCTAAATCCGTGGATGTGTGCTTAATCGTCTTGAATCCATAAACAAATCATAAAAGGTTCGGATTCGAATTGGTGTGAACATTACAAACTTACCTCGTCCCCATTATCTTATTGTATCCATTACTTGTATATCTATGGGGATGTGGCCTATTCTATTGTCACTGCTGAGGTCCGAACGGATAATTCCAATTATTTTTATATTATTCTCTTTCGAAAATATATATTTTTGTTTAAATTCTTCGTTTCTTAGGCTCATTGGGTTGAACCTTTTTTATAAACTTTCCGCCTTCACGGAGTTGGTAAAACACGATTAAAATTATTAAAATCACTAAGCAACAAGTGAACTGGAAAGGCATTATTGTTTTCTTTTTAATTTCAATATATGGAGAGAAATCAAAATGACATTTACGAAATAATAATAACAATATTTTCCTTATGTAGGCTCTATTCAACGTCAAAACGCGTTTAGCTTATTATGGGACTATGCAACCTTGTATAAGTTTTATAAATAGAATTTTTGCGTTTAGATGCATTGTAGATTTTACATAAGTTTATGTTGGCTCTATACAGCGTTTTTAAATAAGACTGATGATGTGTAATTTTTTAAAGTATTTTTGAAAAACTCGGACAATTTTAAAGCGTTGTGATTTTTTTTATTAGTTCGTCAAAGCTTTAAAAATACCAAAATACCTCCTTTTGTATTTCTTTAATACTAAGCTTAGATAAAATAAAATAGATTACAAAATTTATTACTGTAATCATGGTTATTTATGCCAAAACGATAATTTTGAAGATTCTGGACACTAAGAAAAAATATGCACCCTAGTTTTTCAACGACGGAAAATCTTAAAACTTTTTTTAGTGCTTATTTTTTTAAAGTTTTTTTTTTTTAATCACATTTTATTCGATCTTAAATGAATTTAAACTGATTTACGAATGGAATTTTTAAAGGAAATATTCTTCGATCTTACATATATCCTTTTTAATCTCGAAACGTTGAAAATTGATAGTTGCAAGTTTGACATTGCTTAACGTGCATTGCATAGTATATACAAATTTTTCATTTCGTTAAACGTTATTTGTAAAACTGATTTAATTTATTTGTTATTTCCATTCTAAATAAATTGTATCCTTGGCATTTTAAGCCTTTTTTCAAATCCAACGTAACTTCAGTCTATTTATTCTAGCAAAATATTCACAAACAACCTTAAAATAAAAATAACAACAAATCAAATCTTTTGCCTGTCTATATAACATTTACATTATATATCCATACCTACATATATCTAGGTATATACATATTTATAACTTAGCCATCCATGCGACAACTTTAAGAAAAGAAAACTGTTTTTCAATGTCAATGTACACTTCAAGAATTTATAATCGCATTTAAGTGGATTGCCAGTCAAAAGAAAGAAGACGACGAAGAAGAAGAACTTTTCCTTATAGAAAAAAAAATCAAAACTGTGGATATGTTATATGAGCTCTTTTTGCTATAAGTATACGTTTATATATATAAGTGGAAAAGCCTTCCACTTACCCGTTATAACGACAGACAAGTAGGTATTGTTAGACAATTAAAACAAAAACAAAACAACAACAAGAAAAATTTAAAAAAAATGCCAATGCCATTGACTCGATGAGTTTTTGCTTTCAATTCAAAGTCGAGTATGCTCTCTACCTTACCTACAACAAAAGTGGTCGAGCAAAATTTATTCTTGAAAAAAAAACAACAACACGAGTAATTACAGCTTCACACGTTACATACTTAACAAAGTTTTAAAATAGTTTCCCGCATATGAATTGCTTTTACCTTACCTTACCTTACCGTCCCTTTGTCACTCTTAATCCCCTTTTACACTTTCAATCGATCATATGAGCTTTGAAGGTAGAAACGAACTTAAAAATGCATAACTTTCACTTGGCATGTGAAGTCTACATAGCGTGCCATCAAATTGCGCTAATTACCACACTTTGATGGTTGTTATCATTAAAATGTCGATAAAACAAAGAAAAAAATTGAAAACGTCAACACGAATAATGATGGTGTAAAAGAGCCTTAACCTCCCTCTCTGCACAAGAAACCAACTATCGTCGTCATGCGAACAACGACGTCGGTCGTCGCCACCGCCGGCCGCCGCCGCTGTGGAACACCCATAATCCATCATTAGCTATAAACTTTCTTATCTCTATTTTGTTGTTTCGTTGTTGTTGTTTGTCTTTCTTTTAATTTTCATTGATCGATTCGATTAACAATAACAATTAAGAATTAATCGCTTTGACATTATTTTATATGCGTTAATTACATTTGCCTGAGAGCAAGCAACGCTATTTGGTCGGTAAAGTATTTTGGTTTAATTTCCCGTCAAGGCCGAACATTTATTATGACAGTTTGTTTACATTAATGAGTGTGTTTATGTGTAAACACATTGCAACTTGATTAACTCCTCAATGCAGTTCATTTTGTTGATGATGGGACACTGGGGTGTATTAGATTGAAAATAAATCAATAATCGTATAAGATGGTAATTATCAAGAATTTCTCCTTTTTTTGGTCTTAACCGCTCATTGATATTATTATTTTATCATATTATTATTATTATCAGAAAATTTATAATATATAATTCCTTCGTTTTTAGAGTAATCGTTCGTTTTTGACAGTTAATTAACGCCTTTATATAAACGCAGTGTAAATGTTAGGAGGAGAAAATACAGAAGCACATTGGTCTTAAAGTTTTGAATATTGAAATGGAAGGAACATAATAAGTTGGCTAATGCATTCTACATTCTTGATGTGTGGCTGAAGAAATATTCTCTACATACTGCGTATTTTGAAATAAGGCTCAAGATTAAATGATGGGCATTCTCAAAACTTCAAGTGCAGGGTGGTTCGATGGAATAGGGACAATTATTTTATTAATATTTTATCATACACCAATAAGTGCCATTTTAAGGTTTGAAAAGAACATCAAGCACATGACGTCCATCTTGTTCGTAGCACGAAGAAAGCCAGTCCAACAAATCTAAGTGAACTCGTCGTTTCGTTTTTAATTGCATTCTTAAGTTCGTCTAGTTTACGTGATGGTTTTGACTCGTAAACACGTGACTTCAGATAACCTTAAAGAAAAAAATCGCACACCGTTAAGTGAGGTTACCTAGGATGCCTATGCATATTGCATATTTTCAAAAACGTCAAGGTGGAAACGTCTTCATCACTCATAACGTTATGACGAAATGTCATGCTCCTCAACTAACGAGAGCATCTTTAATGCAAATTTCGAACGTTGATGATAATCAGGTTTCAAGTGTTGAAAAATTGACAACTTATAAGGATGGGTGTTCAATTCACGCTTGACGAACAGAAGGACGATTAAATTGTAAAGCCTGATGAGTTTGTTTGCGCACGGATCGTCTTGGAGTTTTGAGAGCAGTGGCTCCGTTTTTTCGGGAGTTGTTTCAGTACGTACAGGGCCAGGTGGCTTTTTTTGTAATTATTCCTGTTGTACGAAAACCGGTGACTGATCTCATAATTGTTTTCCGATCGGGAACCGCACCGGCCAATGTTTAAATTCAATCTGAATGCAAGGTATATTTTTACTACCAATTTGTTGGAAATATTACTTTGATTCACCTACATCGACGTCTACATTTATTTAAAAACGTCAATTAATGAAAATTTGTCACCATATGTAAAAAGAATATTTGAAAATATAGCTTTTCATGCTTCTTATTGACTTATCGTACTTTGTATTTGTGAACTTCACATTCAATTATACACACAATAAAAAAGTAATAGTTTTTGGTTGATTTTCTTTTTCATTTTCAGCATATTTGCTGTTCCACTGTATTTTCTTTTTGTCATGTTTATAGCAGTCAATGAAATCAACTCTCGTGTCGAAATTATAAAACGATCGATTGTTTATGTTAATTTTTAAAAATATATTTTAAGAACAAGAAAAGATATATATAGCTACATATACGTCTAAATACCAAACCGATCTTGTTCGAAAAATAAGAAAACAAAATATAAACTCAAAGAATTGAACAAAAAAATAGATATTTAAAATAAAAATCATCAGACTATCGCCAAGAAACGAATGATCAAGCTGACAGGCAATAATAACACCAAACATGTTACAGATACAGATTTATTATTATGACTACAAGGTGTGATATGAATTATTACAAGCTGGTGTTACTTTTATATGTTTATAAAAATATACAACTCAAAGTGCACAAAAAATTGTGTTCTAACAAATTCATTATATTTAAGGGATTTTGTAAAATTTGTGGATTGTAGATACGTGTATTATGAAATTTAAAGGGTAACCTATACTTTTGCAATACAAAAATGTTGAGAATGTTTATTTCTGCATGTCAATTTACCATGGACAAAAATTCTCTTATGCAAAATGGAAACTCTATATTTTTCAGATTTTTTAATAATTTGTTAAAGAGCTAAATTTGGAAGAATAGTAAACAAATAACACTGGTCGGCAGAAATACGGTTTTTCTGTCTCACAAACAAAACTATACATTTTAAAAAGATTTAAAAGTTCTTAATCAAGCCTTTAAATGTTTCTAACACATCAGGTCTTTAAAAAATGGTAAAAACAATAAAAAATTATGTATTTAAGGCTAAGTTGAACCTCAAAATATCTCTGCAATGAATTGTATGATAATTTTGCAAAATACATGTCTTTCTTTTCTAGATACAATTTAAATAATTTTAGTGTGTTACTTAGTTCAGGAAATTTCTTATTAGACATGAGTCTTTACTTGACTCTATATAAAGTTTTGAGCAAACTTTGAATTTTATACTTTGATAGTTTTGAAAAATGCTTGTTGGAGTTAAATTTAGGTGCTGATCCTAAATCCAAATTTAAACTTTAAGTATTTGCTAAAGTTTTAAAAATACGCGTTCAGATTTTGGTAACAATATATATGAAGATTTTTCGAATATTAAATGAAATAATATATATATGTATGTACATACATAAATATTTTAACTGATTATTGAAGAAAGGGATTATAGATTTGTAAAATCATCAGGAATCGTATTGAACAAAATCTGCTTCATAAATTTAGGTAGCCTCAAAAACCCTTATATATGTGTTTTTTGTCGCATTTAAAAAATAAATCTGGCCGGGATTCAATAAAAGTTGTCCATTCGGGCCATTATAAATTGATTTGTTTACTGTCAATTTTCTACACTTATGACTTTCAATTGTCCATGTGTATGTATATCGTAAATGTATTATGGTTAGTGAAAAATAGATACATATGATGTTAAATGTTACGAGTATCTTTAAAAATATATTTCCGATCAAATAAAAAATCAATTATCGTACCCAAAACAGAAAAATAAAAATACATTTTTTTTGCCCAATGCAAGAATAATATCACCAGTGTTTTGTTGGAAAATCTATCAATAGTATAGTAAGATTTTACACGAATAACAAAAACAATATCCGCAGTATGAATACTACCGATAAATGTTAAAGTAAAATCTTACTACGGATGGGTTTTTTTACATTCTTGGATCTCGAATGGATCTTATGTGATTTAGTTCTCAAATGTTGGTACGATTGCTATTGCATTTGTATCCCGATAGCTGTGTTCGTTGAGTAGTTATGCATTTGGAATCATGTGTTTTCCATTAGGAAAAAAAATAAATCTGTTAATGTTGATATTATTTAGTTTTGTTGATGAAAATGGACTAACTGTGCTTATTTTGCAAGAGAAAACAATAGAAAAGATAATCAAGTTTTTCTATGTTTAATGCAAATGGTGTTTCGCGTTAAATAATGAAGAACTGAATAGTTCAGCACCATATAAAAATTACTTTTAATTTTATTAAAACAAAACTTTATTTTTTGTACACAAACATGCAATTAAATAGACCATAATGCATAATCTGTAAAACCAACTCCTCCCCACGGTACCAGAATCGAGTCGAATCAAGCTCATTTCAACTCGATTCAGGTATGTAAAGAATTGAGGCGAGCTTCAAGCTCGCTTCAACTCCACATGTTCATGTAGTAGTCTACGAACAAACCCGCTCCTTGAATCAATTGTTAAATGAACTTCTTTCTATAGAATCTCAATTAAAATTTGTCCATTTTTTCGTTTTAGTTAGTTTTTTTTTTTGTTAAGTTAATTTTAATTTTTGATTCTCACAAAACTTTCTTCTATTTGTGTGTTTTTTTATTATCATTCTGAAAGATCTTCTTTCAGTTGTACCAATTTTTAAATATAAAAATCTGGCTACTGCCGATGCGTTTTATTGAAAATTTTCTACTATACTATTTATAGAATGCCAAAAAAAACGGGTATTGTCAAATTTGGTATTGTATCAGATTTCAATAAACAAAATTGAATTTTGTTTACAAGAAATATACCAGAATTTAATATTTTACACAGAAACCATTAAAAAACAAAAATATGAGTTAAGTTTATTGCACAAACCATAATATTGAAATAAATCTATGTTACATTAGATGTTAGGTACAGCTGTAAGCAATTTATCATTCTACATTTATGTACGAATATAAAAGAAGAAAGACCCAACCTTAGAGTGAACGCAAGTTTTTCAATAAATCACTATACATGTGCAGTGAATAAACCAAAACCGTACCATACCAACAGCACCTTTAGTTACTATGTCAAGGGAAAATAAAATGTCAGTTCTTATAAGTTTTCTGATGTATAACATAATTTGGAAAAACAAAACCTTCAAAGACTTTTTTTGTTACTAAAAACCATCGTTAGAAAACATAAAAGAGACGTACATAAGTATATAAAAAAAATGTACATATAAGGTACAACCTCCAAGTCTGTATTTTATAGATACATAGATACATATTATATCGTCTCAAGGCGAACAAATTATAACAAACTTTAAATATTTTACCACCCATTAGAGTCATAAATATTTTCTCAAAGCATCCATTGTGTGCGTTTTCTGTGTTCTGTGGTATGGATGGAACCTCATTTTCTTAACTCTTCTGGTTTTTTTTTATATATAATATTTTTCAGTATTTTCATATTTTCAAGGAAATGAATGGCACTTTTTCATTTATTCAACCACATAAATTGCTCTTTCCCCACTTTCGCCCCCGTTTTGCCCCAGCTTTGCACTCGATGTGCTGTTTTCCATCTCTGAAGCTCTGGCACTGGCACTGGCATCGCACAAAGTATACTTTTTCATGCGTTGGAGTTGCTCTCATTTGCCACTTTAAAAAGAAGAAAAAAAAAGAATATATATATAAAAGTTTATAAAAAAAACAGAATCAGGTCACCATATGTCATTAGGGTTTTTGCCATCTTTAAAGCAACTATGCTAGTCATTCGACCTCCTCAATGCTTCTATAGCTATCTTTGTATGTTGAAATCTGGTAATAGGGTAGCTGCAAACGTTTGTACGTACAGAACATATAGACAGTGCGGTGTAATTGGTTAGACGCATTTAAAAGTATTTTTATAAAGTTTATTTTTGTCTCTTGTATTCTTTATTTTTTTTAAATTAATTCGAGCAAACAAATATAATTTTTCTCTTTTATGCACGAACGTCAAAGTTTCCACTTTTAATTGAGATTAAAATTTCTGGAAACCACAAAATGGCATGGTTTTTATCAAAAATTTGAAACGAAAAACTAACGTAATTATGAACTGAATTGAAATGTCTCCCCGAAAATGAAAAAAAAAAACAAAAACTATTGATCTGTATAAGAGTTTCCTTTGACAGTTTAATGTCAAAATTAAAAAAGTACTAGTTATAAGATTAAGAACCTGATGTCAATGTTTTTCTTTCGAGTACCGAAATAATATTTCTTATCATTTGACAGCAATACACAACTATCAAATGCAACATAAATTCTGTAGTTTCCATGATTATTTATATACAATGTTCTGACAATATGATTTCTCTATAAACTGTATGACAAATTACGAAACAACTCTTTTTGACAAGTCTTGTTAAATGACTTATACCTGATAATGCCAGCAGAAACAATTATTTATGAACTTAGGTAAATATAAAAAGTAATTTGATTAAAGTACACTCAAAATACATTAATATGTGTTTAAGACCACAAACTTTAAATCGAACAAACCCAATTTTTTCCGATAGAATGATTTCACTCATCCCAAATGTCATTTTAACTATTTTTGAGCAAAAACGTAAAGAGATTTTAGATAAAGGCAATTACAAACGGAAAAGAATTGACAGTTCTTTATAACGACAATTTCATTGAATTGGGTGTGTTTAATAACAAACAAATCCTGATTCTACTTTTTAAAGTAACTCGAAAAAACAACAAACTTGGATCTTTTCTTTTAGATTTTAAATCGAATTTCAATTTTGACATTATAATAACAATACACCTGTTTAATTTTAACACATATTAAAAGCCTTGAAAAATTTAATAAATCGTTGTTTTTTTTTCAAGAAATTTGTTTTATAATATGGCAACAATGCATTTAGTGACACTTTATTTGACAGCTGGTAACTGCATTAGTTTTTACATTTCTGTAAATTCTTCTTTGAGTTACCCAGCAAGAGCTCAATATTTCGTTTTAAAACAAAATTTTATTTTTCTCCTAGGTGAATATCCCGATTAAAGCTACATATGTATGTATGTCTGCCAAAGGTGAAATTCATGATAACCAAAATGGCGACCTTTCACTTCTCTGTCAAGTGTGCTTCTAACCAATTGAACCGAGCTGTATTGTTTCCAATAGACACACTTTTATGTACATACATATTTTTGCTTTCTTTTTTTTCTGTTTTAAAACAGCTGACCCAGTAAATACATATAAACGCTATAGGGTGGGTGAACCTTTAGGCTAAAACTTATAAAACTTAACATGTCCACGAAGGCGTATAATTAAAAAGACTAAAATTTATGAGCGCTGATGTGCTCTCTAGATATAAATATGAAGGAATAAACAATTTTTTACAAATTGCATCCTGGGGGTTAAATGAAAATAAAATAAGAGGGCAGAGAGAAAGAGCAAGAGATTTGCTTTTCCTGCATTTAATTGGCAGGGACACAAGGAACAGTCGTGTGGTAGACCTAAATTTATATCGAAAAAATATATAATTATCCTATTCTCTTAGCCAGCCAAATAGCGGCAGCAGCACAACAGCTCAGCGGTAAACAGCGGGCGTCTGTGGCATGATGCGGCGCAGCATTATTATATTCAGTGCGATGTTGATGTTGATGTCGAATTCTTCCTCGGGGTGGCCAGAACTAGTACCAGCACCAGGACCAGCGCAGCAGAGCAGCCCCAGCCAACCCATTCCCAAAGTCGACGTGTGTAATTACCCCTTAATGCTGTTGAGATTACCTCCACTCATGTCGGCGAAATTGTCATCAAACCGTGCAGACAAGGAGAACGAGATGTGTATTGGGGCATAATAACCAAAACCTCTGTTGACATTCGCCGTGACGTGACGTGACGACAACGACGACTTCATAACGAAAAAAAAACTGAATAAAGAGTCATAAACTCACATAACATATAAAACAAAATAAACAGGGAAAGCTTGGTGCTGAGTGCTCTACCATCATGCCGTGGAGTACGTTCATAGATCAGCGAGGTGGAGTTGGCCTAAGTGATGCGAAGGTGGAGAAGAAAATGTTTTCATTAAAATCTTGTGGATTTCATTTTTCAGATGAATCTCCGCATCTGCAGTGATTTTTTTCGTTTTAGAGAAAATCTTTGATTAAAGTCGTCGTCGTATTCGTTGATGATTTATTTCGACTTTATAAAATGGCCAGAAATAGAAACTGGAAGTTTGGACGGGGTACTTCTTGATCACTTCAAATAGAAATTAAATTTTTGTGGAGCAAATGCAACTTTAGTTGTTATTATTGTTTAGGATGTCAAAATCTTGATTTCGTGGATAAATGGGTACTTCTTTTGGTTGGATTTATATTTTTTGAAAAAGTCTTAAAAATGTAAACAATGAAAAAATGCTCAACTTTAATTTCGTTTTTTATTTCTTATTTATTTATATTTACAATCGGAAAACAATGTTGCTTATGGATAATTGTTTCTTGTAAAAATGTGGTACAGATGTTAATAAATCCCTTGAACTTTGAAGTAGAGAAAATATATATATACATTGGAGTAATTATTTTATGCATGTTTTCACGATCTCTTTTTCCTCTTTCTTTGTTTTTTTAAAACATTCAAATTTTTCTTAATTTAAGCCAAGTGCTTATAAAATTAAGCTATCTTAAACTTAAATTGTTACAAGTGTTATCCGTCATTATAATGAATACCAATAGACTTAAAGCAAACGTTTAGGAAAGTTTTTTGACGTGAAAATAGAAATTAGTGTGGCAAAAAAAGTTATTTCAAGAATTTTTGATTCGTTTCTCAAAGTAAGGGCTTATAAATATTTAATATTTTAGTACCAAATTCAGCTTCTATTTTATGAGAGAACAAAACCACGACTACCAAGCCAAATTATTTCCTTCAACCTTTGCCTAGTTTTGGACAAAAAATTAAATCCTAAACTTTAAATTTTAAATATTTACTTTCTCTATCTCAAATTTCAACCCAAGATGTTTCTGAGACACTAAACTATCTATAACTATGACTATCTGACCAACCTTTCACTGATGAATCATCAAAACTAAAAGAAACTTGTTTTGTTTTTCAATTACGGAGGTGCGCTACCACCCATTTTCTCATGTTAGTGTGGTAAAAGATCCGTAGGTCAAAAAATGAAATAAAATTACCAAATTTTTTGGCTAGGTAACGCTTGAAAAATAATTTTTCAAGTTCTTATAACCCCTATTTTGGAAAAATTAATTTTTTTAAAAGGAACCTCTACAATTTGTTGTTACTCTCCAAATTGAGACTATTTTTGAAAAGTGTTAGGGAAGACAAACTTAATTCTAATCAACCTTTCGCAACCTTTTGGAAG
This sequence comes from Eupeodes corollae, assembly GCF_945859685.1. NCBI lineage: Eukaryota > Metazoa > Arthropoda > Insecta > Diptera > Syrphidae > Eupeodes > Eupeodes corollae. The sequence goes on from NC_079149.1 coordinate 115,925,269, forward strand.
TGTTAAAATATCGCATGGATGTATTATTTTGTCAAATTATCTTATTCCCTTATAAAATATAAGTAAGAATAATGTCAATATTTTTGTCAGTAGAATTTGTGGATACAACTCCAAATATGATACGTAAATATCAAACTTTTTATGGACTTATTCGAACATCAATAACTAAAATTAACTCTCCGTGTTCTCTATTGCATCACGAGTTATTGTTGTTTCATCGTAGCAACTACATGTTTCGCATTGGTTTGGTTAAGTGCTTTAATAGTTAAAAACTGTCAGAAACAAATGTCTTTAACAGTCAAATTCAGAATTGATTGATAATTTATCAGCTCTATTCTTTGTTCCTTGACTGTACAAAACGGAGTTTAGTTTTTGACCTTTAACTGCCATAACCTTGGATCTCGTTTTGAGGGCTCCGATTTTCAGGGTAGTTGAAAAAAAGTTGTAATATCAACAATTTAAAAATTGTTCATCAAATAAATATAAAAATCATTTATAGTAACTTTTGCGTAAATGAATCTTATTTCACCAATGGTAAGCTTATAATGTTTACCTTTTTAAAATGTAACGTGTCTACTTGTCAATTAGTTCATTAAACTTGAAATGTATATTTGTTTAAACATTTAGGAAAAACGCATGCTTTTTGGGCCACAACTTGACGTTTATGCCAGTTATAGCTATGACTGGTTTTCATCATTGGAATTTCTTTGACAGATCGTTTAAATCGATCATTGAAGTCCACAAGAAATATGTGCCTTATAGAAAACTGTCATTGAAATTGTATGAAATAAAAATACAAACCAGATTCAAGAAAATTAATTTCTGTCCAGATTATAGAAATATAAAGTTTTAGGAGTCACTTTGGACATTTTTGTATCGTTTTATTATATGTAGCTCTTATTCAAAATTGTTATCATTGCACACAATTTTTCTAGTTTGAATCAAACATTTTTAATTGGAATCAATCATTTTAAAGCCCATGTTTCAAAATTTTCTGAAACGCAATTCAAAATTCTAAATATTATTTGCAAAGTTCAAAATAACTTTTCAAAATAACAAAAATTTTCACTATGCACTTTGCAAATTTGAGTTCCGTGAAAATTTTTTGCAAAAAGGAAACATTTTCACTTCAAAAATTTCCTATCTGCAAATTTGCGTTTGTTTAAATATAATTTCCAAGGTAAAAGTGTAGTAACAAAGTGAAAAGTAAAAACTGTTTTGTGAAATAGGGCCCAGGTGTTAATACAAAGAAAATGAAACGATTTTGTTCCGAAATGCAAAATCAGCATTCAGGTGTTCATTAGAAACGATTTCATAATTCACAAATAAAAAATTAACTAAGAGAAAATATTTGTCCAATAAATAATTTTGTTTGACTAAAAAATTATGTTAATTAAAGTTTTTCTTTTCAAATAAAATTTGTTGAGTGATTTCTAATCCATTAGTATATGACTTGCATTTTTAATTAAAAGAAAAAGTAATCCGAATTGATATCAATGATAGCTAAAACTAGCACAATAGTATAATATTTGAAAACTTTATCTTAAATCTGAAATAACATGCTGATGTATAGCTAAAATATAAAACCTATTGAAGATAGGAAGACTTGATATAACTCAAAAAAGTTCCTCTCAACGAACCATAAACAGCCATATTTTCCCATGATTGCAAAAAGAAGAACGAAATTTAATTTTAATTGATCATAATGTATGTTTATGTTATGTATGTACATACCGATACATATACAAAATTATTCCCAAATAAAAATACTCGTTCTTGGTCTGTTGGTTTTAAAATAATTGAAAGACTAATTGTTCGAAACTTTAATTACCTTCTCTTCAGCAAAGTGTGCTTGTTAGTTTTCGTTTTCAGTTCATTTAATTTGCTCAAGTTTCTCTCTCCCTCTTTCTCGTTCTTTGTTGTGAAAAACTTTTCAAAACTTAAAACTATCACAAACATACATCAAAAAACACTTCTTCATCTTCAACTTCCCATAAACTTAAAGCAAACTCATATTTCCCAACAAAACCAAAAAACTAAAAACAACAACAAAAATAAACTAGCAACAACTTCTCTTAAAAAAAGAAATAGAGAAAATTTCAAGTGACTTTGCATAGCTTCTCAACATTTGGCACAAAAATAAGGATCCATCTTAAAAGTTGTTTCAAAACTTTCTCATAATTTTCTTATTCAAAATAATTTAATTATACAAGATGCGCGCAAAGATAACAAAATCCTTCCAAACGACGACGCGACATTTACGAAGAAGTCAAAGTCAGATTCAGAGTCAGTCCTTCCATTATTCCATTGTATTAATTGTCATATTCATTGGGTAGGTATTAAATGGAATTATATTCAAGAATTTCAAATGTCACCAAATACCCACTTTCTGGTTGTTGAGGGTTTGGGGAATCCCTTTGGCGCCTTTGTAAGCTTAGATTTTTTACCCAAAGCAAAAACAAGAGAAGCCAACAAAAATGCAAAAAGATACTAAAAAAAAGTAATTTTCCTTCTTCGGATTTCAGTTCTTATATATTTTCTAGATTTGCATCATCCATGTGGAAGAGCTAAAACGTATTTAAGATTCTTGGCTCGAGTGCAAGAATTCCTATGTTCCTACCTACGTTTTTTCTTCAAACACCCTGAGTAAGATCCAAAGTGTTATTTTATAGTTTTTCGTTTTTGTTTCAGTCTTGTCTCTTGTGTAGCTTTCTGGTCTTGGGTCTTCTCTTGGAGTTCAGTGTCAAAAAGATTAGTATGACTATGTAAGATAAAGCCAAGTAGATGTAGAAGTAGCGCCAGCGAAGCATGCAACCTCTAATGTTGAACACAGAAGAGCCACTCGGTATAGTGTTGTTGTACATAGATATGCTATATGAAGAGGAGCAGAAGGTGAATATAGAATGAAATGAAATGAATTGAAAAGTGTGTTTTCCAAGAGTTCTTTAATTTTAGAAATTCCATACACACTTTCTCTTTATACTTTGTTGATGCATTTTCTAGATTTACTATGGGTTCTGGTATTTGGCAGCTTGAGAAAAAAAACAAAACAAGACATGCAGTCAACCCACCACCCGTTGTCGTCGTCGGACCGACCGATCCCTCCCTCACCTTGCTCCATCTTTTATGCTTAGTTTCAAGCTAGAAGTGCGTTCACTTCTCAAAGCAAAATGAGTGATTGATGAGTGGGCAACACGGTGAAACTATCTTTTGATGTGACAGTTCAATTTATTGCGTTAATAATAAACAACTCACTGATTTTATCTCTTATGTAGATTTAGACGCATGTAAAAATGAAACAAACAAAAATAAATAGATATTTTAATTAGTAAGAATTTGTAGAATACAATAATAATATAAGACTTTATAATGTTTGACAAAATGGAATTTAAATTAGGTAAGAAAACAAGGGTGTTGGAGGATAAGTTGGACATCTTTTAACAGGAAGTAGGCGAGGTCATGGTGGTTATGGTTAAAATTAAGAAAAAGTTTCTTGAACTTCAAAATTTTGAAAAAGAAGTCAATGAATGGGGGTGTTCTTTCATTGAACTAGACAGAACAAGATAAATAATTAACTTCGCCATATCTTTAAATGACGAGGCAAGTACACCATTTGCCCCCACCTACTCCTCTTTCTCAACTTGTTGATATGATCTATAAAGCCTTATTCACATCAGTAAAGAAAAATGATATCAATGTGTTTTAAATTTGACAGCTGTTAAAATTACTAATGTCGTTATTATTTTGCAATCTAAAATTTCTCTCCGATCCGGAATCCCATCCGATATTTTTTTTTTGTATTCTAAAGTTTGATGTGATTGTGTAGTAATATGAAATGTTTGTTTTAAACTTAAAACAAAACTAAACCTCCAGCTTATCACAAGAAAAAACGACATAAAACAGAAGATAACAACAGTTTGATCTCGTTCAAAGCTGACAGCTGTCAAAATTACTAAACTTGGGGTTTGTTGGATCTTCTTTCACTCATTTATTCCTGTCATAATAGTCTCATCGTCCTTTATTCTATAGTAAAATGGATTAAAAAATCGCAGTCCCATCACTGCCACGTCCTTTTTTTCTATTAAACTGAATTTTTTTAACTTCTTGTACGAAATTGTTTTTTAAAACTATTCAGAATTGAAATGAATAAAAATAAATCAAATTCGAAATGCACCCGATGCCAAACCCACAATTCTATTTTGTCTTATATTCATTCAATGTAACCTCAATGACATCTTTAACTTTGATGTTTTCATAAAAATAAATCCATTGCACCCACCCCAAATCCTATAGTGAGCTCTAGCAGGGGCTAGCTGTTAGTACGCCCTGTTATCAATTAAAAAAAAACTTGTTTTAGGCTCAAAAAATGCAATACAAAAAAAGTACGGCTAAGCCCGAAAAAGAAAATATTTTTGTCTATGACTAAGTTGTTTCCTCGCCTTAATATTTAAAAGATGTTCTATTGAGACCCTACCTAACTGTGCAAAAAAAATCAGAAGGAAATTCGTGCTGCGGTAATGGAAAGTCGCCCCATTAAAACTTAGGTTATTCTAATTCTTAAAATTCTGGCTGAACTTTATTTAAGGTTCAACGAACTTTTGCTTTAGAGGATAAACTTTACTAGATGGAGGTCGAAATAATTTGTCAGTTATTCAGATTGACTCAGCTTAGCAACATCTTAAAAATCCTCATTTTTGTTTACTACGTTCAAACACACATAGTTAGAGAAACTACTGCTAGTACCTATAAATGTCTTTCTTGTCCCACAAGGAGATCGTTTTATCAATTGACATTTTATTTCTTTTTGCTCTTGTTGATCGTAAGGCTTGTTTCTTGACCAAAAAATGAGATACTACCTTCCAAGTAAATTTTATGAGGCATGACATTCCTTTAAAAGCTGAAAAATTAATCTGTAATTTTTATAGATCATATGTAACATCAACTCTTATTATCCTTATGAAACCATCTACAAATAAGCTGATTCAAAACAAAAAGATTTTTTGATGCATTTTATAATTTGGAGTGATGTGTGTGCAAATGAATGAACTTTCTCAAAATACCATTTCTCATGAGCTTATCTCGGAATATGTACTCAATAATCTTATGAACTTTCAACTGCATTTAAAACTGAACTAGAATTCATTACATTTTCATAACTTAAAAAAAATACCACAAAAATAAAACTATATTTTCTGCCCTCCTGACATAAATTTGTGCCAAGAGAATACGTCGAAAAAAAAAGAACCAACAACATTTCTTTTTATTTTAAAAACCTAAAAAAAACATACATTAACTTTAAATACAGCAACATACAACTTCCAGATAGACACAGATATTCAGGCTCACAACAACAGTTAAAAAAAAGAAACAAAACTTTTGTTTTATGTTAAAGATAAAAAAGCTTCTAAACAATTAAGAAAAAAAAACATTTTTTGTTTTTGGTTTTTGTTGCGAAACAATTGCGCTATCTCGATGTTGTGCTTTATATTTATTTTATTTGGCTTTTATTTTATTTTTGAATTTTTGTTTTTTCTTTTCTTCTCTTGAACTCTCTTTTAGAAATGATTTTCCATGGATTGTATATGCAAGTCCGCACAGCAACTACAACATCATCATCAGTTTCAGAATCAGCATCAGCAGCATCATCGTCGTTGTCGACCACCACTTTTATTCAAATCTAAGCGCATCAAATCAAATCCAGAGGAGCCAAAGTTTTAATCAACATAACAATTATCTACTTTTGTCGCATCAGCCGGCAAAGAATTCCATTCGCTGGGAATTTATAAAAATTTGAAAAAAAAAAAACAATCAAGGACTAAAAACAAGAGTAACTTAGTACTTTTTGAAGAGGGCGGGAGTTGCTTTTTTTCAGATAAAAAAGCTTCACCACCACCACACACAGAAAACATAACCCCCTCAAAAACCAACACAAAAACAATACCCAAACTTTTTCTATAGCTGGAATGTTGGAGCATCCCCAACGATTTGCACGCAATATCCCCGATTCCTCCTCAACAGCAGCAATAACGAATTCAAACGTTCCAGCAGCGCTAGCAAATCGCAATCACTATTTGCCAAGTGGCGGTGCTGGTGTAACTGGTTCATGGCATCAGCAACAGCAGCACTCTCAAGCATCTACACCAGCATCTACACAATACCAGCCGTCGTCCTCGTCGTCGTATCAGCAACAAAACTATCCAGTGCCACCGCCACCCGGCTCACCGGCCCCACACCATCATCAGCAACAGCATCATCATCGTAACTTATCGTCGGCGTCCAATTGTAGCACGCACAAAAGTGTGACATTCAGCAGCAATACAAATTCGAACGGAGGCGACTGCATTGGTGGTGGCAACCTCGGCTGTGGTTCACAATCGATGGCGGGCAACATGAAACACGGTAATTCAACCAAATTCGTTCCTATAAAATGCAAACATAAAAAAACAATCCACCACACATATTCCCAAATGAAAGAAACCAAAAGGAAAAAAAAAACAAAAAGTTCAAATTGGTGGACACAGGATTTCATCATCCTTACATTCATCCCATCACTTTTAATAGAGCTTTGTTCTTTTTTTAAATATATTGTTATCAATGGGTAAACACTTAATATGCAATCCACATGAAAAAAATGAGAAATAATCAAATTAAATTCTCTCCTGAATGAGATCCACAAATGACATTCATGTGGATCGCATGTGTTCGCCTGTGGAACCTATGCTTAGCGTTAACCTAGGCAGAATAAAAAAGCAAAAAAAAAAACAAAGCCTTTAATGAAAAATCGTTCCACACACTCAAAATGACCGCTTTTATCTTTCGCAGGAAAATCACAGGAAGACGTTTGCTACGTAGTAGCCAAATACGATTATGGAGCTCAAGGAGCACAAGAATTAGACCTAAGGAAAAATGAACGCTACCTGCTATTGGACGATTCTAAACATTGGTGGCGGGTGCAAAATAATAGAAATCAATCTGGCTATGTCCCTAGTAATTATGTTAAAAAAGAAAAACCATCACTTTTCGATAGGTAAGTATTTCTATATGTTTTATAAAATGCTTTAAAAACAATTAATATACATTTAAATTAGAGAAGTTCTTATTAAATAAATTTATATCATTATACTAACCCTAAACAATATTAAAAACAAAATCATTTTAATTTATTTTTTTACTGTAGACCTTGTAGATGATAATATTTTCAATTTAATTTTGTTTATTTGTATGTGTGTTATTTTTGTTTGGGTCTGTTTTTGAATTAAGTTTATTTAAATTTTAAGTTGCTTGCTATGTAATTTTGTTTTGTAAATTATTATTGGTTTGGTTATTTAAATACACTTAGATCCACCACACATAAGAATGTTAATAGTAAATAGTTACATTTAAGTAGGTAGTGTCCCTATTTTATAGACATGCCTTCTCCATCTTGCAAGTTAACCCTATCCCTTTAATATTAAAATGGTTGCTTTGCGAATACCCTAAAGATTTTAACTGACCTCTAACCAAAGCTATTAGCAGTAAATGGCTGACCAAAGATTGTAGTTGAAAGTTTAATATCCACCCATTTTCGGTACTTCTTAATCGTCTCTCATGGATTTTATTATAAAATGCTTGGTTAAATTTTACTGAATCTATAGCAGGAAGTTCTTAAATTTAATGTTGCACCCATAGCGTTATATCTAAAGCAATGTGCTTTTGGTTGAGCTTGTGTTGGTAATTTTTTGAAGTCCATTTAAATTTCGAATTAAAACATCATTTATACGAAATTTAATGGCTCAAAAATGAGAATTCAATTAAGCATAATAAATCCAAGAACTTAATAGACACTAAAAAGTTTTCAGGATGTCTTTTAAAAAAAAAAAAATATTCGACACAAATCCAAGCTAAAGTCGTATTGATATAATGAAACAAACCACAGTGCATAATATATTTATACTCCTTTTGGTTTCCTTCTATTCTTCGTAAACTTTCTTTCATGAAATTCAGGTCATGCAATAATAAAAGCTAATCCAGGCTTTTGTTGTCCTTGCTGTTTGTATGGAGTTACTCGTAATACCTTGAAGGAAAGGCCACAATTGTCCTGTGCATGTCCAGTGACAAGGATTTGTTGGTATATACGAGAACGTCAGTCAATCTTGAACATTTCAATTTCCTTTCCACAACTTTATTCCGTTCTCAATTCACCTGATATGTGTGTTCGTTTTTTTTTGTCGAAGTTAATTCTTTAGATGCCTTAGAGTGGTATCCTTTATTTCCATTGTGGCATTTTATATCATAAGGGAAACATTAGCTCTCGAGCTTCAATCATGCCTGATGTGATGTTTTGACATTTTGTATGATTTTTAAGCTTTAGAACTTTAAATAATAATACAAGACTGAAATATTGTTGAAATGAATAATTTATCACTGTAAATTCGTAGATTATTTCATGATATTTGTTTTTAATACGATTTTAACAGTCCAAATTGTGTATTAATTTTTTTTGAATAAATATGTCCGCTTCGAAAAATTCCACAATTCTTGGATTATCGCAAAATTCAATACAAATTAATCGATGGTTAAACGGGCTGTTAACCAAGTTGGGTCGCTGATTACTTTTCGATACAGAAAATCTGTCAACATGGCACATGGTAGCGCTCATCATTCACTATAAAGCAATATCCTCCTCATTTCGAAAGAAATACGGATGGATGATGTTTCCAATTTCGATTATTCATACTAAATATCTCAAAGCAAATTTTCACAATTTGAAAGCTTTGTTCAGGTGTTCCACGATTTCTGATTTATTGCCATACCCTGCTGAAAGAAATGTTAACACATTTTGACAATCTCAACTACCAAAGCATAGACAACAACTTATGAATCTTTTTTTGGAGCTAAAAAAATAAACAAATGAATAAATTCCTCAATTTATATATAAAGGTCCTTGCACATGAGAGCGAACAACGAATGGATGAACAATCGTGATTTTACACATTTCAAAAAGTCAATTGCAAACAAAAACACATTTAAATTATAAGAAACCAATTGGCACTAATTTTAGGATAATAAAATTTGTATTTTGTTCTCTAAAGTAAGAAACTTTTGTAAAAACAATTTGGTAGTAACGAATTGCAGTGTTGTTGCAACGAACTATCAAACTCTATTCGCGTTCCACATACCATCCACACTACAACGAATAAATTATTCGCGAGCAACAGAACCTCAAAATTATACCAATCTTGTTTTGTTTCTGTGTGAAAGATCATGGCTGAAGAAAATATGGAGAAAAGGGTAATTCAATTCGTTGCTGTCTGCGAACAGAAATAAAGCCCATGTAAAAGAAAAGTCAAAATAAGCGAACATCCATAGCTCAGTTTGTAGCTCATGTGCAAGATTCTTAAGAGTATCTATTTAGTAATTGAGGAAAGGTTAAAGTGACTGCTGATTGAAAAGCTGACACATTAAGACCATTAGTTGTTTTAATCTAATAGTCTAAATATTGATATAAGAGTCTTCCCTACTCGTAAAATCATTCTGAGATTAATGCAAATAAATCACTGATCGTTATAGTAAAAGTCTCCTAAGTGGAGTCTCAAAACATCACTTACAGCACTTTCAAGTCGAAATGCATGCCACATTTTAAATAATGTCCAATTGACTTATACCGGAGCTAATATGCAAAATAAAATTTATCAAGAGAAATAAGTTGTTTAATTTGTAGTTAAAAAGGTTCCACTCTTTGTAAAGCTTAGAAGTTTACCTAGTAATTCGTTAATTGAATGTCACATATCCAAGAGTCAATTGGACGAACTTCTTATATATGAGAAAAGTAAGTTTTTTCTCATTTCAAGTAAAGTTAAAGAAGGAACTATTTTTATTGTTTGCGGAATTTAAAAATTTGTACTTAAAGTTCTAATAGCATTTTTCTATATCGTTTGTGTTGTTCAATTTCTCGTTATCTCTCATCCAATGCTTAACTGTTTCAGCTTTCTTGAGAGCAATTATTTTTTTGCAATCTATATTCATAAAGTTCATATAGCTAACTCATGTATTTTGTTCTCTATAAAATTTCATAAAACTTAATTGTGCTATCAGCCAAGTTCATTCGTCATACATAATCATTTTTAATTAATTAATCGCTGTATAAATCTTAAAAAATAATAACAAAAAAAAACATTATCTTACTCATTAGTCGTTGTATTTTCAAACTTTATGCATATCAACTCTGTTTTAAATTTTGTAGCCCATATAAATATAATCATAATTATGATATTCCAAAATGTTCTTGTTTGATGCTTTGTTTTAATATTTTTTGTATTCATTTTTG